>NW_015374004.1:266245-425877 GCF_001272555.1 Dufourea novaeangliae | reverse complement strand
GTCATTATGGGAGGATCCTGGATTACGCTGACCTTGGCAATGTGCCTGATGACAATCATTCTGCTGCTGGCAGTGCGACGGGGGAAATTTTTGTATGCTCTACGGAAAGTGCCTTACCCTCCAGCATTTCCTATCATCGGGAATGCTTATCAGCTGTGCTGCAGCCCGGAACGTAAGTAGAAATGCAATTTGGTGACCGATGAAACGAAACTTAGAAAATTAACAATTCCAACTGCACTCGCCAAGCTGTAACATTAACTATAACATTGTTGCATTTAGCAGAAACTGAATTATACGCGTAAATTAACATTTTTAGGAATCAAATGTTAATTGCATAAATTATAGTTATAATTCAAAATATTAAGAGGTAATTTTTATTTTGTTTTCAAATTGACGTCTTGCAGTCCAGATATATACATATTAGGACAATGAAAAAGATTATACTAAAAATTATCAGATAGATTCTTAAAAATGTATGTCCTGTAAAAAATAATGCACATATTTTTTACATAATGTACATGGAATTAATAAATACATAGGATGTTATAGAAATGCTATTCTTTCGGAATTTATTTTCAGAAATTCGTCAACCAACATATATAATACATATTTATTTATTTATATATATATATATTTTTTGCTTTCGGAAAAATAGTGGACAGAATTTATGCAACAATCTAATACGTACGTATATACTATGTATTCTTCAAATTGCACGACCTGTATATATGTATACATGCACACACATACACACAAAATTCTATCCGTTAGTTTTCCTAAAGCAAAAAATACAACTCTCTTACACACTGAGGAATTGATAGTTCAAATACTGTTTAGAAAGTTTGAACCTGGTTGGCAAATATAATGTAACACAGAGCCCATTTTTTTATAAAATTAAATTACTGTGTATTGTATTTTCGAAAAGATCAAAATTCTTGCAGCAACCTTATATAATACCTGTGCACTCAATATTTGAATGACACGTCTGTATTACAATAATACCAAAATTTGCAGAAATTTTTTGCCCTTACACCAACATTTTTTTTTAATTATTTCAGTATAAATATGTATGTATTCCAAAAAGAGAACCGGCAAAGTTTATTAGACTTTATATAATAATTTTATGGACGACAACCGAAGAACCAACTTGTGTCAAAATTTTACGTTGTATAATCAAAAATGATAAGTAATACATGCTATAAATAATAATTATCGAAAAGTTATTATATAAATATTACGACCGTAGTAAGTGTTTACTTTAAAAGGTATCCAACATGTTGACATTGAAAATCAGTAAAAATTTATTGGATCAATTATCGTTCGAAATTTTACGTAGATCACATAATTCACAAAAACAGATTAAATAAATTTTATCAACACATTACCAGTAGTATGTATGATGCGAGGCATAAAGGTGAAGTAATTGTCCGTAAGACAATTATTATCCAGTGGAAAGATTTTATTATGCGTAAACAAATACGAATATGACTTCCACAAAATAACGTTTGGTACAGTCTATCAAACTTATTTCGGAAAAATATTATTCACTTTGAAATTTCGGAATACGACGGAAATTCCTTCGTAGTCTTGTAAATATGTATTATTGCTAGAACAAAATGAACACTTTAGATACACTATCGAATCATATTTTCAGAGAATTATTATAATATATCACACTTAATTAAACAGCTCTGTCGAAGCCAATACCAACAATGAACGAATAGCGTCGAAAAACTAATAACAAACTGTTCATTCTGCGATCTTAAGTAGTACACGTGTTTAAGTTAACACTAAAATTGAAGGTTTACGGAATGTCTACAGATATTCAATTGTATCGTAAGTAAGAAATCAAAGTCCTTTTCGGCACACACGCACGCACTATCGCGAATACTAATGGGGTCGATGAACAAATCGTACATTAATCGTCAGAGATAAGGCATGTATTTTGGAAACAAGTTGTCTGCTCTAAATATGAAAAGCAAATGAATTGGTGCGAGTGCACGCGCGAAAGAATCGGGGGAAGAAAAGAAGAAAAGAGGATTTATCCACCTCGGTCGTTCTGAATACTGAAGATAATCGTTAGCCTCTTGGGCGGAACGAGACGAAGGAATAAGCAGGTCGAGGTCGTTCGTGGCGTGAATACGATGCCACGATGCCATATATAATTGTATGTAATTGCACAAAAGTACATAGGTATGTTACAACAGAAATGGGGGTTGTCTGTAAAGAAAGTTTTTTTTTAAAGAGATTCTATAAGCCTCAATTGATTTGAAGTGCTGTCGTGGGTCAAAGTCACGGTTCTAGTTGTAGGTCATTCATGATTTACAGTTGGTCAGAAAAGGTTTCTGTCAGGGGTGTGCGGGTACCCGAAATCACGGGATTCCCGAGACTCGGGTCGGGTCGGGAAAAGTCGGGCGAGAGCGGCCGGGAACCCGACAGTAATAATCGCATCGGGTTCCCGACAGATGTCGGGTCCCGTGAGATCTTCGGGTCCCGTAATATATTCGGGTCCCGAAACATATTCGGGTCCAGAATGATATTTTCGAGAACTTATCAATCTAACGGCAAAAACGTATACTATACGATACGATGCCATATTGAATCTTCAGGTTCATGATATGAACTATAAATGGTAAATAAGTTAACGATATCAAATGGAATCCTGCGGTTGGACAGGGTTAATAATACAGTTTTCAGTACACATTTCTTCGTACGTTATGTTTTTATTAAGTAAAATAAATAAACTGGCAGTATTAGGGACATTTAATCTATCATGCAACATACAGGCATATATAATATTATTATAAATTATAATGTAAAACACATAATTATTGCCAGACAATGTCGAGGAATTCGACTTCGTTTCGCTGAATTGAAATCGTTAAATATTCTGAATAAGTTCAGAAACGATAAGACATGCACGTAATGCAGCGATACGAAGATTGCAACTTTGCATTGACGCAAACGGTAACCACTTCGAGCATCTTCTGTAATGTAAGAAAGTTTATTTTACTACCACATTTGACCTTGCATGACCTTCAATGATAGCTCGCTGAAGTCGTCTCAACAACGGCTATCACATCGCGATAAAAAAAACATAGCATTCCATTAAAAAAAATAGAGATGACCTTGAAATCTCCTCTATACCTTCACCCACGCAAAAAATGTTTGTGTCACAATATGCCCCCCTTTATACCGTGTAAGTTTTGTATATAACATTTTTTCATATTATTACAAATAACGACAATATTCAAAGTGGATATAGTTATTGCCCACCCTGTGTATACAGGGTGACAATGAAATACCCGCAATACTTTCGAAGACGATAACTCTATGAAAACTTATCGAATTAAAACAATTTTTATTTTATTCTAAAGAATACAAAACGGTAAATAAAATTTTACAATAAGTATTCAAAATGTCCTCCTTTAGCCTTCGCACTAGCTCAGAGACGCTTCTTAAAATTATTTGTGACGGTCGCAAACTCTTCAGTAGTAATTTGATTCCAGGCTCTTTCTAAAGCAGACTTTAACTGTTCTACGGTGATGTATTTTTTAGAGGAGATTTTTCTCTCCAAAATTGACCAAACTGAATAATCTATTACGTTGAGATCGGGTGAATTTGATGGACATATCGTTCTATCCCACACCTCCGAAAACAGCTCTTTGCACATTCTCATTGTCGATTGGGCCGAATGCGCCGGAGCCCAGTCTTGTTGTAAAATGCACTTATTCTTTCCGAAGTGCTGACGTGCCCACGGATAGAATGCATCTCTAAGGATGCGTTGTTGATAGGTGATGGTGTTGATTTTTAAGCCTTTGTCGACTAAAACCAACGGCGTTTTGCCTGTCGCACAAATGCTGGCCCAAACCATTCCAGAAGTCGGAAAATGGCGACGTTGCACAGAAACTCGTCTTGCTGACTTATTTGAGCCCTTTGGCAACAATTGTCTATCGTTCTGACGGTTATGACGTCGCTCAATTATAAACATTTTTTCATCCGTAAAAAGCACAGAACGGTGACGACCACACGCAACCAACTGAAGAAACTTCCTTACTTTCTTCCTTCGCTGCTTTATCATTTCTTCCGTCAGATAATGACACCGAACCAGCTTATAAGAATGGCATTTTAGGCCGTTTTTGACCATCAATCGAAGTGATCCGCGGTTAATGCCAATGGTTTTAGCCATTCGTCGCATTGATTGGACGGAATTGCGATAAATTCGGTAACGTATTTTGTTGAGATTATCCGAAGTAATAACTGTTGGTTTTCGTCCCTTTCCTTGTCTATTTTCACATCCACCAGTCTCCTTGTATCGTTTAATAGCGTCGTACACGGTTCTAAGTGGCATTTTGAGCAGTTTCGATATAGCTTTTGCTTTATGTCCCTTTTTGTACAAATTTGTAGCCGAAATACGAGCTTCTTTCGCCATTTTTGAATCGTATAATGTCATAAAAGTTCGTAGAGGGCAGCACTAGGATATACAGAATTTCCCGCGGAATTCAAATATAGCATTCATTGTAAACGAAAAATAATAAAAACAGGACAAACATCTGAGCAAAAAAAATTGCGGGTATTTTATTGTCACCCTGTAAGAAAACACTGCTGTATACAGGGTGGTGCACGCAACTTGTTCATCCTGAATAACTTCTAAAGTATGCATTGTATGAAAAAAATGTTGTATAGAAAAGTTGTATGGTTTGGAGGGATATATTATGTAATTCATATATTTTTTTGTATGTGGAGGCGTTTCGGAGATTTGAAGGTCAACTTCGTTTTTTTAAATGGAATACTATACTCTTTATGCCAAAATATCGAAGAGAGTTGAATTCTGAGTAAAACATTATTCACCTTTATTAGCTCTAAATCTAATAATTAACGAATAATTTCACCTCGTCTCTTGAAAATGTACTGTGCGTAGTATCAAGTTGGAGATTTTATATCAGTGTTTATCAACACTACACTTAGTAGTTATTCAACATATTCATATTATATTATCAACACTAGACACATGATCGCAATCGCCTATTCTGTTCGTGTTTCAGTATTAAAGTTATCATCAGTGTTTGTACGTGATTATCTCAGTGAGATAAAGGCAAAAATGAAATTCAATAGAGTGAAAAATTGGACATGCTTTTAGTTTATAGTGCCGTACGAATACTCGATGCAGAAACAATTCAGAGTACAGTTTCCTCGTTGTTTAATAGATTGCATAATTAATATGAATGGACACTATTTCAGACACCTACGTCAGTGAATGGTAAAAGTCTCACAGAAATCTTTGCTGGTAACGAATCTCCAACTTGATACTACGCACAGTACATTTTTACGAATCGAGGTGAAATTATTCGCTAATTATTAGGTTCAGAGCTAATAAAGGTCAATAATTTTTTACTCAGAATTCAACACTCTTCGATATTAAAGGAAGATAAAAAAACGAAGTTGACCTTCAAATCTCCGAAACTTACAAAACAAATATATGCATTACATAATGTATCCCTCCAAACCATACAACTTTTCTATAAAAAGTTTTTCCATAAAATACATACTTTAGACTTTAGAAGTTATTCAGGGTGAAAAAGTTGCGTGGACCACCCTGTATATAACGAAATATTCATTTTAAATAAAAACATTCATTTTTTAAGGATCTTTATATAATTTTATAAAAACAAAACATTTTTTTTAATTTTCATTTTCATAAAATAAAACAAAGATCTTTAAAAAATGAATGGTTTTATTTAAAATTAATATTTTATTCCACATATAAGTAAGAAACTAACGGATAATAGTTGTAATAATAATGTTATGATTTTATAAATAGCGACACGAATTTATGTACATAATCCACTAAATATGGCTACATGTCATGTGCTATTTTATCTAATATAAATTGTGCGCTTGACAGGTTCTACAGCCCCCCCCCCCTCATGCCTACAAGTAGAAACTCTCACGAAAAACTTCCTATCCTACTCTCATGAAGCCTTTACTGTAGTTCTTATTTAATAAGAATATAGTACATACTATGTCAACCTCTCTCAACGTTTGTTTTGGAAAAGACATACTACTACATCATCCGACATCAAAGTGTTGTCAATGAAAAGTTTATTATGAAAGATGTTCGAACTGATGAGCGTTATTACTAATACAGAAATCTGTTTAATTATTTGAGATTTTGCACGTGCACTAAAGATAGTCTTTGCATGCTTTCTGGAGTCGTCGATGGTTCAATAAAATTCAATAAATCCCAGTTACAATAAAAATTTCATTGTAAATATCTCAACAAATACCTACTCTGGATCTATTATACATTAATACTTATTTACCCAGTCTCTAATAAGCATTTACTTTCCGTAAAGAAGTATAGGGTGCTTTACTTAAAACAAACAAGATAACTTCGCGAAAATGGAAGTGCCAAAACTAAACTATCGCGAACAATATTAAACATTCCGTAAGTTTTTTTAAAAAATTTACCACTCAAATCACGTTACTTTACAACGAACACAATTATTAAATTTACTTCTATTAAAATGCTGCCATCTATTGACCAGCGGGCTGTAGCATTTTGTACGGAAATTCTGAACTAATTTAAATAATTTTCTGTATAACTAGTTTATTGCTTAATTTCTTACATTAAGTAAAAAATATACGTACTGACCAGAAATCGGGACATTGACCTTATATGATAAGAAATCCCCAATTAAGGAAATTCGAATGCCACCCTCGAAGGCAGATAGCAAGAGAATGGTAAGATGACGAAATTAGTCTACGCATCGAAATCCACCACTGTCTGAAGGACGCCAAGCGTCTCGTTGCACTTCAAGGTCTACGAGATAATATCTGTTCCTTTTGTTGAGTTTATATTACTCGATGACTTCGTCTTGCAAACATGCATGTTGCCATTTTTACCGGTCAACGTCCGGCAATCGAACAGCCACTCCTTTACTAGAACTGCAACGCGACTTTATCTTTCTCTTTTCATTTTCGATCAGTCAATCCTCCTCATCGTCTTTCTGTCGTCGTATCGTTTCTTTTTCGACGTTTTATTCATGTTGCGAAAACAAAAAGGGCCTTGAGATACAGTAATAATGACGACTGACCATGACTATCCGTAGACTAGGGTCGATGACCATCAACATTCGCATGGAAACATTAAAGATATAATACCGAACAAACCTTTTCTTGTTGCTATATGAGAAATAAGCGTACTACTAATTTTCAATTAAGTATACGTAGTAACAAATCTATGTAGAAGATTGCGAATTTGTATGCAAAATGACATTTTTTAAAATAATTTTTGTAGACAACAGCAAAGATTGGAATTTCTTTCTTTTCTTAAATATTTTATTGGGTTCAAAATAAAATAGAAAACATTTTACATCTGACGAAAGTTCTTTCTCTATTGTATTACACAAAAGCCCTATTGGCTATAAATGCATAAAATCCGCAGTCCAGTAATGAGTGTAAAAGGAATTTCAGTATATTTAATGAATGTTAACGGTAAATACAGTTCTTCGATAATAAGAAAAATTTTAATCACTTTTTGATGATAATATTAACAAAATTAGATTACAAAATTAACACATTTTGAAGATTCCATACTAAAGGGTTTTCCAATAAGAACGATATGATTTTACAATGAAATAAAATAAAAAATTTAACGTGATTAATATAAGTTGTCTTTGCGCTCGGCACTCGGGGGCTCGCGGCAGGGAAAAACCCTTGTTCATGCGCACTGATTGAACGAGCCTAGCTTGAATATGAGCCATTTTCACCTGCAGGGCACTCTGGTGAGACCTCTCTGCTAAGTAACACCTCAAGGAGAAGACGTACCCACGTGGTAACATGGCACTCCTAGCGGTATACACATATAAGCAGAAGGCTCAGTACCAAAACTCCTATCCCACCATTCCACTCTAGAGGAAGACGCTTCCTACGCGGTACGGCACCTCTAGGTTTCTCCCTCCTTCGTTTCTCCTCTCCGTCGCACCGTGAAAAAAGACGTGCAGACGGCACTTTCCACTAATGATGGGCAGCATCGACTAAAAACTATCGACTAAGTCGGTAGTAACCAACGACTACTTTTAGTCGACTAATTTTTTCAGTCGTCGACTACTTTAGTCGCTTGAAGCGACTAACTTCAGGCGAATAATATTAGTCGCTTGAAGCGACTACTTCAGTCGATTAAATATAGTCGCTTCAAGCGACTCGCTCGAACTATCGAGCTATTGATCGCTATTGACTGGATCTTGATTATTTTCTTCGCGATGCAAACGAATTGTAATTTTTCCATATATTTTTTTATGCATTACCAAGAACTGTGCAAATTATTGCTTATAACCTAATTGATTTTCATAAAAAATTTAGAGCAGTTAATTTTTTTAAGCGCCAACATTAAATAGCTTACAAAAAAAGCGAATATTAGTAATTGTTTAAAAAAACTTGTTTACCACTTATATTTTTGAAATTCTATCTATGAACTAATACATTTCCAAAAGGTAAATACACCAATAGTGCTGAAACGTTGATGACATTATCTATACATAACCTATAAAGCAAAATTTCAGTCGATAGTATGTTGCGACTAAATAATCATTAGTCGATAGTTTAATTTAGTCGATGGTGCCCATCACTACTTTCCACGTTTCCTTTTCTCTCGCTCTCTCTCACTCACCCCAGTCCGCACCCATTCTTACCCCCACTCTGAGGTACTGGGACCGAAGCAGAGTTTATCGCGACGTCCGGGGAAAACCAGTATCGCAAAATCTTTAATCTCCGTGCGTTTGTGTATTTAGTCTGATTGTTGTTTTATTTATTCTTTGGACGAACCCTTCTCCGGGGAGAAAGTGTATATTTGTATAAATAAAAACTACTTACAAATTACGTCTACAAAACTATTTTAGATGCAACCAAATTTTTTTTATTATTTTGAAGTACAGTTTATTACAATTTTATTAAAATATTCAACACAATCTTATACGGTTGTGAACCCAAGTCTTTTCGCAAAATACGCCAAGTTGTCGTGTTTCTAAGCCTTAATTCTTGAGCAGGACGAGGAATCGATAAATTTGGGACCTCTGCAACACTATCTCTTACAGCAGCAATGTTCTCTATACTTCTTGCATTTCGAGATTTTCTGTAAAATCCCTTTGAAATTTTTCAATGATTCGACGAATAGCAAGCACAGAAGGAGTTGAGTATTCACAAAAGAACGTCTATTTCCATAAATTTTTTTGATAATAACCAAACGTTCTTGAAGCGTGTACTTGGCCATGATAAATTGTCAGAGTATACTAAACACAAATGACAACTAGTAACAGTTATAACTAGACTGCGGATTTTTATGCAAAATGATATTTTCTAAAGCAATTCATACAGAGAAGAGCAAATGTAGGAATTTCTTTCTTTTCTCAAGTATCATATTCGGTTCCGTATAAACCACAAATCTTATTGGATTTGATGAAAGTTTTGTCCTTTATTATATTTTATAGGCCCCTATAGGCTATAAATGCATAAAATCCGCAGTTTAGTTATAACATTTTAAACATGGTTGCTATTTCATTTTAAAATCATATGATTCTTATTGAAAAACCAATAAGAAAATACAACAAAAAAAATCGATTTTTTTGATCGGTAACACTAGAATACTCTCTTGAAGTTTTGTAAAACTGAGTTGAGATACAAAAGAAATTGATCGTTTTCTGTGTAACAATTCAATACGTTGCTCTTCTAAATCCCTTTAATGAAAAATATGAATTTATTTCTTACAGAAGCCTTTAAAAAGATGATCAAATGGGGAAAGGAATTGGGGGATCTCTACCTGATTTGGGTAGGCATGCGTCCCTTTATCTTCCTCTATAAAGCAGAAGCGATACAACCATTGCTGAGCAGCAGTGTTCACATTGACAAAAGTCTAGAATACGAGTATCTGCAACCTTGGCTTGGTACCGGCTTGGTGACTAGCACTGGTAAGTATATGAAACGTGCTACTTTGTTGTCTCATTAATTACCATTGCAGATGGTTAACTAGATTTACAATTGTGCGCTTGATTTGTTTTCCACGTTGATTTCCACGTACGATAGGGATAATACACTGTTTCCTATTCATAATGTTGCATGCAAATTTGATTTCTATCATGTATACTGCCCGTAGATTTATAGACCGGGAGTATTTGAATAGCTTAAAGTCACACAGATTCTGGAACGTAATAACAAAAGATCGATGAAGATAGAAAAAGAATTTAACACTAAACGTACCGGTACTTTACGAGTACCTATTCTTACCATAAGGGGTGAAATGACCTCTCGTGGTACATAAGGTATGAAAAGAATTTCTCTCGTTACAAAATAAGCTTACGAGAAAAATGGAAAGCGAGACATTGAATAATCAGATAATATAAGAATTTACAGAAAGTCAGATGAGCGAAAGAAATAACAATGAATACAGATACGTATTTACGATTTTAAAGTAAATTTTGGAAGTGGTCATCTGACCCCGCTTGGTACGTTTAGTGTTAAAGACCAGTCAGAATTGAACTACCAGACTATTTTTATTGTATCTGTAGTAAATTGATATTCAAATCGAAAAAGGAAATATTTTTAAACACTATATGACATGTGCCATCCATCTCACGTAGTGCATTGTCCTTGGTTTATGAAAAGAAATTTCGCGAGATGGAGTATCTATTACTGAGGAATAAAATTATTAACTCTAGATTGATCCAGAAACGAGCGGCAGGCATCAAAAGATGTAAGAATTGTTAGATTTACAGCAGTTGTAAAGAAATAAACATTTTAATTTTAATTAATAGTCCAAAATAAACATTTTTAATCCACTGTATAGTACATGCTGCAACTTTGATTGAAATCGGTTAATACAGGAACGAGTAACAGGTATCGAAATATGTAAAAATCTTTGAAATAAAACCATTAAGAATCTTTGAAATAAAACTATTTATTTTCTAAGGATCTTCGTTTCATTCTATGAAATTAAAAATTAAAAAATATACCTTTTACATGTTAAATGCTAAAAAACTATGTATATATATGGACCGTTTATTTTGAAAGTGGTGTAAGTTCTTTTTTAAAAAAAATGAGATATGACGTAATTTATGTTTAATTTAGTGTAAACTTTTTGTTTATAACTAGTTAGTATTGAATATCTTAAAAAATGCCACTGCTTTGTTAAAAAAAACCTATATTTTTTAATTGTCAGATCTGCTAACATTTAATTTTCTCGAAACAAAAGAAAATGGACTTGCACCACTTTCAAAATAAACGGTCCATATAGATGTAATAGTAAACACTGCATATCACATTCTTAATTAAATAATATTAAATTAATAAGGGCGGCGATACTGTTTTTGCACACGGGCGGCCAACAACTCAGAAGCGGCCCTGGTTAGGGCGGTCGTACATATACCTGTCTAGTTGTAAAATCAATCGGGGTCTGTGTTCGCTAAAGCACTATCACCGGATAAAGATAAGACGTAACAAACAAGCAATGCTCAATCAATTCACGGTCCTAAAACTTTTATTATATAGACAATTGAAGCAGAATTGCTTTACATATTTAAACAATTCGTTGAAGTTCTGGTTAAACTGTCTATTTAATAATGGTTTTACAATCGTGAATTACGCGCTTTATCTATTCCTTACGCCGACTTAGGCAGCGCGCGGTGAAGATAACTTCCATACATGCAGCCTCAATTTGAACTATTTGAGGATCAACCAGCAAGACATACGGTAACATAATTACCTAAAAATCGTTAATGTGCACTATCTGTTTGATTATACGCATTCAAGTACTCCAACGTACACAGAATACGAGAAAACTGCAAACATAAATAATAACCTTTTTAAGAATGCAAAAGTAAAAATTCCAGTGTATCCATATTTTATATTTGAGTATATAGTTTTCATATTCAAATGTATAAAACAATTAATTAACATTTGGCCACAAAACTGAACACAAAATGTTATGTTTTCAATATCTTGTTTAAAGAAATAGACTATTCTGGATTCCAATCGGGTAGCTGGATTTCTTATAAAAAAACACACAATATTGCAATTTATACCGTTCTTATATCTCTAACAGTTTCCGAGATATTCGGCAGAATACATTTCACACCCCTAACTTTAAGGGTGGTTTTCATCCGTTTAACGTGGATAAGAGCAGCTAAAAGAAAATATGTGTTAAATATTTTTATGAGAACTACGATCTCACAGTTTCCTCAAAATCGGCGATTGTCAATTCGGGATGTACCCTTGTTAGGTGGAATTATTTAGTCCTAAATAGGGCATTTTATTTGCCTAACTGCGACCGCACTGCTTTGTCCAAAGCAGCTTATGTAGTCACCTTTATTTTTCTCAAAGTCCGAACTCCTAATTACGCATCCTGTACTAATGCCCACAGGAATCCCCCCTACCACAGAGTGTTAGTACATATACAGGGTGTTTCATTTAACTTGACAATTCGAAATATCTCGAGAAATACGCATCGTACGAAAAAACTGTTTCAAATAAGCCCTCAATATTTTCAAAGGGGCCATCCCCCTGTGTTAAAATTAGCCCGCCTCCACAGCCCTCGGGGGGTAGGGCAGGCAATTTAGTAATCTTAAGTGGAAACCCCCTTCTTCTTCCCCTCTTCTACTCTGCTGTCTAACTCTTGTCTTAATTTTTTAATAAACCATCCACACCTTCCATACCATTTTCCCTACCTTAATTCTCCTTTACACTGCCCTCTCCGTTTGTATTTCCTTTCCTTGCATTAACACTTGTATTTTCCCTACCTTATCGTTTAATCTTTGTATTTTCTCCTGTCCTCCCCATTTTGGTACCTTGTGTTTTTAACTTTTCTACCTCCGCCGACCCTTTTTCTATTGCCACATTCATTTCTTATTCACCTGCACTTCTCTAGTCCCTCGACAAATATGTCCTAACCTCAAAAACCTCCCCACACTTTTTCACGCTTTTTTCCTCTATTCGGTTTCCTAATCCCCTCCCTTTATTTCCACCTATTCCCTTCTACCTATCCCCTCTATTCCTACTTAATTTTAGTAGAGCTGACTACAAAAATTTTAACGTCATTTCCAAATGCAAATTTTTGTACCTTAAGGGGGGAGACTCCGTGGCCCGTGTGCTGTGTCCGTGCGCTCACACAATCAACGGGAACCATGTATGTATACGCGATACACGAGAGAGACATTCGATTTCGTAGAATCCAACTTCTGCCTCGACAATTGCACAAATGCACTTTTCACTGGTATAGAACTCACGGGTAGACTTCCCTACAGGGTGGTCTGGTCCGTATAAACACCAATAAACACATTTTAATTGAAAGAATTAGAATTTTAGAAATTGTGCGATTGTGACAGACGCTTGGAGCGCGCGTAAACAGACGCACCGTACACTGTAACCCAGTCTGGTAGTACTTTTGCAAGGACCAAATAATATGGCAATGGTATCTTGAGTTTTGTAGCATAACGTAGTATTAGCAAAAAATTTTCCAGCCATTTGGATATGACGTTTCTGCCCCTTGAATTTTGACACCTTTAGGCGCACGCCCCCGCCAAACGCAAGATTTCCGACCAGCCAGACTGACGGTTTTGGTCAATGGTATCACTGCCAGCGTTGTTTAAGGTAAAAAATTTGCATTTGGAAATGACGTTGAAATTTTTGCAGCCAGCTCTCCGTCTTTTTGTATTTATTTATTCTTGTCACACAAAAGCTTATGCAAAAACGTACAATACTGAAGTACGTTTTCAGAAATATGTTCCAAGTGATATAGAGAACGACAATTTTACGCATTTACAGTTCGTATGAAATGTAAAAGAGATAATGTACTCTGTTCTAGGTGACAAGTGGCATTTTCGAAGAAAATTATTAACACCAACGTTTCACAGTGGTCTTCTAGAGGTGTACTTAAAAACAGCAATTAGAGAAGCCACGATATTAATTTCCTGTCTGAGAAAAGAAGTCGGAAAACCCTCTTTCGATATAGTCCCCTACGCAAAACGAGCCACACTAGACATAATATGCGGTAAGTGAAATTAATTGTGTATTTTTCTAAATAATATACTGTACTGTCTCGAAAATTTCGAATGTCAAATGCCTTCCATTTCTGACGCGTGAACCTTCAAAGCAGTGACTCTCATTGCACCCATAATTCACCTATTTATTTATGATAATACTTTTTTTTCTCTTCCCTATTTTTTATGTATCTTTTACCACTGAGTCATTGTGAACTGAAAGTGAGAAACTGAAGGTGTTGAAATTAAAAAAAAATACAACAGCACTCGGATAACTTTGTTATAGTTCTGATCACTGTAGTACTCTGTTGTGTTGAAGACTTCAGGTTTGGAAATTTTAACTTATTCGCTACTGATGGCATCTTTATATAGTGTAAGTATAATATATATTTTTAGAAAAAATTAGCCTGTTTTTTTTTAGCACATTCACGATTGTATTGTTATATAAATATGTTCATCGCCAGAGTCAACAGACACAGTTTATTTAAACATGTTGCGATTCGCTAATCTTTTGCTGTTTGCTTTTCGACTTATTTTTGGACTTGAAATCGACCAAAATAATAGTTCTATCAGAGTTTGATGCTTTCGGTGGACACTGTTTTTCCCTCGCTTTTCTTCTTCTTGTCTTTCCAGCATTTCTGTCGTATTCGTGAACCCGTTTCCTCTTTGCGTATCTAACGCGATACCTATAGTAATACAGTTTGTTTCTTAGAAAACATTAATTCAGATTCACACTAGCGGTCGTAGCCGACAGTAGCGAAAGTGTTAAGCGTGTATCAAGCAAGCCTTTCCAATTCCATATCGGTAATATACTTATTTGACACAGTTCAATTCCTATTCTAATAAAATAATATTTGTAGCGTCGATAAATCATTAATTTCAATTAATTTGACATTTACAACAGATGTTACACTTATTATTAATTCTTCTTGTTTTTCTTTGTTACTAGCTACTTAATTTGTTTATAAGAAATTAGTGGTAACAATAGAAGAAAAATTATGGTTATGACTTATTGAGAAAGATGTCTTTCTTCAACACGGCGATCATGTAAATGTAATTATAATATACTGTATATCGCCCGTAAACGATTAACACTTTAAAGTAAAACATATATCTATACAATACCATGATTTACTTCCATACAATTTCTTTCTTCTCTTAGATTTCACTCTCCGTTTCTTTTTCGGCTTTGATAACTCAATTATCCGTTCAGTAGCTATTAAAAATATTACAGTTTTAAATTATTGAATTACAAAAATCACATTGTTTTAATACAAAATTAGTTAACGATCCCATCGGTTCAACTTACATACGTACGTCAATAATTAAATATTGCATACTGCCAATTTTTTCTAGGTCAAGGTCACTCAGGACGTTGACCTTGACAAAATAGTTAAGGTCAAGGTCATACACAGGATTGCCCTTTTTCTACATAATTACCCATACAGAACAAAATACAGTATACAATATCGAATATATTTTTGCGAATATCTCGGGAACTAAAGCCGAGCAGCGGTAACATGTACAGGGAAAAGTTATTCCGAATGATGACCTTGACAACATATTTCAAGGTCATTGAAATCGGTGAAGATGGACCTACTCCGAATAATTACCAATACTTTAAAAATATAATGGAAGGGCTCACGAAAAAACGACCCTCGTCAATTTTCTCGGTTTTCGTGATAACAATAGATTCTAGTAGTCAGAAGAAAGACTTACAACGTGATGGATCGTAAATATACGGTTGATATTAATAAAAAACGACCTATGTCCTGATTTATTCTGAAAAGGAAATAGATCGAGGTCAACTTGTCGAAGAAGTACTTCGTCACCGATTTCGATGATTTTTTAATGTTGTAGGAATCAACATTCTGAACAACTTTTTCCTTTCACAAAAATGTCGGTCAGCCCTAGTTTTCGAGATATTCGCAAATGATTGTAGGTACCTTTACAGTGAAGGTAAAACTGCTGTTTAGAGGACTGCAGACACTCCGATGATCTTGACCTTGACATAAGTTGTTGGGGTCATCCTCCTAAGTGACCTTCAAAAGGTTTTAGCCACTGGTTATTTGTTAAAAAGTTATTAACAAAAAAAGATCTGTCCATATATTCAAGCTGGGAATAAGTAGAAACGGAATGCAATGAACAAACGTGTGTGCGAAGTCACTACCCAGTGTTAACCACGTACCCAAAATAAGAAAGTAATGGGACCGACAGTTTTTAGGAATATCTCGGAAACTAGGGCAGACCGACATTTTCATGAAAGGAAAAAGTTGTTCAGAGTGTTGATTTCTACAACATTATTCAAAAATCATCAAAATCGGCGAGGAAATAGTTCTTCGACAAGTTCACCTAGATTCTTGAAGATGTCAGACAATTTTTTCATGCTTCTAAAAAGAAAAATTAAAATTAACAAATGGTCGCTTTTGATATAAGCCCCAGAATTGTATAATCTCCAAGTCTTAATTTACGAGTGCTCAAGTGTTTAATCCGTGTTGTTTGTTAAACTTCATTATGTATTCCCACTATGCAACACGTTACAAAAGTATAAAAAATATTATAAGTAACGACGAATGGTACGAACCAACAGCATGAAGAGCACTACGCGAAACGTATCCAATCGGTTTGGAGGGTTGCTGATACATCACTCGAGGCTTCGAAAGCTCGATGATACGTTGCGACGCCTTAGGGATTTGCGATGTCGTTAAAGGTGGTTGATGTGTTTTCGGGTCAACAAGCCGAGCACGTGGTTGAGCCAACTCATTAGTGCGTTCAGTTATTTCATATAGAAGGGCTGATACTTTCACCTAATGCGATAATTAACAGGTTGTTTTAAAGGGTACAGAAGATTTTACACTTGGATGTGAAATCACTAAAACACAACAGTCAATCAAATCCCAGATAGCACATGACGCCTTAAAGACGTGCATTTTACGGCTATTTTAAGTCTAAGGCGCCTTTAAACCGTCTTGAAGGCGTCATTTGATATCGTGTGCTATCTGGGATATGGTAGGTACACGCTATTAATATTTTAACTAACATACTACTACAGCAAAGCTTCTAAATAAGAATCCAAAACAATGCATAAAATTCAGATTTTTATACTTCACAGCGCGTGTAAAAAGATCTACGCGCGTTACGATTTATCGTATAACAATTTGCATGATTTGGACAAAATTATACGATGACTTTTGGAAATATACCACCCTCGCCAAAATTATATTTATACAGTGTGTAACAAAAATGTTGGAGGACCCGGAAATAGGAGACTCGTGAGGTGATTTGAAACAAGTTTTTCCTTAGAAACAATGTTATCTGAGGGTTTGTTAACGAGATATTAACGAAAAACCTCGACCAATCAGAGCGCGAGTCTGCCGGCCGAGTTCCCGCGGTAAAGTTGGCTACAAAACCGTTCCCATACTTTTTCTGAATGGTTTCTGGCTCAGAAATGTCTGCAGAATCCGATACAGTGTATCAAATTCGTGCTGGATAAAGAAGTTTTTGTAAAAATGCAAAAATACTGCGTAGAAAGTACGCGCATCGACTCTTTTTTTAAACTTTGACGTCCATTTACAGCCTTTAAAAATTACAAAATTCAATAACTGTATACACTGATATAATCAGATAACTCTCCTCTATCTTTTGAGGCTAAACTAAACTTTCGAGCGTATTTAGTTTTCATTTAATACGCCATTTTGACCCGAAATTTTGCGTTTTTACGAAAATTCGTGTTTTTCTAAAACTGAAGGTGATATAGCAATTCTGCTTTTGGATTCGTGTTTGGGACGAATAACTGTATAAGGATCACCCGGTGGATATTGCAAAACAGAACCAAGGTTAAAATCTGTTGAACAGTGTTTTTGAATTAGTAATTATTTTATTGTTGTATTTGTAATTGATAATGACTATTTATTTTATTTCTTACTTAAGGAGAATTCATATGCGTACGTGGCTAGGTTCCAAAAACGTGTCGTCATGAATCTTGGTTAGTCTCGCATTTGCAGTTTTCGGAAGCATATTCAACGTTCTTCTCTGTGACGAGTACTTCGAAGATACAATCTGATTTTGAAAACCGCAAGATTCGGAAAGTAATTTTTCATTTTGTGAAATTTCCTGCGGCCTGGCGGTTGACAAACATTTTGACTTGTTTGAAAATGTTTTGCCCGCAGCAGTTAACGATTCGCCTGATTCCCAGTGCCGAGTAATTAATAATGTAGCCATTTATCATTGATATCTATAACACTTGAACAATTTTTTAGTTCAACATTAAGTAAATGTCTGTTTTTATAATTTCGTTATTTTACGTGGCTAACCATCATATACTATAATTTTGAGAATACTGAAAACTGAAAGTTTTTCACTGCCTCCTAAGAGTGTGGACGAATTCAGTTTCACACTGTTCGTATCCGCCCTGGTACTCTATGAATTCAGGCGCGATTTTCAAATCAACGTTACTACTGAAGTATTATTAAATTTGATTTAGTTTTTATATTATCCTATTACCACAGTAATAGGATAGTTCTTGTGTTGTTAGCTGCTCGGATGCAAAAATAGTATCACCGCTCTCATTAGTATAATATTATTTAATTAAGAATTTGATATGCAGTGTTTACTTTTATGTCTACATGTATACATATATGTATATGTATAGTAAGACTAATAATTATAAGATTTCTGATGATGATGCAAATTTCAGTGCAACAGAATTTAATCAAATTAATTGTATATGTAATCTTTGTAACAGTAGTCGTATACAAGAAGGAACTGTCTTTATGGACAGCCCAAAATAGCAGAAGAGCAGTGGTATAGTCGATAGAGTAACCGACTACAACGCTGCAGATCCCGAGTTGGAATGAAAAGCCAGAATTTAAAAATGTAAATCTGTAAATGCTTCCCAAACACCTTAACATATTGGCATTGTAAAAATGTACCACTATTAAAATGGGCGTGCTGTATAAGTAACTTATGTTTCCACTGCTTTCACTATTTATTTATATCACCTAAAGTTTTGTACAGAATATTATAAAACAGACAAATGCAAGATATATAATATTGGAAGAGTAAACACTTTATGCTACATTTATGTATATTCATTACTTACTCATCCCCAACCCGTAGGTATTCGACCATGTGTAAGACTATCCTTACCGTTATTCTAATTGCTCTTTCACGTTTGTTCGATAATCGCAGGAGTCTGATTTGATGGAACAATATTTTTGCAGTACAAATACACAAAATCACTTGTAAAAAAAACGTACTTTACTGTCCGAATATTTTCGCTACTCACTGTATGTCGTTTTGTCTTACAATTGATTTATGAATTATTACTGTATTCACTCGATGTATATGTATATTAATGAGATGACGAAAATGTAATACAGAAAGTGGTGAGGTGCAAAAGTTTATTACAAATTAAATCGATTTGTTAATTTTATCTATAACTTGAAGTAGCAAGACTCACGTACGCGTCATCCATTTTAATGTTGCAGACAGTTCCATGGGATGCCACGTTAACGCACAAACGGATTTCAAGAACGAATACGTGCAGGCTGTGAATATGTAAGTATATCAAATATACTTTATAACCATACACTAAACCATATCTCCAAACTTGAACTTTATTCGTCCAAAAATAATTTGCTAATGTTACGAGAGTATTGTAGGATCATCATTATTTCAACTTCCATTACCCAAATATACAAGGTGTTCCGCTTAAAACAAGCCACCTAAATATCTTCTCTATCTGTGATCATACGAGAAATATTTTTTACGTAATTTAAATGGTTTCGAAAGGTGAATCAGATGGTGGAAAAATTATATGTATAAGTAAATTTGGAATTTTTAGAGTTCAAGGTCATTTCAAGGTCATACTATTATGCGTGAATAAATACATAATAATGTTGGCTATAACATACAACAGGAAATGTGCACATACATGAAAAAACATGGGTGAACTTGAACCATTAAAAAATTACACTTATAAAAAATGTTTGCCGCAAAGTTGTCAAGGATAAAATTATTGAAAAAGAGACATTATAAAAATTTCTTTTTAACACCAGTCTTATGGAACTGTGCTTGATACTGAGAAGTTTCAACTTTATATTTAGCTAGAAAAAATATTTTCATAAAAAATTAGGTAATTATAGATTTTTTTATGGATATTATGATGTCACGGAAAAAGATATGTTAACGATCAATAAAATGTATCTTCTATACATGTCTGCTATGAGCGTAACGTCACTCATTTTCCTTTAGTTTGTTCGACGAACTTTCCAATTTTTTCTTAAAAATTAAAAAGAAATTACATTTTTTTACAATAAGGAAAAGAAATTCATGTTTCTTCCATGTATTTGTATTTCTTTTCCATTTCAGTATTTCGAAGTAGTTTAAAATATTAATCATTCAAATTAAATTGGTAAAATTGACAAAAAGTGTAAAGCGCCATATGGAGTCCCAGCTAAATACGACACCAAACGCGTGAACTAACGTAAACATGACATCGCATGAATTCCGTTCCTTTCTTACTGGGCTGCAGAGTGGTGTGCGCGCACCTGTATGAGAAATACTGTGAGCGAGGGGCCTTCCTATCGTACATATAATGAGCGTGCATTAAATGACTGTCTACTATATTTTACAAACATTTTTCTATAACGAAAAGAAACTGATTCTAATCATAAGAACTTATTTTATACAAATAATTTTTGTAAAAAGTGCTATTATTTAAAGATTCATGCAATCAAATTGATATATCACCACCATAGTTTGTATTCAAGATAGTTAATTTTCATGCAAATATGATATTTTCCTTCTTAGACTAGCTTCTATTTCCCAAAGAAGATTTCTAAACGTCTGGATGGCTTTCGAGCCGATTTTCAAATTAACAACATGGGGAAAACAGCACGACCACGCATTACGAGTTACTCATGGTTTCGTTAACAAAGTAACTATTTTTATTTCTTCAATTTCTCGAATAAATATAATGCACGAATAACGATTAACTATAAATATGGCACTTAATAAATATAATTAAATTATTCCACTATTGTTATTCTTCTTCATAGATAATCGCAGAAAGAAAAGCTGAATGGAAAACAAAAAAAGATGGAAATTTTAACGAACGGATTACTAAGTATCAGGCTTTATTAGATTTATTGCTAGATCTATCGCAAGATGGTGAAGTGCTAACCGATGACGACATTCGGGACGAGGTGAATACATTCATGTTCGCGGGTCACGATACAACAGCAACTAGCGTGTCTTGGATCCTGTATGCATTAGGACGACATCCACAGTACCAGGTACTACACAGGGTGATTCTAAGTAACTGAGCCGGGCTATAGCTCCGTTCCAAATGAAGTTAGAAAAAACTCGTAGAGGAAAATTTTATGTTGTTTAACCAACTCTATCATCGGACTCTATTCTTTTTTTCGCAAGTGCACCAGAACATTTGCAAACAGCAATTTTAGTTTTTTTTTAATGAAATATTACGATTTTTTACATAACTTAATACCTCGTGTCATTGTGCGTATGAAAGGTATAAAGTAAAATCATTAAAAAAATGAAAACACAATACTATAAACACAATTACTATGTTCGCGTTGAATCATCACACAACTATCATATTTACTGATGAATGTACCTTTACTAATTATGGTACGTTTAATCGGCATAATGAACACGTTCGGTCCACAGAAAATCTATGTCTTAGAAAAAGTACGAATAATCAGTTAAGACACAGCATTAAGCTTTTCGCTATTAACGGTGACTATAGTCACCCAATGTTTGACGCTCGCTGTGAACTGCCGGTGACTTTAGTCACCCTTTAAAATTTCGCATTGATTCTTAACTTTGGTAGAGCAAAGTACAGACTCATCTTGATTATTGTCCTGAACTCGGGTTCGCGCCGGGACAATAATCACATAGGGAGAAATGCTTCAGACCCTCGTAGATTCGTTTTTTGCCCGAAACCCGAGCCTCGGCAACAAAAGCGGAGGGGCAACAAACTATGCGCTTGCCAGGTTCCACCCCTCCCCCCAGTGGTGGGGATAAGGCCTGGACAATAATCGTGTAGAACCAACCAAACGATAATTGAGAGGAGTCTGAATATCTGTTATCTTCAAAGTTACGAATGTCTTGTGTTTTGTGCTCCATGTTGGGATTGTCCTGTACAGTGACAGCGCATTCACGAGCAAAATGGCCATAGCGAAAAAGGTAATATGTGGTACTAGAATTGACAACCTGTTATTTCGATAAATGATTTAAAAGAAAGGATTAAAAGTAACTGTTTAAATTTGAATACTGAACAACTACATAATGTAACGAAAAATGTAAAAAATCCTATAAGAAATGTTTAGAATTGAATGGTGAAACGTTTGAGTGCGTACTGCAGTAAATCCTCGATGAGTGTTCGAAGGCTCCTTGGCACTGACAAGGAAGGGTCCCCAGATGTAACACTGGCTTTTTCATGAGATTTAGCAAACTGATAGAGCTTATAATTCTGAAGTCAATGATATTTGTTTCAACCGTATATGGCCATTAGTTTATGAAATATTTAATGTTAAATGCCGAGGAACCTTTGAACACTCATCGAGGATTCACTGCATAAGTTTTCGAAGAAAATAAAATATCTCGTGGAGTATTGTGTTTTCTTACTTATACCTTGTCACGCGCAACGTGATTTTCGGTCGGCCGTGCATCCGAAATCCGCCACGGACAAAAGTTTCCTTCCCGGTCCCGCCTTTACGATCCCGTTCTCGCGATCTTTACCGTGTAACCAGGCGCTAGGTATAGCTGCTTCAAAGATATAGCGTTAGCGATAAACGTGGCCAACCCTTAAACCATTAGTATTCGATCATCGGAGGCCTATTGTGTCCCACCGCATTGAGGGTTGTACGCCACTGTCAGCTATGGGGTTCCAAGGAATAAGGGTTTCTCGTTAATATCTCGTTAACAAAGTCTCGGATAATATTTTTGCTAAGGAAAAACTGGTTTCAAATCACCTCATGAGCCTTCCATTACCGGGTCCTCCAACATTTTTGTTACACCTTGTATAAATGGTATCCTTATTATCTAGTATTATTACATATAAGTGAGTAATATTAATCAAAAAAGCAATCGAAATAAATTTTCGAAACAAAGTATGATAGATATGACTTTAACGTATGGAAGCGATATGGTGTTAGTGACAGACAAAAAAGAAAATATGAAAAACATGATACGGAAATTAGAAAGATATTCAGACAGGAGAAAGTTAACATTAAATACAGAAAAGTCGAGAAGGATGTTTATGTTTGATTATTTGGTAATAGGTATACTGTCATACGACGCGAGAATTTTTTGATGGAAAGAAAAATCAGAAATAGAACAGATTCAGATAAAGTATTTGAAGTGGTGCCTGGGACTAGGTTATTGCACTCCTGGATATATGGTGTTAGAGGGAACAAAGAGGGAAAAGATCCGAATTAAAGCAGGAAAAAGAGCTTCGAGGTACGAAGACGGTATTATAAATGGAAAAGGAAGAGTGTTAGTCAAGGAGTATCTGGAGAAAAAGAAAAGAAAATGGGGGAAACGAAAAATAGTAGAGAAAGAGAGAAATACTTATGGAAAAATAGATACAGCTAGTTAGGAGTAGAAAATATTTTTTATATCTAAAAATTAGGATGGAAAATTGGTGGGGACTGATGCTCCAGTTCCATATATGGTCATGAAAAATTCTCTACAGGAGAGAGGTCCTTTTAGGGAACTACCACTACCCTGCAGGAAAGATATTCTTCTACGAAATCATAACTTCCTCATGTCGCTACAGCTGACGCAAGATAGTCTAAACAAGCGTAATTCCAGCTTCGAAAAGAATTATACAAAGCTTCGGAAGGAGTTTGGATGTAACAACGTTTGCTCGATATTTTGAATATAGTGGGCAGATTACTGTAATTCAATGTTTTACGTGTTAAGAATATCAGTATCATTATTACTGCAACATTGTTAATATAAAAAAAATATAAAGACTTAATTAAATTTTATGAATTTACTTTTCCCTCCAGGACAAAATTCTTGACGAGTATAATAGTGTGGCCGGTACAAAGGAATTATCATTAGATATATTAAATAAACTGACATGGTTGGAAGCATGCATAAAAGAATCTTGGAGAGTCTATCCAGTGGCACCGCTTATTGCAAGGCAAATCTATAACCCTATTACTATATGTAAGTATTAATAAATATTAAACTTATCGCTACTTTGTTTTCAATACAAATACATTTTTTAGTAAAATTATTAAATATATAAAAATATTGCATTTGTTTGTAGTGGGACACGACATTCCGATAGGGTCTACTGTTATCGTCAATTCGTTTCTTCTTCATCGTGATCCTCGATATTTTCCAGAACCAGATACTTATCGACCAGAACGATTCCTTCCGGATGGACCAAAGTACCCCTCTTATGCTTTTATACCGTTCAGTGCTGGATCACGGAATTGCATAGGATGGAAATACGCTACGATGATAGTGAAAGTGCTTATTCTTTTCATGTTAAGAAATTTCCGTGTAGAAGCATTAGATACTGAAGACCAGCTTCGTTTCATTAGCGAACTGGTACTGCATAATGCTGACGGACTGCGTCTAAAAATAAGCCCAAGAAAGCTGGAAACTTCAACTTGAATTGTTTAACGGAGTACGCATGGCCTATTCGACTCGCGGTTTTAATGAACTTGTACAAATGTTATGAAGGTGACTCCAATTGGGTTGCGACTAAGAGAGAACTATAATGGTATATATTATTCACTGCAGTTAAGAGTGGAATAAAACACAACAACAATAGAGGCGCATGAAGCTCATCTCCTCCATTCTTCCAAACAAACATACGTATTGAATTCCTGTGCATTCAAATTACAAACACATTTCTCTGAACATTTTTCTTATTCAGTTGATAGCATAATAACCAAGTAAAGTTTATAAAAAGTCGATTTTCAGCGAATATTGCAATGCCATGATACGTTCCGGCAAAAGCCAAGTGGATTTGTTGTATTATGCTCCATCTTTGATTGGAATGAATAGTATTTAAATAGTAACGTAGCAAATCCATCAGGTTCATGAATATGATCTTCATATTCATATCACATATTCCCAATGGCTTTCTCTCTACATAGGTGTATGTGTGTGTTTTTAGAAAAAACTCATTTCGCCAGAATTCTTGTGAGATTCAAGGCATAATATAAATTCCGAAACGTGAACAAGTTGTATATTAAATTTACATACAGGTTGTCCCAAAATAGCTTCGACTCCCGAAACGGAGAGGTTCCTAGAATGATTTGAAACAAGTTTTTCCTTAGCAAAAATGTTCTCCGAGGCTTTGTTAAGGAGATATTAATGAAAAACCCCAACCAATCAGAGCGCGAGTCTACCGGCCGAGTTCCTGCGTTAGCGTTGGCTACCAATCGCAGCGCGTAGCCAAGGCTACCGCGGACGCTTGGCCGGCAGAGTCGACCTCTGATTGGTTGGGGTTTTTCGTTAATATCTCCTTAACAAAGCCTCGGAGAACATTTTTACTAAGGAAAAAGTTGTTTCAAATCATCTCAGAAACCACCCATTTCACAGACTTACAACTATTTTGGTATACCCTGTATATGTTAAAAAAGACTCATTATGTATTTAATTATGTTTAACAATTATTATTAAAATATAACTACATATATGATTCGTCGACTCTTCTGAGGCAAAACCCATACAAACTTTTGCATTGCTCCAATCGTTTCTTGTTCACACTAGCATGTAACAACTAAGAAAAAATATGGGAAAGACGTAGAATAGATTTATGGGTCAGTTTGGACTCGGAATTCATCGTACACAGCAGTAAAACAGTCCGCCATTCGAGGGTTAAAGTGATTGCATAAATTACTAGCCACTGTATTTAAAGTTACAAATCTTCGATGAACCCCTGGTTACCTGAATCATGACATATGCAACTGACGACCGAAACTCTGATAGTGTTTTCACTTTACTCTCTTATTTTACATACTCGTTTCAATAGACACTGCGAGCTCGACCTATTTGTACTTACCTAATAACTTAAAATTAAAATATAATTTAATATAGTAAATATAATTAGAGGATACTTCAAACGTTTTATCTACTAATCACTTTGTAAAAAGCGTTATACAAAAAGGCTGATTTTTTTGTATATCATCTCTGACACCAGGAACGTTTATAATTTATGGTACCATTGACGACATTCATTTAACATGAAACAATTATTTAAGGAAATTAGATTAAAGCTATTCATAATATTTAAATACATTACTTTCAATATACAGGTTTACTATCTTTTAATTATATACATAATATCATAGGATTATCGGCACATTATATCAGTAAACATTTTTTACATTTAGTAATTATACTGTATCCGTATTGTGTATATTGTATAAACGTACAGGCAAAGAGTAATGCATGTTATTTTCAACGAGTAATATTTCTATTATGTATTTATTTCATACTTTCCAAAAATAGAGTTCTGCAACGAACAAATTCGTGGCTTGACTAAAAGTGGTGGATATTTTGGTCTGGTGTCTGTGTTTTGAGTGGTTGACTCTGCTAAATTAGTAAGAGACAGCAAGTCCTCCAAAAGCAACCCGTCTCTTTTCTGAAGTTGGGACGCTGGCCCAGGCTGACGCGCAGTCAAGAGTTCTATAGCCGGGATTCATAGTCTCGGCTTATTCTTAAGCAAATGCTTAAGTCCCCAGTTATGAATGTGTACTCCATACGTATACACGTATATATTCATAACTGGAGTGACTATGAATCCCGGTCTATGTCTATATCTGTGGATTGACTTTGGGCCAAATCGCAGTGTGCAAACTTGATGTTGCAGCACTTGCAATCTAATACGTACATATTAACAAATTGTAATATGTTTATATCAATTAATGGTAAAATTTACGTTTCGGGAAGGCAGCTCCGATAACGTTGGCCTTGACATATGTTGTCAAGGACACGCTCCTGAATAAACCTCAAAAGGTTTTAGGACATTTTCCAAACGAATTTCGCTCTCGCACGAAGTAATTTGGGAAAGTGTGATAACGCAGTGTAAGATATAAACAGCTTGTATCGCCAGTTACAATGAACAAATTAAAAAAGTTAACCCAAACCTAACCCAATACAGATTATCCAGCTGTCCAACAATTAATATCCCAATGATTTAGGTTTGTGTTAGGTTTGAGCTAGTTTTTTTACTACAGTCCCTGTAACCGACGATACATGCTCTTTATATAAATCCAAGAGTTAACATTCCAATGTTTACGCTTAGAAATTATGAAACAGTACAGAACATTGAAAGAAAGAGCCCCTCCCCCGCCCATGTGTTAATTACCTTTCGTGTTCTATACAGGGTGTCCCAAAATAGCTGCAATTCCTGGAAATGATAAGGGTTCCTAGGATGATTTGAAACAACTTTTTCCTTAGCACAAATGTTATCCGAGGCTTTGTTAAAGAGATATTAACAAAAAACCCCGACCCATCAGAGCGCGAGTCTGCTGACTGAGTTCCCGCGCCACGCGTTGCGATTGGCAGCCAACGCTACCGCGAAAGCTCGGCCAGCCGACTCGCGCTCTGATTGGTCGGTGTTTTTCGTTAATATCTTGTTAACAAAGCCTCGGATAACATTTTGGCTAAGGAAAAAGTGGTTTCAAATCATCCCAGGAACCCTCACTTCCAGAATTCGAAGCTATTTTGAGACACCCTGAGACCACACCTTTTTTCTTGAACTGTCTCTCACCGACTCTGAAGCATTTTACCGATCGGAATTTGTTAAAGACAGTTTAAGCATTCTTTTGCTCATAACTTTTTAATAAAAAAACGTGCGACTATTAGAACCGTCAAAAACGTACTCAGGGGAGTGTCCTTGACGACATATGTCAAGGTCAAGGTCATCGGAGCTTCCTCCTCAAAACGTAAATTTTACCCAATTAATGTACTATTAACATGTTTTTGTTTGCCTAGTTTTAATTTTTGAAATATTTTCTTTGTTAACAAAGGACTTGTATATCTTTATGCTTACTTCTTCTGTATCCTTTATGTCTACTGAAAAAGGTAATTACAATGTTGTGATACTTTATACACTTCTACTTTGTACAATATGTAAATACAATATAAAAGTATTGTTTCTACTAATAAAATTTATACAAACAACAACTATAAATCCTCCTATTTTTCTACGAATATCCTACATGTTCTAGGAATCTCAGTTTCTTAACTCTTATGAATGTTCGTAGGATTTAAATTTCGGGTGATTTCGTTTACTATTTTTACTTATTAACAGGAACTAAGTTGATCTAATTTCCACTAAGTACGGAAACCACAGGAAATCACCTTGCACAGAATAAAGTCTAACCGTAATTTTAAACATTTGGAAAACGTTTCTAATACGCCTTTTAAGACACTACCGTAGCGTTTTTAAAAACTCTTTAAATGTTCCCAAAAAGTACAGAGAATGTTACTTTTACACATTCGAAAAATGTTCTGAGAATGCTGACACGACAGTCCACAATTGATTAAATACAAAATTTAAATGGTTAAATAAAAAATTTAACTCTCACCCTGTGATTATTCCTTTGGGGTCGCTTAAAACGCATTGTGCTTGAAACACCTGTTGAAAATTTGAATGAGTTACGCAGAAGAATCACAAGTGCATGTGCTCATGTAATACACGAAATGTTAAAAAATACTGAAGCAGAATTTATCAAACGATTGGAACAAAGCTTACATTTTACAACAATGAAGAACACGTGGAAGGGATATCTATAGAAGGAAGTTTTCAATAACTCAAAATTGAACGCATTGCTAGGTATAAATAAACGTCATTAATTTACTAGCTTTACTTGATAGTAACTTCTTCATAGGAGGAGCATTTTATTTCTCTAATAGGCATGTCTGTTTCGCTCACAGTCAGTTGCATACAAGGTCAAGTAGGGTTCCCCCACCGACGCGACAATGAGAACGTGTAGTGATTCGATTCCCGGTTTTTCGCAATTCACGACCTTCCATGAAAGGGAACTAAATACTTGATTATCAGCTCGTTGAACTCGTTTTAATATACACTACCACATTATGTATATAAAAAATATAGCATTCCATTTAAAAAAAGTAAATTGATTTTGAAATCTCTCTCACCATACCATAGGTACAAAAAAATATTTACAACGCGTAACGTCCCCCTTCATACCAAACAACATTTGTTAAAACTTTTTTTCGTAATATCACATCCTTAAATATATTTCGATGTATTAAGATAAAACAGTAGACCATATGAATAAGTTAACAAATATAGTAACGGTATGTGGAGGAACAAATTAAATACATGTATTTTATAAGTAAACTCCGGATTATGTAAGTAAACTATAATAACAAAAATAATTAAATCCAATTATGAAATTCAATAATAATTAAAAGAAACATAAACTGTTTAACAGTCATTTTAATTTAGTATTAGAAAATTTGATTTCATTACATGCTGTATACTGAATTTTAATTTGAGAAATTAAAAAGAATATTAAATTATTTAAGTTTTAGCAATGACGTGCAGTATCGTGTCACTACTTACTGAAGGCTTACGTAAATTTTATCTTACATATGACAGTATTGATAAGATTTTATATAGTGTATAATAGGTATAGTAGTGCATGAGATTAGCCGTTTCACTCAAAGAAGACACTATGCGCTCTTTATTCTTTGAGCAAGTGGAAGAAATCATGTGACGTTTATGTGATACATTACATTACCATGAATTGCGAGTTCTTGATAATTTTCCAAGTAGTTACCAACGTGTGCCACATGGTTTCAATATACATAGGATAAAGAATTGAAATAGAACGTGCGCTACTGCCTTTGAATATTGAATATTTTAGGTTAAGTTTTGGGATACACAATAACAAATATGCATGCAACCGCAGCAATTTTGTGTGTCTTCCTCGGTTGTTGCAGCAATGTTGTTTTTCTGGAGCTTCTTGTTAAGTAAGTGTATTATACTTATTTTAATACAGTTGTATAATTGATATTATTTTTATACAATATATTATCATCGAATTTAAAAAGGATTTATATTTTGTTGGAAAACGCATGGAAGTTGTACTAAATATAGTAACGTTTTGTTATCAACAATAAAGCAATAATAGTGCTTCTTTTCAGAGAAGATCCTGGAAGTGGAAACCTTATTACATTTTCACAGTTCCTTTTTATATCAATAGAAGGATTTTTATTCACTTCAAAATGTGGGAATGCAAAACGCAATATAGGAATAAAGGATTATTTTGTATTGGTAACCATGTTCTTCATTACAAATGTTTGTAACAACTATGCATTTGATTTTAACATACCTATGCCATTGCATATGATATTCAGAGCTGTAAGTATTCAAGGTCAAAGTGGCTTGATATCTGACTTTTTCAAATAATTATATTAATACTTATGGTTGTCTTGTTGTAGGGTTCTCTGATAGCGAATATGATTATGGGTATTATTATTTTAAAGAAAAAATATGTGTTCAGCAAATATTTATCAGTGTTTATGATTACTCTGGGTATTGCTATTTGTACAATCGTGAGTGGTAAAGAAATTAAATCACTGCAAGCTAAGAGTGGTGAACAAGTTCTTACAACACCATTTGAAGACCTGTTTTGGTGGATATTGGGTATATCATTATTGACTGTTGCATTATTTGTTTCTGCCAGGATGGGCATTTATCAAGAAGTATTACATGAAAAGTATGGAAAAAATGCAAGAGAGGCATTATATTATACGGTATGTTTTAACTTAAAGTAGTACTCTACTTTCAAATGTATACAGGATGTCTAATCTTCAAAATCTCTTTAGCACTTACTGCCTATGCCATTCTTTTTAACATTGGCTCCTAATATCTGGGATCATTTTACATATGCACTTGCTTCAGAACCAATGTATCTATCAATAATTAATTTACATGTACCAAAATTAATTGTGTACCTTATAGGAAACATTCTAACACAGTATCCTTTCAGTAATGTTAAAACTTTATTGAACCAATACAGAGTATCTCACGCAACTGAAGCAAATTTAAAGGGTTTTTTGTGCTGCATCACATGACGCATGCGTCTGCTCTGGAAGGAGAAACGTTTCAGTGATTTTCAGATCACCTCTATTTTTAAAGTAAAACTAGGTATATATTTTTATATACATCAGTTGATGAGTTTTTTAATTCTTTATAAAAAAAAGTATTGAGATACTAATATCGTAAAATGACTAATTTAAAAGATATTTTACCAGTAAATTTATAATATTCTGATTAAACCTACGCTTTAACGTTTCTTTTGTAAGTCTACTTGTATATACTAACAATTTCATTACGTTTATAAGGATCTGGAAGTCTGATATTTCGAAATATTACAGTCATGTGAGAATAACAAAATATATCAATTCATGTATATAAAAATATATAGTTCCATTTTAAAAAATAGAGGTAACCTTGAAAAGTCCGAAACGCCTCCACATTCGGTACAGCCACATGCGCTACGTGATACATTACAGGAAACTATAGAAAAATATTGGTTCCATTAAATAAAATAAAAATGAATATTTTTAAGGTACTCTGAAATTTGGATATTTTTAAACTGGGATAAAAGGAAAAATGAATTATTTATGTGTACAAAATATTTTGTCTAAGGATATTATTTAAACCAGGGCATACAAAACTTATTTTTAATCTAATTTAATTCATTTGTGCATTGTATACATAGTTCTGATCTATGGTTATCTCAAATTTGTTTAAAACATGTTCGCAGGAAGGTAATTGTTTATAATGAATAAAATATAGATAAATTATTATTTGTGTTAAAATTACTTGTTTTTATGCAAAATGAAGCGGATAAAGATAGACATATTTAATGTAGTGAAGCGAGATTCATCTCACTTACCTGTAAATATTCAACACTTGAAATTTTTGCTGGAGCAAATCGGCACCAGTGTGTCTACCGCAAACTAAAAATAAAGTTGGCCCATGTGTGTGAAATACCCTGTATATTCAAACTAAAAAATTTAATCCATTACAACTGACATCCTTAACCAACAATGTAGATACTTGTGCATTAGTTCTGTTTTCGTATTAACAACAGAATGCACATCTCTCACTGTAACGTTAGTAATAACGTTAAGAAAATTTTTATCTTTAATTTTCTCCATAGTGTATTTTCAAAATCCGTTTACGGTGTACCACTGGATTGGTACACTCCTTGTCTTTTTAGGAACAGTGATTTTTACAGAAATATTACCAAAGATTTCAGAAAGTCTGTGGCCTGAAGGGAAAGTAAAGAAGGTGCAATAATAAGTAATATCACTAACGAAATAAGTAGAATATTTAAAACATTTTAAATTACACTTTTTTAAAAGAATTGTTTTACTGAAAACTATAATGTTGTATGTTGATTTGTTGCAATTATTCTACGTATGTAATGTGTATTAAATTTGTTTTTTGTTAATATTAATGCAATGTCTGAACAAATACAAAGATTACTGAGAATGTTTATTTTTGACTATAACTTAATTTCACCCCTAACTGAACCATTCATAGACCAAAGTATCATGTATAATGTCATAGCCTATACTAACATGTATACAACAACATTATTTCTATTGCTCCTTGTTAATAAGTTGTTATTAAGATATCTGACCATTAAATATTATAAAACAGATCAGGAGCAATTTTTTGGTGCCATAATTTTTTTGTAAAAAGACCATTTACTATCCATTTTGCAGATGACAAATTTCTGATTTTTTATTTGCGAATGTGCTATTAAATATAATATTTACAATGGGAGCAATTTTAGATTCCGAGGGAGCAAATTGGGAGAAATTTTTTAAGATAACAATTAAGAACTACTAATATTCCGCGCCAACTATTCTTCGGTAAATTTGTAATTCAACATATACGTTCTCGTATCTACGTATCTGAGAAAATACAATTGTCCAACATATTGATTGCAGTTCATATTTTGCCAAGAAACACAATAGTACATTTAAAAAAAGTAACGTTCCCAGGGTTTTTCACGTTTCCATTAAATTTAAGAAAGCGCGGGAAAACTACGAAATCAAAAAATATTGACAGTAAAAGTGTTTAACAGGATGGGCTACGTGAATCATATCTTCTTCATATCTTTACGAAATATTCAAAGTTATTTTTGTTTCAAAGTCACTTATTGAAACATCCGCACCTCCTCCATGGTTGAAACTGTGATATACTGTTATGACGTTTAAAGCCACGAAGCTGCCCGCGCGTTATAACTGAAGACCCTGAAAATGCCTCTCACTTCGAGGATCGATTTGTGGATCGTTCAGTCGTTTCGCTGACAACCGCGGATATTTAAAAAGAGAGCTGCGACATGACATGAAAGAGACGAATGTACTACCACCGACTAGGTATAGGATAGACCTATCATCTTATGGGACTTCGTGTTGCATGTTCTGACATACCGATAGTGTAAAAAGTCAGGGATTTTCTGCTGCCCTCTACGTTATGAGAACGGTGAATTTATGAACTACGTTAAATCTAAGAAGGCCATGGTCGTGAACGGATTCTCTTCCGTCCGTTCGCTATAAAGTAGACGTATTAGAAAGGCGTCTTGGGTTCTGATCCCGGCGGACCTATATTAGTTTTTCTTCGTGTACAAAAAAGTTATTGCGTTTAATATTGTTTTTATGGATATGTATATGTATTATTATGTACATTTGAGTAAATTATTTTATTATTCCATTGTTATTACAACAGTTTAACAGTGACAACGAACGCATGCATATTTTCAAATATCGGACTAATAGTATATTTTTATTCTATATTATTACATATAAGTGAGTAATACGTATCAAAAACGTAATCGAAACACAGATTTTTATTACACCATAAACATCGCATAAAAGATATTTTGTTATATTGACATTTGTAATAATTATGGATGTTGCAAGAAAATCAATATTATTGACATTGTGGACATATAACGAAATATCACTGTAACACTTAAAAAAGTTTTAAAGTTCCATTTATATCATTGTCCTGTGAAAATGTTCATACTTCCAGCAACATTCATATTCCAATCAAAGAATTTACAGAATAAGGAAAAGGAATCTAAAGTAATTTTCAGTAGTTCCATACATCTTTATCTCGAATACTTTTCTAAAACATTCAAAGTACTAGACATTTTTACACTTTGAATCTCATATCGATTTCTAAAATAACCCTAGTTCGATATAATATAGAACGTGGTTTTATGAGATAGATTCGAAGTTCGCAGCCATTAGCTCCATATTGTCATCAGTTTAAAGTACTTTACCGATTATAATACCGATTGCCCAGGCCTCACCACGAGGAGGTTGCTGCGAGTGGAGGCCCAAGGCAGGTAGATGGAATCACAAGTTCTACATCTTCCCACCTTTCACAATAAACCTTATAAATAACTTAAATCTTAACTATGTAATACTATCGGTACTAAAATCCCTCGGCGGATGACTTCTTTCTTGAGCCTAAACCTATAAAAAACTAAGTTCCCTCGTCGGTTGTCTTCGTTCTTCAGCTTAGAACTAATATTATCTTAATATTCTAATTAATACGAATTAATGCTATTAATACAAAATAACTTAAACTAAACGCAACGTAGTCGCTAATACTCAAACGAAAGAGATAGACGGAATGGAAAAAGTTCCATCGATCATTTCGTTTACGCACCTAATATTCTATATACCAAGCAGTTATTAAGTCTACGATGAACTACGCGTTAAACTACAGTATGAACAAGTATCGCGATGAAAGTGTTGTCGCCAGAACCTGGTTTAAGAAAATAGGAAAGACGGGCGACACCTCGCTAACCCGGATCCATCTTTTACTGTCATGGAGCTTTGGGCTGGTCACCTGCGTACCAGGCCCGAACCAAAAGAGTACACAAGCATGGTAGTGCAAGTGAGATTCTCTGTTAAACAGAGTCCGTTTACGGAGCAGCCTCCCGACTACTTCGTACCCTGGCACGCACGAGCCTTTCTCCAAATCCTACTTACCAGGCAAAGACTAAACACGTCCGATATCTGGCTTCTCAATAGAAACCAGAGGGATCGGCAAACAGTCTTAGTGCACAGGCCCACTGCCCGTACCATAGGTACAGACCCACTGCCCGTACCCCAAGTCTGTGTAGAGAATCAACGAGCAAAATGAATTAATAATAACTTGGTATGCACAATGGATGGTCACAATTTAAGTCTATTAATAGATAGACTAAAATTAATAATAAACGATGTGATGATGAATATGAATATAACAATGAATATCGAATTATGATTTAAGTTTAACTTACAGTAACTTAACGCAGTGGTAGACGCACGCTTTGAAGATGTAGACGTTGATCGATGTCTTCTTTCGATGGAATAACTGTTTGGAAAAATATTTTTCATTATACAATACACATAGAATACATAATATGCACAGTAAATAAATCACAGTAAATGAATCACAGTACATAAGAAAATAAATATCAAAGTCAATGGTTCTCGAACATCTGTAACATACAATGGATTAGTAACAAGAGAGTTGACACAACAATATGCACAGTAAATAGATTAATAATATACACAGTAAATAAATCACAGTATAGAAAGCAGAGTAAATAAGTCAGAGTAAATGAATCACAGTACGCAAGAAAATAAATATCGAAGCCAATGGTTCTCGAACATCTGTAACATACAAGGGATTAGTAACAAGAGAGGGGACACAACAGTATGCACAGTAAATAAATTAATAATATGCACAGTAAATAAATTGATGGTTGTCGAATGCCTGCAACAAACAATGGGTTAGTAACAAGAGAAAGGACGAGTAGGAGACGCGCGCCCAACCTCCGCGACGGCTGACGAGAAAGTGAGAAAGCTAACGCCGGTATGTATTGGGCGTACGCAACGTCACTAGTGCGTTGGACCGACGGAGAGCACCGATACCGCGGCACGCTCTACCGTACTCTCTCGCTCGCACACCTACCCTCATAGACCACTGAAATTCCTCAGCACGCGTCGACACCGACGGAGAGCACCGATACTGCGGCTCGCTCTCTCCCTTTCGCCCGCTCTGACCATCTTCGGCCTCGTTCGGTACGCGTCGACACCAACGGAGAGCACCGATACCGCAACTCGCTCTACCGCTCTCGTTTATTTATGATGTTCATATTCCCCAAATAAATATCATATTTAACTAATTTGTTTAAGCGACATGTTCCTTTTAAAGATTTAGCTCTCCAGTATAAATTGTTTCGATTTATTTACGAACCTAATCTGACCAGTTGCTGCATTCTTTGACACTAATTTTCAAGAAAATAAAACTTCTGTATTTCTCTTAATTTGAGAGGCACGTAGCTGAATATTAACATACGTGAATATTAATATAACGTGTAAGTAAATTCATATGTAAAAATTTACCAATTGCCAGAAAGTAATTGTTCGTGCGTATTAAAATTCTTACAATAGGCAGTAAAACTATTCACACTCCCATATAAATTATAAATATGTAGATGTTAATGAAAGCGGTGTGTATATTGTCCCACATGTAGATTTGATAAACTATTTATGAAACCACATCTATTCTGAATTTATCTGTTACAAATATACAAATGTAAGGCAAGATATAAAAACGAATAAAAGAACATGTAAAAAGTAACATTAATAAAAATGTCCATTAACGATGCATTTAGAATAAATTGTCTTGTAGTTAAGTGAAAAAATATATACTTTTCCGTTTCATGTTTCATGACTGTCATATTTATCCCTTAACCTTAAACTGAAGCATCAGATATTTTTATTCTCATGTAAGCATATAGATACACGTAATATGAATGGAATATATAACACTTCATTGGTGCTAATAATACTCAGAATTCATGCTTTATCGGTAACGTCGGATATTGACACTAAAATGGTAACAGGGCTACGTAGCCCTATGAACGTGGGACAGAGAAAAGCATTGGATGATAGGTCTATTCTGTACCTAGTCGGTGGTACTACCACCACTGAACTTTATACTACCTGGAATGCGCACTGGAGTGGGTAGAGACGGCCAAATCTACCTCTGTGAAGTTAGCCGGGCAATTATGACTTGTTAACGTCTCATTATACCCAATCGATTGGTGATCGCTTGGTGGTCATTGGTGGCCTAATTAGAACATTTGGTGGTCACGCGTTTTTTTGTAATTAACTGATCAAAATTTGACCGTGAAGTTAGCCGAAAAATTTTTTTTTTTCGCCGGATTCAGTTTTTGAAATGCTCAATCGATGCGTAATCGTTTGGTGGTCATTGGTGGCCTAATTGCAATAATTGGTAGTACTTAGTTTCTTTAAAAAACGAAAAAAACGACGTAGTCATCTGGCAGTCAGGGTACAGGTGTACCAACGCACGTACAAAGTCGATAAAATAAATATTTCCGGATAGATTGTCTTTTCGGAGGAATCAATCGATCTAGAAAGGTGTGCTAATGATTGGTGACCTAATTGAAACCTTTGGTGGTCATTAATTAACGCAGGATATATGAAAATTCGTACCTCTGCAGTAGGACTAGCATCGAAACCTGTGATTGGCTGAGAAGTGAATACAGGAATATTGAAACACATTTTGGTAGATAAAACTTATATTTCTTAACCGATTTTGCTTTGCGAAGGCTAAGTCGAAGCAGAAACGCCTTCTACTAATTGGTGGCCCAATTAGAACATTTGGTGGTCAAGCGTTCTTTTGTAATCAAATGATCAAAATTTGACAGTGAGAATAGGGGAAACTGTTTTTTTTTCGTCAGCTGAGTTGATTAAATGCTCAATTGATGCGTAATCGTTTGGTGGTCATTGCTAGCCTAATTAAAACATTTGGTGGTACTTAGTTTCTATAAAAAACGAAAAAAACGATGTAGTCATCTGTTGGATACACGATACAGGTGTACCAACGCACGTTTAAAGTCGATAAAACAGACATTTCTGGATTGATTATCTTTTCGGAGAAATGAATCGATCCAGAAATATCTGTTTTATCGACATTAAACGTGCGTTGGTACAGCTGTATCCTGTATCCGCCAGATGACTACTTCGTTTTTTTCGTTTTTTATAGAAACTAAGTACCACCAAATGTTGTAATTACGCCACCAATGACCACCAAACGTTTACGCATCGATTGAGTATTTCAAAAACTGATTCCGGCGAAAAAAAAATTTTTCGGGTAAATTCACGGTCAAATTTTGATCACTTAATTACAAAAGAACGCGTGACCACCAAATGTTCTAAATAAACCACCAATGACCACTAAACGACCACCAATCAATTGGGTATAATGAAAAGTTAAAAGGTCATAGTTGTCCGGCTAACTTCACATAGGTGAATAAGGAGGCATACGCATGCCTACCACATTAACCAAAAATAAAAAACCACCACGGCGGCAAATTATTGGGCGTTGTTCTCAACACCTGTTGCTTATTCTTGGATTGTCATTTCATGATTTGAATTAGTTTTTAATTGTGTTCAAAGAAATTAAAGACATTAATTTATAAGTTTCTGTTTAAATTATGATGCTATTAGGTAACTACTCAGATGATTATTTAAATGAGTATCCATTTTTATTTTTATTTAATTTTAAAAATATTTGAAGCTAATATGTATAAATGTTCTCTAATATATACATCTAATCAAATATAATGTATCTAGAATCTAATATATTGTATATACATTAAAATGACAAATACAGATGGAACGTATAATAATGATTGGTTAAAAGTTAAAAATGAACTGGTTAATAGTTTTCATTTTATTATTTAACATATATTAATTTAATCTTTTCTTTACATACGCCATTTTGAAATATTTTGACATTTATATACTTTACTTTTTACCATTTGGTTCCTTTCGTTATTCATATATAATGATAATTGAGCAGGTTATGAACTACAACCTTTTATAGTTATTTGCATTGACCAAGTAGATTTACACATGTGAAAATAATTTCAGGTTATGCGTATGTCTAATTTTTATAAATTTCCTCAATAATTTAGTCTTCTAAAATTTTGAGTAATTTTAGAATACTTTATGATATATATACACACATACACACACCACATATACAGTATGCTTGTAATTTTTTATCTTCATATACTTATGATTTTGCATATTTAGATTATAGCAATGGGTAAAAGTGAAGGAAGGAATGATATTACAATACGTGCACGAGATTCAACTTTTCTTCCAAAGACATCGAGTGAGGCTAGTAAAATGTTAGAAGCTGCTTTGTTGCAAATGGATGACATCATTTCTGGTAAGTCGTTATATTTATTTTAAATTAAATATAACTGAAGTGTCTAATAATATATAAAACATGGTTGACCACCAGATACCATTAAGTCCTAACTGACTCATAAACCTTCTGAAAATGAAACATTGGCATATGTATTTTTATGTTTGTTTGACCAATATGCATAAGCAATTCTTGGCGCTTAAATAATATCATTTACTTTAACGCATGATTCTTACAAAATGGAAGTAAATCGAATATAAAATATTGGGATATATTCTATAAATATTTTATATATACCAGAAATACCTTATATAAAGACTGCTCTTTGAAATGAATTTAAAGTTAATAAAACGTTCTTGTACATATGTCCAATAAAGATTAATTTTTTAATTGGAAGTGGTTTCTTGTTCCACAAAATGATCACCAGAATGCTTGTGAAATAGCAGCCTTCATACAGTAGTATACATTTCTTGTTCTACTTTTCTCACATATAGTAACATCAGTCATGAAAATAATATTCAAAATTCATGTTTTGCATAGTGTTCTATTTGGTTTTACTTAGTTAGTGTTCTATATTATTTTTTTTCTTTTGTGTACGTATATCCAAACGAGTTTTTATACAAGATACAGGTAGCCATGATGGTACTTGATGTCAATTCAAAAGGGGTTTTATTAAATTCACTTGCAATTCACTTTGTCTGTTCTAATAAAATTCTTTCATCATATCTTTGTGAAACTGAAATATTGTAAGAAACAAATCATTTAATTAAGGCTTATACAATTTTATAATTAGAAATAAATTTTAAAATGTAACAGACAGTCCCAACAAATTTTGACTATGGAGATATTCAATGCTTATTGGGACTAATAACACTGTTCAAGACATAAAATACCGCATGACCGTTTATAAACGTTTCTGATAGATTTTTATGAACTGAATATGAATCTGCAAACCGTTTCTTCCCAGCACGTCCAATTTTCGAAAAAATCAGTTTTTAATAAAATTGCAAATGTTCAATCTTGAAGGTGCGTTGCGCTTTTACAGTAACAGTTATTTAGTTTCTTTTGACATGAAATACTTCTCTAGGTACGCTCCCGAACAAAACGATGTGAATAGTTATTATGTTCTAGACATCTAAATATATTTAAATAATGATGAATATTTCCTATCATGTTTTGGTCAAACTTTCAGGTGCTTGCATAGAAACTAATAATGAGGGATGTACAGAATGGAAAGATTCGGTAAAAGAGGCTACAAGAAATCTTGTGACAGCAATTAAAAGTACTCCAAGCCTTCCTTCTGCACCTGACGCAACCACTGTTGAGATTTTGCTGAAGTGGATGCAACCGGTAATTTAAATATTTGCATATATCAGATTATACAATTTAATAGTAATACTATGTACGTCCTGCACGAACGAGAGAGAACGAGAGCTCCGCGGGGTCGGCACTCTCCGTCGGCCTTTCCGCCGCGTAAAGCCTGCGTCTACACTATACAGAAATGTCTTGATAAGTGTGAATGCCTCGGTTCCGTGGTGTCACATTCACGCTGAGAGTCGACAGTTGACAGGATCTCGTCAATCAGTTTTTTGCTCGAAGCTCGAGCCTCGGCCGCTTGCCTTTGTAGTGTTCCGACATAGAAAAGAACAAGCGAGTGAAAAACAGAAAGAGAAAGCATCTCTTTCCACTCGATTCGACTACATGAGCCCGCCTGCGTCGCTCCCACCGGCCAATGGTCACATTGTAATCGCTGCGGTTCGCGTTCTCTCACTCGGTCTCGATGTGTCTCCTTCGTTCCCTTCGTCACACAGTCCGATTGTGTGTATACCATTTCGGTCAATAATAAAAATACGTATGCTGGAGGTGATTCAGCTACCATTGTAACATTGATAGCTCTCTAAGCATTCGCAAACACGTACATGTACATATACATTTCCCCGCTCTATCCGTCGAGTCCGTTGTGCCAGTCGGTGAGAAGAAATAGACTTTTTTTGACGGGTCGACGCGACGGCTGAACGAGGGGAGATCAAGAAAAGATTACATTCCCGGGTATCGGTGATACAACGCTAATGCACAATGAAACGTTTTTATTTTTAATTCGTTGTTAATGAAACCTTTATTAGTATACTGGTGAGATTTTTCTGATTAAAATGATACCATATACGACATAATGTGGATCATATTTACTCATGTAGAAAGTGTTAACAATTCATATTCGTTCATTATCGTTTCTGATAAATTATAAGTAAATAGGGTCCAAATTATATCGTGTTTGGTATCATTTCAATCAGAAAAATTTCACGAATATATTCGTAAAAGTTTCATTAACAAAGAACCAGAAACAAAAAGTTTCATCGTTGCATTTGTTCCCCTCGATTACTCGTCGGCTCGTGAAAGGGAAGCCGCCGCGGTGCGCCGGGCAAAAAATTATACGCTTGGCTAGTTCCACGGCCCCTTTTCCTAGTGGTGGGGATGACGTCTTCACACTTATCGTGGGCAAGCCGGCTCACACTTATCAAGACATTTCTGTATAACAAAACAGTGTTATACAACAAATTGTTCTATAACCTTGCTATACAACATTTTTTATAACTTGTTATAAGACTATACCTATCCGACAAATCTGTAACAAGTTTTTATAACATTTCGCGTTTCTTTATTAATAATGACGTCACACTAGATGGATAACATATAACTTGCTACATAACACGAAAAATGTTATGTCACTTCACGGTATCTAACATTTTTCTTTCTGTTTTTTTAACAAGTTTTATAACTTTGCTATATAACATGTTATATATGTTATAACATGTTATCTTATATGTATAGTGCAGACGCAGCTTAAGAGTGAGGGAACACGAAAGGGAACGGCGCGGTGTCGGTGCTCTCCGTCGTACGTGTTGGTCGGTGGACCGCGTGCGTGACGTTACATCACAATTTGGTCATACAATGCATACTGTAGAAGTTCTTTTAGCTGTACAAGTTGCGTGGCCACCCTGTATATATCAAATAGTCCGAATGATGTCGTGTTTAGACTCATTTTCATCGGGAGAATCTCCTCCGTTCAGTCGTGATACTTTCATGACAGTATATCGAAAAATGTAAATGTGTAAATTTTTGTTTGTGCGCGATTTCTTATCTGCTTACATATTGTATGCCGATGGTCAATCGCTGGTCTTTGACATTCGGCGCTCGGCAACGCGTTTATTCGAAGGTTTAAGGCCCATTTATAGATAACCGGGACATGTCCGATCAGTGTCCGGTTCATGTCCCGGCCAGGCCGCAGACCCGAATTGGTTACCGCAGACCTTGCCAAACATTCGCCGTGGGGCCACATAAACAATAACACCAGCCCCCACCACTCGCTTGTGTCGTCTTGCCATCCTCGAGCAGGAGGTGCGCGCACAAGCTGTGACTGTCCACACTTTCTGCACTCCCAAAGCCTCTATTCATTGAATCTTGGTATAGTGACTGTATGTTGGAAGCGGGACAGTCACAGTATGCGTGCGCACCTCCTGCTCGAGGATAGCAACACAACACAAGCGAATGGTGGGAGCTGGTGTTATTGTTTATGTGGCCCCACAGGCAAATGTTTGGCCCGAGCCTGGGTTATAGTATTTTTATATGTAGCAGTTTATACAGGGTGTAAGAGAAATGTTCTCCGACCCGGAAATGGGAGACTCGTGAGGTGATTTGAAACAAATTTTTCCGTAGCAAAAATGTTATCCGAGGCTTTGTTAACGAGATATTAACGAAAGACCCTGAGCAATCAGAGCGCGTGTCTACCGGCCGAGTTCCTGCGATAATGTTGGCTACGCGCTGTGATTGGTAGCCTATAATATATGTTATTATATTATTATAATTATTCTCATTATTATTTCACTCTACAGGGTGAGTCTCGTAACGTGACGACTTCAAATAACTCCTAAGTTATTTGTTGTACAAAAAAAAATGTTCAAAACAAATCTTGCATGCTTTCTAGGGGGACATACAGTGTTGTAATCTGTTTTTTCTAATTTTGCTTTTTTATCGAGATATGAGGGTCACCTTCAGTTTTTTTAAAATAGAATGCCCAATATTTTGTCTCGAATTCGCAGTTAAAAGCCGAATAAAGCAGTTAAGTATCATGCATTAAGAATTCGAAACTTTGCACTTTTTTCGTGATTCGAAACTCTCGAAACCCAGCTAAGAAAAAATATAAAATTGATAAATAATAATGCTCGGTGATCGATTTTTGTTGTTAAGAATATAAAATATAAGCAGATTGACGATCGTATGTGATTGGAGAAGTGCAGGTCAAGAGCATGTGATGCGTGAGAGCTTGACTCAGTTTTTTCAAATGTTATTTTTCAATTATAATACGTATTATAGTATTATTTATTTATAGTAAAAAGTAAGAATTGCTAAACTATCGAGTGTTAATGTTAAAAAAAAGGATAAGTGCATATATTGTTTTGTTTTTGTTTGCATTTTGTGTTACCATTATTCTTGTTAGCACAATCTCTTGAAAAATTGCTATAACATATAATTATAACTGTTGCCGTATGGCTACATATTTTGCATAATGAAATAAAATATTGGTGTTATGAATTCTTTCATATCTGTGAGTATACATATAATAATTTCCTCTAATCTTGTATAGATAGTACGGCACAGATTTGAATGTGCATTATTTGTACTCTGCCTCCCTCATTTGAAGGAATTCAGGTGATGAGCAATGTTACAAACATAATGAAAACTTATAAAAGTCTAATTTCTTTCAAATATTTCAAGAATGTTTATTGATTAAAGGTAAGAAAAATTGTGTTTTATTACGCATAACAACATTATAATGGGAATTATTATATGTAAATGTGGTAAGGGTAAAAAAGTCGCCAAATGACGAATGAAAAACAGCATTAGACGGTTTCAGAATGTTAAAATTTATATGTCATGTAATATACACAAAAACACAACGAAATATTTCTTTGATAAGTTTTAAATAATTTAGGAATGAAAGGATTAATAAAGATTTATGTAAAAATTTTGTCGAGACCAGCTCTTAAAAGAAAATGTTACAAAGCAAAATCAGCGCTTCAAGTTTTGAGAGTTTCGAAATCTTACAAAGTTTCGGATTTGAGTTTCGAGAATTTAAAAATTAGTTTCCAACCCACCCCTATTAAAAATCACTCAGACTAAGGGGCTAATATTTTGGAGAAATTAGTTTTTCGATACTATCATTAAATAATTTTAATTTGAAAACAATCAGTGACTAAATGGCAAAAGGTGTGCGATTTGGTTTAGTGTCGAGTAGCTCGAATGTACACATATCGTTCATTTTGGGCCAGATAATGAAAAACATTTTTCAGCTAACAAATGGCATGAAAATTATATTTCACATCCTGAGTCCATATTACATTCAAAACTTGTAATGTTTACAGTATAAATTATTACATAGTATTTACTAATTTATATCGTATTTGACACGTTATGAAATACACTATTTTTTAAGTGTATAACATATCATAGGCGTAATGATAAACAATATGGTCTATTTTTATCATGGAACATATTAATAACTATTAGAATATTTATATACATGTACTTGAAAAAATGTATCTGTAATTTGAAATAGTAACATATTGAAGTGTAGGTAGTATATTTAAAAAAATGATAAATAAAATATATATGCATGCAGTTAAGAAATGCAACAGCATAAAAGCTGAGTAAGGATCTCTTTTAGATATGCACGTGTTCCGTATGGAAGGTCTTTGAATTATATCACGTGACTGCTCTCATCGTGAGAAATTTTAGGAGGATAATTTTAGTTTCTCACGGAACCACGCTGTGGCTGTTTTGTCGAGGTTCCTTCCGATAAATGTCTTTCATTCGCCGAAAGTATTTTTGTACTTGATATGATTTAAAGAAAAAGTAAATAAACGTGAATCATGTATGCGAGTGAAGAAAATTTGTTAATAACTTCGAAGATTTAAAATCGATCATGGATGAAGAAGAAGAGAAAGGGCATGCAAGAGGTTCTATTAATACATGTTTCTGCTTTTAGAAAATTCAGTGCAGTAGAATTAAATCATTTTATGTTGAGTAATGATCAAAATATAAATTATTAACTATTTTTACATTCAAATGCGTTGAAAGGAAATTTAACACCAAGACAACACGATAATGCTTTCGTAACATATCTAACATTATGGAATATGTGTAACCTAAAGTACAATCGCAATATTTCAAGTTTTATCTAATATTTAACAAAGTTCTTTTATATTCTGCAATTATAATCTGTAGAGAAGATACATTTAGCATATGATTTTCCGTTCAAAGGAAAATAAGATGAAATTTGAAATTTTACTATGAAAAAGTTCTTGACTCTTGTGTTTTTTATTAAATATTTTTATATCTACGAACATTGTTGCATATATTTGTTAATAGGTACAGAACATATTACATATTTTACCAATGAGGCACAGAAAATAATGTTTGCAATTGTCAACTTTGTTTTGTTATAATTCGTCCGTACTATTTGATAATATACTGCATGTCACAAACATATTCGGATATTAAGAAGGTAAGTTTGACTTTGATGCTCTATATCTTTGTTAATTGTGGAGGGAATTAACTCGGAATTGTTTCTTTCCGTGGCTCATCTATTGGAGTTTAGAAATATCTATAACATACTTAATTAATTTGGTACAATTGTATAATATAACAAATTAAATGGTATCACGTCCAATTGTAGCGTTACAAAAATACATGGACACATATTCCGTTTCTCAATATATTTACAAACATTACTTTCCGAGTACCAGAGAGCTCTCGAAAACTCCTAATTCGAAACGCAGCGGATTTTATGCATTTATAGCCTATAGGGGTTTGTAAAATACAAAACTTTCATCAGATCCAATCAGTTTTCTAGCTTATTCCGAACCTAATATGATACTTAAGAAAAGGAAGAAATTCCTACATTTGCTCTTCTCTGTATAAATTGCTTTAGAAAATACCATTTTTCATAAAAAAAACCCGCAGTCTAGATATAAGCAATACACAAAGTATTGGTTTGGTATGGGACCTGAACATTTTTGTAACACGAGAATTGGTTGTGATCTCCTTTAACTTTTAATATTATATGTATAACCGTATCAAGTTAATTAAATAAAAGTACTACAATAAATAAGACATCGAAAGAAACAATTTTGAATGCATTCCCTCCACCATTAACAAAGATAGAGATACAGCGTCAAGTCGAACGTACCTTAGTGTCTGAATATTTTTGTGACTTACTGTATGTTTCAATACAAAATTTTAATGATCATTTAGACTTTTAAGAATACATAATTGTAGTAGACTTCTACCATGTTTCATCTAAAATTTAATTAACTATTACGAAAGAAAGCATTTTCAACTTTTTACTTATTTATAGTTCTGTCGTACACGATATTTTCTCATCATATAACGCCATATTCTTTTCATACTACTTTTGTCTCTATAACTCTACATTCACGCCATTTATGCTATTTATTACAAACTAATCTTACTTTAGCATCTTCCATCATACATAATCATAATACAGTTGACTCTAACTATATTGCTATGATCGGGGCTGTAGGGGAATACAGGGGTCTCGCGATTATTGTCCCAAAGTCGGGTCCACGCCGGGACAATAATCATGGACTACGCGAAACCCATCTGACCCTCGTGAATACATTTTTTGCCCGAAACTCGAGCCTCGGCAACTCGTCTTTGTAGTATTCCGAACATAGAAAAGGACAAACGATTGAAAAACAGAGACAATGTTTCTGTTTCCATTGGATTTGACTGCGTGGCCCACTTGCGACGCTCTCGCCGACCACACAGTCCGATTGTGTGTGTACCGTTTCGACCAATAATAAAAATACGTGTGACTGGAAGTGATCCAGCTACATTTAAATCGTCGGCAGCTCTCTGGGCAGTTGCTGACGATTGAACCTTCGACTAATAAATCGTCGTACATTCCCCCGCTTTGTCCGTCGAGTCCATCAAGTGCGTACATTGTTGCCCCGGGCACGAGACAACGCTAATTCAACTGTGAAACTTTTTTATTTTTGATTCGTTGTTAATGAAACTTTTACTAGTATATTCGTGAGAATTTTCTGATTAAAATAATACCAAATACGACATAATTTGGATCATATTTACTCATGTAGAAAGTGGTAACAATTCATATTCGTTCATTATCGCTTCTGATAAATCATAAATAATATAATCAGAAAAATTTCATCAATATGTTCATAAAAGTTTCATTAATAACGAACCAAAAATAAAAAAGTTTTATTGTTACATTGGTATCATCTCACCGATATCCGGGAATATAACCTTTTTGTGGGTTCCCAACGTTCAGTCGTTGGCTCGTGAATTGAAAGTCACCTCGGCGCGCCGGGGCAACAAAGTATGCGCTTGCCGGGTTCCCCCCCCCCCCCCCCCAGTGGTGGGGATGACGTCTGGACAATAATCGTGGATCAATAATCAGTCAATAATCGCGAGGTCCCTGTAAAATGGCAATGAGTTCAGAGCATGGACATAGGAATAACGGGATGGAGCATAAATCCCTACTTTAGGCGAAGGGAGTGATTACACATTTCGTGTAGAAGGGGTATAGACCATACACATATACATATAGACGGAGCATAAGCTACCACTTTGGGCGAGGGGACCGTAGGATTGGAGGGGAAAAGACAGCGGTCGTTAGATATACGTCGGTTAGCTTCGGATGCATTCGGCTCGATTCGGCTCGTTATTAATGGCTGGTGGGCTGTGTGCCGTACTATTATTTAATGCTTTATACTATTTATTGATTTTGTTAAATACATATATCTATACGTACGGAAATTTAACGTATAATAAATATATTCTTTTCATCTCTCATAGCATACATTATACATGTTTGTAACGTGATTGTATACCCGAATAGCACCGAAAAGGAACGAAGTTATCCGATTTATAACTAACCACCCCCTTACCGCGAATCTTACTCCCCCGCTCAGTTTATGCTCCGTCTATACATATAGTATGTCTATAGTGGGGACAGTCAGAGTATGCACACGCGCTTTCCTGATTTGATCTCGTTGGTCCTCCTGTGGGTATGGAGGAGGGTCATTTCCGTACTCCCAAAAAAGCAAGCCTAAAAAGCGGATCACTACTTGACCAGGCTTGTTGTAAGTTACGAGTAATTGAAAGTTTAGTATTTTAATCTATTGGTACATGTTTCCATCGAAATGTTATGGCATTGCTAGCAATATCGTAGTGTCGTTTTAGGGTTGACGAAATAAGATATTATATGGACTGCAAAATTTAATTTACGTAATATTTAATCATATGGAAATATTCTATAAAATTATTATATGATAGAAATGTTGTTAAAATACTCTGCTCGTGCAAATAAACATTTATTTATTCATTTTTATTACTGTTATTACTACTGAACAGAAATATTTATATTTTCATTTGTATAATAATATTATGTATAGTACAATGATGCTAAACACACACTTCAAAAGATTAGTTTACAAAATTCATTTAGGTTCGGATTCATCAGAAACTATATCAAGAATAAAACAGTGGGATGGTAGATGTACACCTTCAGAAGGCTATGACTCTTCAGGCACATCAAATTCTGATCAAGAAGAGAATCAAGTTGCAAATTTTAATTGCTTTGAGCAACAAATGTATGAATCTGACAGCTGTTGTTGCCAGGTAGTACTTAAAAAATTCATTAATAGAAATGTTAGAAAAATTTGTAAAGTTACAAAAGATTTTTAAATCTGTGATAAATAAATGTAAAATAGAATATAGTAATTTACTGATTAGTGACAAAAAACTTATAAAATACTTGTTACAATGTAGAAGACAGAAAATCAGCCATTTTCAATTAAATAGTAAGATGTACTGGTTAAAACAGTTTTATCATACAGGTCACTAGTTGAACTTCATTTATTAAAACATTTTTACTATCTTGTCTGTTGAAAAATATTACAAGGCATTATAAATATATGAAATATTTTCTCGATTGTTATCTTTTGGTAAACGATAAAAGTTTCTGCTTTGATCTAAAAGTGCTTTTGACTGTATTCTAACTTTAGTTACTTATATGTCAATTCTATTTTCATTCGTGAAAAATGTTTGAATTACAATATTTTTTCTCCTGTATTGAAGGTTTAATATTTTATTATATTTGTATATAATTATAAAAACTATTGAAGTCTAGAATAACTGAAATCTTAACATACAATGTATTAAGATAAATAGAAATAACCATTAAGTATTGAAAGTATTTATTGATTTTACATGACAATTTTCCAATACATCTTAAGCTAGTTTATCTGTCTTGTATAATATTGGGTGGTTCGGAAAGCAATTTCGTTTTTTGCATGAAAATGAAAGACGATTTTTTTAATAGAAAGAAACAGTTTTATTCAGTTATATATTGACCATTTTGTTCCAACACCTTTTGCCAGTTTCCAGGTAATCAAGTGATTCCGCGCTCGTAGAACTTCTTCTCCTTATTGGCAAAAAACTGAATTATATAGATTTTCACACCTTCATTTGAATCAAAAGTTTTGCCAGGCAAAGAATTGTGCAGCGACCGAAACAGATGAGAATCGGATGGTGTCACATTCGGTGAATAAGGTGGATGCGGTAGCACATCCCATCCAAGTTCTAACAGCTTCTGGCGAGTCACCACACATGTGTGAGGTCTAGCGTTGTCGTGAAAGAACACTACACCTTTTCTATTCACCAATTCTGGTCTCTTCTGCTTAATGGAATCATTTAATTTTTCCAATTGGTGGTAGTATACATTCGAATTAATTGTGTGGTTGTTTCGAAGGAGCTTAAAAAGAACAATCCCTTTTCAATCCCACCAAACAGAAAGCATCACTTTCTTTTGATGGATATTATCAGCTTACGATGTGCTTTGAGATGATTCATCACGTCTGCTTCATCATCGTTTGCGTTCAACATTGTTGTATACAATCCATTTTTCACCACCAGTTATGATTCGTTTTATAAATGCATCGTTTTCCTCACGTTTCAACAGCATATCGCAGATGATAATGCGAAGAATCGAATGTCTTTCTTTGAGAACGTGTGGAACACAAATATCGAGTTTCGAAACGAACCCTTTATTTGATGTTTATCAGCCTCGATTGGCCTTTCAGAACTTGGTGCATCTGTGACATCATAATTACCAGAACGGAATTCGAAAACGAATTTTGATACTGGCATTCAGTCAACACATCCTTTCCATACACAATTCTTTTCGTGCTTGCACGGCATTGTTACCTTTACGATAATAAAAAAGCAAAATATGCCGAAAATGCTCACTTTGGTTTTCCATTTTTGATGCGACAATAAGCAGAAATCACTTGACAGATTCAAAAACAATTTTCTTTTAACTGTAGCATGCAATGTCAGTTATCAAAATGTGTAGTGATTTTATAGATTAGAATGAAGTTGTTTGCTTAAGAATACGATTAACGATATCTACTTGAAAAACAACGAAATTACTTTCCGAACAACCCAATAGCTCAGATCAGTATGTTAGCTACTGCTCAAAGTACTTTGACTGAAGAAGGTTGAGAATTCCTTTTTAATGTTAATGATTACGAATATATTTAGTTCCTCTAGTTTTATTAGAAACTATTTGACATTAAAATGTATGATACAATAGGTAATGCATTAAAGTTTTAATTGCTAAAAACGCTATGAAAATTATGTACATGACAACCCAATTGGTTTCTTAGAATTGCCCATTAGGTTATGCTAAAGTGATTGGTCTCAGAGGAAGTGTACCAAATCTGTGTTCACCCCCACGTTTGACTCATATGGGGACTTCTTCACCCTACTGTCCTACAGTTTATAACATGAGGTCGTTTTTGTCTACTATTCTTTTCTGATTAGTTTTATGTTCAAACTCACTGACAATAGAATATAATCAAACAGCTTGTGTGCAAAAAAGCATATTTGTCAAGAAAATATTCGAGAACAAAAAGGAAATCGAAGCAATCAATCTTTTGAACCTGGAAGAAAACGACGATTCAAAAACAGAATAGATTGTGATCAAAGAATTAGATCACAAACAGATATTCTGTTAAGAAGAAAAGAATCTCCTAATTGTTGTTCGCTACAACACTTTCAAAATACTCGAAAATGGAAGGAGTGTCTATTAAACACTGAGGTACACCAATACTTGTAATAAATCAGGTTTGATAGTATACATGATTCAAACAAATTATAAAAAAATATGATTTATTTTTAACCATTAAAATATTAGATGACAATGTAATTTATAAAATACATTATGTAAAGTATGGAACTCAGGATGTGTATGTAATATTTATATGATTCTATAATATTAACATTATTAATGCACAACTATATTTTCACTCTCGCATTATTTAATAAAAAAATGTATGATGTTGAAAGTATTATACTGCAATATATCATAAGTAATATTTTTATGCAGCATCAATTTGAATTTCATAGGAACGTTTAAGGAAATTAGAAAATGAACGTGGAGCCTTACGCATGGAAGTATCAGTTTTATCGGAGCAGGTAGATGCACAATCCAATAAAATTCAAGAACTGGAAAATATGCTGAGAGAAAAGAAAGATTCTTTAAGAAGAATGGAAGAGACTTTACAGCAAGTAATTCTTTTTACTTATTTTCATTATTACGGTATTCTCTTGACATAAGCTCAATTTGTCTTCTTTTTTCATGAATTCATTGTTGTTCCCAGCATTTTTTGTTCTGATAGATGCAGAAATAAAAAGAATATATTTTGGATATTCCGTGCCCACTTTTTTATTTGGCAAAACAATAAAAATCGTATCATCTACCCACTCGCAACAGTAGAAACTAGTCGCCACTCCCGTGCATGGAGCTCATCTCATATGGACACTGTATTCTATTGTTAATGTTTTATTATAATATGTTGTACAGGGTGTCTGTTTTAACTGGATCCGGTAAAATATCTTGCAAGGAACTAAAAGTATCAAAAAAATGTTCTGTTTAAAGTTGTTTGATATGAAGGGAAAGGTAATGTAGTATAAATAATTTTTGTGTGGATGGAGTAGTGGCCGAGATGTCAAGGTCTAGTTAACTTAAAAAAAAATAAAATACTGTGTTCTGTTTGCACAGCGTTGAATTCGTCTCAATAAACGCTATCATATTATAAACAAAAAAATATAACATTCCATTTATAAAAAATTAACTTGACTTTGAACACATACATTACGTCCCCCTTCATACCAAACAGCTTTAATACGAACATTTTTTTTATACCTTCAGCTCCTCACAAGATATTCCACCGAGTCCAATAAAAGTAGACACCCTGTATATTTTTTTCTGTGATTAAACTATATTTTATTATTTTATTTTTATTTCCGTTTCATTTTATTTAAGTAATTTCTGTTTTGAAAGGAAATACTTTCAAGGAGTTCTTTGGAAACGCAAAAATTAGAACTATTGAACTCTCTATCAGAAATGAAGCTCAGACTAGCTAGCTTGGAACATGAAAATCTTGCACTTCGCAGTACAAGTCCCGTGTTAAATGTAAGTCAATATAACGCCATAAAACCGCATTACAGACTTTTTACAAAAATTTTATATTAATTTTCTATTTATATATACAGTCAGTGTCATTTAACATCATACATCCTACAATTTCTACAAATATAAAGTTCTGTTAAGTCAAAAGTTACGACGGATTGAATATTCTATCTAGCGACAACTTTGACAGTTTCTCTTCGCTCTATTAATATCTTCCGAGAAAAAGGAACAGTAGGAATCTATTAAATTATTTTTTAAACTAAAAAAATATCAACGTGGAGGCGAAAATGGTTCGAAATAAATGGACCTCCTTGGATTAAGGTAGCTCACGCGTTTGGTGTCGTAGCTGGGGCTCCATAGGGCGCTTTACACTTTTTATCAATTTTACCACTTTAATTTGAATGATTAATATTTTAAACTACTTCAAAATATTGAAATGGAAAACAATGTACAAATGAGTGGAAAAAACAACAATTTTTTTCTTCATTGTAAAAAAAATTTAATCTATTTTTAATTTTCAAGAAAAAAATTGGACAGTTCGTCGAACAAACCAAAGGAAAACAAGTGACGTTGACGCTCATGATAGACAGCGTAGAAGTATTACCAAACGCGTTGAATTTAAGATTGCATACTTTGATTTTAATCTTTAGTTTTATTTAATTGTTAATATATCTTTTTTTCCGTCCCACTGCCACCATAATCTCCGTAAAAAATCTATAACCACCTAATTCTTTATGAAAATGTCATTTTTTGTAACCAAATAAGAAGTTATTAACTTAGTGTCAACTACAGTTCCATAAGGCTCGTGTTAAAAAAAAAATGTTATAACGTTTCTTTTTCAGTAATTTTATCGTTGACGTTGCGATTTTATGGTAGCAATCGAAAGATGAAGCTTTTAAGAATGTTCTGTGAAATTTTCAACTAAATTTGTAATTATTAAAAATTTGCGTGAGCCATCTTAAGTCTCTTCGTGTATTTCCTACTTATAACAATATAATTTAAAAAAATAGTCTATTAAAACTAATCCACTTTAAAGCCTTGTAAGAGGAATGCTATTAATAAGACCGGAGTTCAACGAAAGTTTGGTCAAATTACTACGAAATATTACAAAATTATGGGTAATTGAATAGCAGTTAAGTTGTATATATGTATAGTTATTTATTTAACATTGGTTCCTTTTGTGTCACTATTATTTATTTATTTTGACCTTCATGTCTCTTAGAAATGAATTGTTTAAATTATAAGTTGTATGATTTGAAGTAACACTCACTATTTAATAATCATCATCATGTCGTTAGAGGAAAACATTATTAGGTATTTATTGCAGAGAGAGAAATTTGGAAGGCATACCAGCCAGTATAGTAGTCTTCCTAGGCCCCTGAGTTCTTCAAAGAAAGGCGTAGTGTTCGGTAAGGTTCCCAGTTTAACTTCTGGAGCGCACACAACGGTACCATTGGCCATTAGAGGAGCCTCCGCGAGATGCTTGTCTGCGCCTATTCTAGGTGGCGATGATTTCTCCTCTAAGCATGCATCATCACATGCTTTTTCTAAAAATGTAGTTATTATTTATTCCTTTTGTCTGACAGGCAATCGCGGTCAATAACTATCCCAATTTTATTCTAGCAATTTACCAATCGATTAAATATGTTTTATAAGCCTGTTCCCTTTTTAATGCATGAAAAGTTTTTATTTACAATAGACATTTGTTTATTGCACCTTCGGGGCTGTAGAGGGTCAGAATTCCAGGAATACTGCAATAAGGAAACTCCAATCACCCGCGCGCTCTCCCCTCCATTCGGCCGTTCAGTTGTGCGACGCACGTATATATATATAGGGTGGGCTGGATATACGCATTTTACAATCATCTTCATTATCTTCGTTATTTTTGGAGATATCAGAAAAGTTTATTCACAGAAGTTGTTTAGTATGGAAAGGGCTATTAATTTGCAGTAACAATTTTTTCGTTGGTTGAGGATATCCTGAGTTTTCAAAATTAATTATGTTTCCTTTTTAACGATACTGAAATATTGTGGAATAAAAATTTTTTTACGTAAGTGGATTCTTCTAAACATTCTGCGTAATAAAATATTAAGGTAATATGTGAAAAAAATTAATAATACGTGAGATATTTTATATACAAAATGTAACAAACTGTTAATTTTTTCTCGACCTATAACAAAATTATTTCTGCTATGTTATAGTCCCTCTGATACCAGATAAGTTTTGTGAATAAAATTTGTTTATACCTGTAGAAATAATGAAGATAATTAATGTGATCAAAGTTACTGGACCATTGTTTATAATGCATGTATAATTGAATAGTAGTTTCATTTATTCTTCTTTATTAAAAACAATGTAATCAATAATATGAATATTTGAATTTGTTTAATTGTGACATACAAAATGATTAACAACTACATTTGCTTATTAATTATCTTATTTATGTATAAAAGTGTAGAAAAACACAAGTTAGTGAATGCAACAAAATACAGTAAGGAGCAAAACTGAACCAATGTGACTATTTTTGCAGGAAAATAAGTTATTCATTTAGATGCTACTAATGAGTAAGTATTATTAAGATATAGTTGCTGACTCATAATCAGACATCATGACATACTCAATGTTAAATTTTCATAATATCTTTAAGATATTCAATCCTATTGTTCTATGATTTTTTTATTGAGAACCTTCTGTTAATATTTTCAAGTAGAGATCACTGGACAAAGAATTAAACAATTACCAATACTTTTATACATATATTCAGAAGTGTGTTGGAAGTATTATATTATAAGTAACAAATTGAAGAGAATATACTGAAAAAATTAATTGTTTCTTAAGTGGAAATAGTTGTACAATTATATACAGGTTGAGATTTTTAATTATTTCATGTATGTAATATTTATAGGAATAATCTTTTATATAAAACAGTACTATTGGTTCAGTTTTACTTTGTACTATTGTAATAAATTTTGCACTATCACGCCCTAGGAAAACACATTTTTTGTAATAGGTATTAATCTCATATATAAACTCCATATGTATGAATTTTTAACTTTTTGCAGCTTTTCAATTTCTATGATCAACCACCTTAAAGACATTTAATATTTTTATGCCCAAAGAGGTTATGCCCAACACTGACTTTGTTACAAGTTTATCTGCTTACATAACTACTTGTATTCAATATGAATTAAGCATAATACGAAATGTAGTTGATTATAACTGCAAGCATCTAAAAACATTGAAACATTTTATTAAGACAATATTATATATACTTCGCTTTCTGTAATGAAATATACGAGTGAAACGCGACACCGTATGCATTCCCTTCTGGGCGTGTTAGACGGTAGAGTGGGGTGCGCGCACGTGTGTGAGAAATACGTGTAAGCGAAGGGCGTTCCCATGCTACAATAAAAGGGTCGGCAATAAACGAATGTCTACTGTACCTTTTTCCTAATAATATAATATATTACATATTTTACACATAGTGCGTTTCATAAATATATTAACCCATCGAACTTGAATGTTCTGAAATGAACATAAACGAATTTAATAGTTTTATTTTGTGCCAATACAAGACACTATAAAAAGAAATTAGGAAAGTTCTAATAAATTTATACGTATAGCAAGTTTGGTTGTAGAACATTCGTTTTTGAACGTTTTATAAACAACAAAATTGGTAAATATTTAGAATAGGGGTGGCAGCTCCGATGACCTTGACCTTGACAAATGTCACACTCCTCAGTGACCTTCAAAAGGTTTTAGCCGTCGCTCGTTTTTTATTAAAATATTATGAGCAAACAAGTCTGCAAAATGTAGCAGTTATTTTGAGTATTGAAGGGCACCAATAACCTTGACCTTGACATATGTTGTAAATGTCACCTTCTTGAGTAACCTTGATAAAAACTTAGCAGTCCCTCTTTACTTTTTAAAAAGTTATTCACAAATAAATTTCACAATACAAACGTTTATGATTAACTTCATGATCTAAATCTTACCTAAATAGTATACACATTTTATTGTTAACACATTTGCTTCTTTATGTGAAGTGGCGGAGCTCCTCGCCCTGCCCCCCCCCCCTCCCTCGAGAAATATCTAGCTCTAACTTGACCTGAATTCATTTCTGATTAAATGAAAATGAGATTTGGATTAAGTTAAAGCTGGATTGTTTCTCAGGGTGGGGGTGCAGCCCCACCCTCGCCCATGCATTTCATAAACATTTCCCATATAATTAATCATTTCAGCCCCGCCTACGCAATTACTGAAAAAAGCAGATATTCTTATAATACAGTATTTATAATAGGTATAATTTAAAATATGAAGCCAAATATACACCTTTATGTTGTGAAATTTATTCGTTAAAAATTGTTTAACAAATAAAGAGCGACGGCAAAAACTTTCTCAAGGTCACTGAGGAGGGTGACCTTGACTACATATGTCAAGGTGAAGGCCATTGTAGCCCTCCAATAGTCAGAATAACTGCTGCATTTTGTAGACTTTTTGTTTATAACTTTTTAATAAAAAAACAAGCGACTGCTAAAACCTTCCGAAGGTCACCGAGGATATATAAACGATGATATATCACAATATTGACGTTCAGTACATTTGGAGGATGTCCCGAAAAAGTCCACATGTCCCCCCTACGTCCTCTTTAAGATCTTTAAATGTCGTAGGAAGGTCCTATTTACAAAGAGGAACGTCTTGAGGACGTCCTGTGTCAACGTTCTTCGAATGTGTAAAAGTAACATTCCCTGTACTTTTTGGCAACGTTTAAAGCGTTTTTAAAAACGCTTTGATAATGTCTTAAAAGGCGTATGAGAAACGTTTCCGGAATGTTTAAAATTACGGTTAGATTTCATTCTGTGCAAGGTGATAGAAGTAAGGTTAGGTTAGTTTGTGTATAATAAAAAAAAGATTAACTTTCCTGCGATTTCCGCATTTAATAGAAATTAGATCAAGTTAGTTCATGTTAATAAATAAAAGGTGAAATTTCCTATATGGCATTATAATGAAAATATAGGTCTGAATATGTCATTGTATAGAATTATTGAATTTTATAATTTTGAAGGGTTGTAAATGTCCGTAAAAGTTTAAAAATAGCCGATGTACATAATTTCTATGCACTATTTTTGCATTCTTACGAAAAATTCTTTACTTAGCACGAATTTGCTACACACTATCAGATTCTGTAGACATTTCTGAAGGAGACACCATCCAGAGAAAGGGTCGGCGGAATGGCTTTTGATTCGAACAGGTCGGGAAAATATCCGTCGGCAACGCGTGCACTCCAGTAGCTACGCGAAGTCAACACCCATAGACACCGTCCAGTGGGCACCTCCTTGCCATATGTACAATGTTAGATTTTTTCGTGTATTTTTGAATGCTAATCATGCAATTTAATGAACTTCTGAATGAATTTCGATTGGCGAAAATTCTGACTGTCGCCCGGTTATAAACATTTTTTTATTTGTTTAAGTTATATATATAAAATTTCCACCCATAGCTGACGCGAAAATTAAAGAAGACATATTTATTGGTCCTCTAATCACAGATTTGATGAGAGACAAAAATTTGACCGATAAACTGAATAATTTGGAAACTGCTGTATGGCTTACTCTTAAAAACAGTCACAGAACATTTCCTCGGCAAACACAGGTCAAAGAATTATATTACTAGTGTCAGTGGTCTGTTAAAAAGTAAAAAACTTAGCTATAATATGTTCCTAAAAATGCAATCTTTACATTCTCATCTGGACTTTTTTCTTCCAAATCTCAGTGACGTGAGTGACGAACATGGAGAACGTGCCACCAAGATATATCCAAAATGCAAAAACAGTACCAAGGGAAGGACATGTGTGCAATGCTTGCAGACTATTGCTGGACACTTATAAACAAACAACATAGATGCAACGTACAACCGTCGAGTAAGACAAAAAACATTTTTAAATTTGTTTACGTTAACGATGTTACAGGTAATTCTTCATGTTACATGATACATTTGTTCTGTAGTTTAACAAAGTTTAAAAAATGTTTATGACAGTAATATCTCGATGAGTGCGACAGACTCGGTCCGCTTCGAAACGTTCGTGGCAAGGAGGAAAGGTTTTCAGCCCCTTATAAACTTGTTTTTTTTTTGCACGAAGCCGAGCCTCTGCTTAGCTTCGATTGGTTTCAGAGGGGGACCCTCCTAGTGGTGGAAATCACACTGTTCGTGTCGCACTCATCGAGAAATCCCTATAACCGGGCGACAGTCAGAATTTTCGCAAATCGGAATTTATTAATAAAATTTATTATAATTGCGGGACTAGTATCCAAGAGTACATAAGAAAATGAAACATTTTACTGGGAATGCCCATTGGAAGGTATCTATTGCTGTCGGTTTCGTGTAGCTATGGCACTCAAGAGTCGAGGTAAGCAATCAATGGCCGCGTGGCGGCAAAACTCCGTGCACACGTTGTCGAGGGATATTTTCCCGATCTGTTCGAATTAAAAAACGTTCTGACACTTTTTCTGGACGGTTTCTCCTTCAGAAATGTCTACAAAATCCGATACCGTGTAACAAGTTCGTGCTAGCTAAAGAACTTTACGTAAAAATGCAAAAATATTGTATAGAAATTACATATATTGGCTACTTTTTAAACTTTTACGGACATTTACAACCATTAAAAATTACAAAATTTAATATTTGTATACACTGAAATATTTAGGAAACTCTCCTCCATCTTTCACGCCTAAATTAAACTTTCTAGCTTCTTTAGTTTTCATGTAATACGCTGTTCTTGCATAACAACAACGCTGTTTTTACAAAAACTCATGTTTTTCAAAAACTGAGGGAAATGGGGACATTTTGCTTCGGGAGTCATGATCTGGACAAGAAACTCTAAGGATTTCCAAGTAAATATTGCAGAGTAGTAAAAAAGTTTTAATTTGCTGGACAGTATAATTGGACCCTAACCCAGAGCAAAACAGACTTCCGATATTGGATGTTAGTTTACTGAATCCGGTGCAGATTACTTTTTGCCCAAAGTCGAGAATTTTTATGGGATATCTTGCTTTGTACGAAAAATACTCATCTGTGATCCTCGGGTAGCGAACAGAATTAGGATTATAAAAAAATATGATCCCATTTGAAAAAAATAACCACCTTGAAATCTTCCCTAACAGTCCACCTACAAACATACCATTAATACCACAAAATGTGCCCTTTTACATCTAACAACTTTTATAAGAACATCTGTTTTATAACTTCAATCCCTTGTGAGATATTCAAGCGATACTATTGGCATATAACATAAGTCGGCGAGAAATCACCCATGAATGAGAATTTAAACTTTTATACTTTTCAATATACTTTTACGAAAATGTCACAAATAAACCGAAGAGATTCTCCTGATGAAAATGAATCCAAACACGACATCATTCTGACTATTTTCAATAATATTTCTCATTATATTATAGTCTGACAAAAATTGTATAGTCACCTTGAAACCTTATTTACGAAATCCTTTGATCACATTTTCATAAAAGTACATACAAACCAAATAAAAAATAGAAATACAAAAAGATGCAATTTTCACTTTTCAAAAGAATTATTTTAGCGCTTCAAGAGCTTTTAGTGGATTGAAATAAATTTTTACGCAACAGTACTTATGAAACTAATAGAAAGTGTTTGATTACATTCGCGTTTGGACTCATTGTTAACAGGCGAATCTCCTCAATTTATCCATAACACTTTCATGAAAGTACAGTAATGTGCCAATAAGTGTAAATGCATCGGATCCGCAGAGTCACACTCAGGGTGAGCACGGACAGTTGTCAGCATCTCGTCAATCTGTTTTTTGCTCGAAGCTCGAGCCTCGGCAGCTTGCCTTTGTAGTCCTCCGACATAGAAAAGGACAAGCGACGTAGAGAACAGATAGAAAAAGCATCTCTTTCCACTCGATTCGACTTCGTGAGCCTGCCTACAACACTCCCACCGGCCAATGGTTACACTGTAATCGCTGTGGTCGCGTTATCTTACTCGGTCTCGATGTGTCTCGTTCGTTCTCTTCGTCAGACAGTCTGATTGTGTGTGTACCGTTTCGGCCAGTAATAAAATTACGTGTGACTGGAGGTGATCCAGCCACCATTGTAACGTCGACGAAGCATCGTACATGACATGTACATATACATTTCCCCGCTTTGTCCGTCGTGCCAGTCGGTGAGAAGAAAAAGACTTTTTTCGACGGATCGACGCGACGGCTGAACGAGGGGAGATCAAGAAAAGATTACATTCCCGGGTATCGGTGATACAACGCTAATGCAACGATGAAACTTTTTTATTTTTGATTCGTTGTTAATGAAACTTTTACTAGTACACTATAAAATGATACCAAATGCGACATAATTTGGATCATATTTACTCATGTAGAAAGTGTTAACAATTCATATTCGTTCATTATCGCTTCTGATAAATCATAAGTAAATATGGTCCAAATTATATCGTGTTTGGTTTGGTTAACAAAGAACCAAAAACAAAAAGTTTCATCGTTGCATTTGTTCCCCTCGTTCAGCCATCGACTCGTGAAAGGGAAGCCGCCGCGGCGCGCCGGGCAAAAAATTATACGCTTGACTGGTTCCACGGCCCTCTTCCCTAGTGGTGGGGATGACGACTTCACACTTATCGTGAGCAAATCGACTCACACTTATCGGGACATTACTGTATATTGAAAAGTGTAAGAATTTACATGTTTGTTAGGTGTGATTCCTTAGCTGCCTATTATGTACCGATGGTCTTAATGCGATCGCAACAAATGAACGAATAAAATTACATCCGTATTCGTTATTCGAATACCGCCCAACACTATACACTGGAAACATATATTATTCAATTTTTAAGGGGTTGGTATATTTGTGTAACGCATTGCATTGTATATTACGATAACAAATAATGCAATCACCAAAAAAGATTATCTCTTATACAAAGTTTGAATAACTATGTTTAATGGTGTTTTTCTGTAATGTTGTACCATGTATTATATTTCTCTCATAACATCAGTTAATTCTCTTTTGTTTCTATATACTTTAGTCGAAGAAAACAAAAAAGTTATTATAGAAAATTCGATTTGTCGAGCACAAATGGTTCCTCAGAAACCTTTGGCAGACCTTTCAATGGAAGAAATTGGAGGGTGGCTTGAAGATTTAGGATTGGAATGTTATGCAAGTGAATTAAGACGATGGGGCGCTACTGGATCAAAAATACTTGAGTTTTCCCAACAGCAACTGGAAAAAGAATTAGAAATTAAGAATGTTCTTCATAGGAAGAAATTATTGTATGCGATAGAGTCAGAAAAATCTGGTGGAATTGATTTTCTTGGGTCTGATAAGGTAACTATTATTGAATTGTAATTAATTGACTATATACATGATTGTTAATTGTTATTATTTCTTTATTATTGTTATCTTAATTCTTATGTAGTACTTAATCCTGCCAGGATAACTGTTATAAAGTATATAAATTACAAAGGTCTTATAATAATAAGTCTATTAATCTGTAGATGGATAGTCCTGCGGTTCTACGTTGGCTTGATGATATAGGTTTGCCACAACATAAAGAAGCATTTCAAAATGGTAAAGTTGATGGTAGAATGTTACATAGATTGACTACTGAAGATTTATTAAGCCTTGGAGTGAATGCACAGTTACATGCTGCTAGCTTAAGAAGAGGAATTCAGGTACTAATTTTGAAGAATATACTCGTTCATCCGGTTAAAACTTAAAAAAATAAATCATGTTATATAAATATATTTATTATTGAAATGAAATAAAAAATGAAATAATTTATTACGTTCCTGTTTATATTGAAAATATAGCATTATATATTTATGTATATAGTTAATAGTGATTAAACCATTAGTAAAAATATTGATAATTTTTTTTCTTTTGAAGGTTCTACGGGAATTAAATTTTGAGTTCGACAATCTTGAGAGAAGATCTACAAGTGGTAACGAGGCAGATGGTGGTAATGTTCATCTCTGGACAAATCATCGGGTAATGGAGTGGCTTAGAGTAGTTGATCTCGCAGAATATGCTCCTAACATGAGAGGATCAGGAGTACATGGAGGTTTAATGGTGTATGAAGGAAGATTTACGTCTGAATTATTGGCGACATTACTTAGTATTTCTCCTGGAAAAACTCTTCTCCGGAGACATTTGACCACACATTTTAATAAAATTCTTGGTAGAGAAGTTGTACAAACGAAAAGAGAAATTGAAAATACTCTGGGATTTGTACCACTTACACTTACTGCTCGTTTGAAGGTATTTTACAAATCTTTATTCCTTCTAATTTTACTGAAATAATATTGTAATTAAAATGAGTTTCCTTACTGCATAAATTCAGATACCAAAGAAATCTCAATTCACATTAAAACGTAAGAAAAGCAAAAATGAAGTGGATTATGGTAATTTGGTCTGTCCTCTGGAAGCTTCTTCATCAGGTTCTCCATTGGAACCTGTTTCGACTCCAAGCAGCCCTAACTTGAATTCACCCATATTCTAATTAGAATTACAGATTCATAACCTCGTAAGTTTCAAAATTCAGATAATTTGAAATCAATGCTTTTCATTACCTTATGCCTTTTTGTAATTAAGTAGTTTCTTCAATATCCTTTTCTATTTCATACTTCCTTCCTTATTTGAGGTTATGATTGTAAAAATAAGAATGTTACTTTCTTAGACTTTTACTACAAAAATAAGTGACACTTATATATGTTTGTATTATTATTATTCTCGCGAATGCATCTACAGGATTTTCTGCAGGAACAAGAATTCTTCCCTTGTAGAGTTCAATTTTGGCAACAGCATTGGTCAACATTTTTCATATTTCATATTTATATATTCATAATAATTTCTTATGCATTACAATGTTTCAATAAATATATTTGTTGTAAGTTAGTAGTAAATTACTCATTGGATCACCTATTTAATTGATAAATTATTTATTAAGTAAATACATTATGAATCCCGATTCTCTCGTCTCTCATACACGAAAAAGAGCCACAAAACCCACGGGGGTTAAGGGGAAGGTACGCCTATAGCGCGTCCCTTAAACGACCGCTATCACGCTGACAGTCAGATCAGATTCTATTGTCACGTATGCGGAGATGATGTCCAATGCCAGGCAAAAAATTCGTCTGGCCGTAATGAGGTTTGCAGAGATGCGCCCAAGAAGGACACTAAGGAGGAGAGCTAATAATTCGGTTCACTCCCTTTGGCCCGGCTCGGAATAGGTACGCTATAGAGATCTGCATCGGGCGGGTTGATCCCGCCCGTCACCCGGCCGTTTCTTCTTCACCCGAGCTGGCCCGACGATGCGCACCGCAAACCCGCTAAACCTGGCCAAAACCCGCCCACATGCGTGCTATGCCCGCTCAATCCGTGGAATCCGCACTAGATCCACTCAGCCCGTACATACGCGAGAACCGATTTATCATTATACATATACTTCAGTTCTTCGTACATGCACTTTTGTGCAAGTAAATACCATTTCTTCAATTAATTTTGTTTTTATTTTTTTTGTTTATTAATAATATTTCAAGGTACTTTTATAGCAATTTTAACCAATACATACATTAAAATTATGTCATTAAAATCAATCCTATATTCTGTGATACTATTGTATAATAAAGAAAAATAATTACAACTTTTTATTAAATTTTTGTATAAAAACAAGTATTTTTGTTGATTCTTATTATTTAATGCTTTATACTATTTATTAATTTTGTTACATACATATATTTATACAAACTACATGACACATGGAATTTTTAACGTATAATAGGTATATTCTTTTCATCTCTCATAGCATACATGTGTGTAACGTGATTGCATACCCGAATAGCACCGAAAAGGAACGAAGTTACCCGATTTATAACTAACCACCCCCTTACCGCGAATCTTACTCCCCCGCTCAATTCATGCTCCGTCTATATATGTCTATGAGTACAACTCAGAGGTTTTTCTTGGTCGATATCCGGGACGCGTTTGAATTTCGGAACGATTTATAATAGACGAGACAGTGAATGACTGGCCGCTACTGTATGAGATCATGTATGATAACTTTGAGTTATAATAAATTTGATATTAGGTGTTCACAATTTTAAATGTGTTAATTAAATTTATTACATAATATACGTACGATATGGAATAAATTTAATAAACATGTTTAAAACTGCAAACAACTAACAAAATTTATTATAACACAAATTTATCACACACGATCCCATACAGTAGTCGCCAGTCACTCACTGTCATGCTTAAAATTTTACACAAAATACATACAACATGCAATAAATTTATAAAATGTATTTTAAATCGTGAACAACTCATGTTTAATTTATTATAACTCAAATTTTTACATTATATACATACAACATGCAATATATACAATAAAATTGTGTTGCACATACAGATCCGCGCGAACAGTATACAGTCAGTTATTTCCTAAACCTAAACCTAAACTATTTGAAATACGAGAAAACTGTTTACATAAATGGTGTATACATTAAAGGTCACTGAATTCGTCTTGAAACGTACTATCAAGTGGTCTAAAAAAAATACAACTACATTTGAAGAACCAAACTTGACCTTCATATCTCTTAAAATAATATTAAAAAAAATTCGCCATAGCCCGTTAATTTGCCCCCTCGTGCCATTAAACTTTATGTAAACAGTTTTCTCGTGTTTCAAATAATTTAGGAAATAGCGGACTGTGTACTGTTCGCGCGTACAGCCCGTATAACATAGAAAATACATACGACACATGCATACTACATTCTTCTATACTTTTTTACACATTTTTCCCGAGCCATCTTGCACACATATTCTATAGTCTTAAATGACCCTGACTGCACGTGGCAATCATCTAATGACTGCTATGTATCTGAAAAATAAGTGAAATCGACTTTAGAAGTATTTGCACTAGTGATGGGCACCATCGACTAAATTAAACTATCGACTAATGATTATTTAGTCGCAACATACTATCGACTATTTAGTCGATAGTTTTTAGTCGACTGAAATTTTGCTTTATAGGTTATGTATAGATACGTCATCAACTTTTCAGCACCATTGGTGCATTTACCTTTGGAAATGTATTAGTTCATAGATAGAATTTCAAAAATATAAGTGGTAAACAAGTTTTTTTAAACAATTACCAATATTCAATTACCAATAGCTCGATAGTTCGAGCGTGTCGCTTGAAGCGAATATATTTAATCGACTAAAGTAGACGCTTCAAGCGACTAATATTAGTCGCCTGAAAGTAATCGCTTCAAAAAAAAAATTCGAGTTATATCGTATAAAGTGAAAGAATAATTAGAAACAATGAAGAATAATGAATAAATCAATGATTATAAATTATAATCTACACGTTATCTAGCAAATCATTCTTTTAGAATTTCTTGTTTTTTCTACTGATTTTTACAAACACAAATAGTAATGCAATTCATCGTAAAATCATATTGAATACGTTTTTCTGTTTAAAGATCAAGGACTTATGATCACAGTGAGCAAATTCACTCAAATAAAAAAATCGCAATCACGGTCGTAAATGAAGTTAAATCACGACCGTGATCGTGATTCGGTGATCACTGTGATAAATCACCGTTAGTGATTTTGCACGCCATTTCTAGTGGCTTCGCCACGTATTTAAATAACTCAATGAAATAATTAAAATAGTAAGTTATGTTTTGAATGAATTTTACAATGTTTAATATAATTGATCTATAAAATATGAAAGAATAATATCATTAATAATTACTATTGGAAAAATTGCAATTTTATACTAGTGGGCAGTATGGTTCACAGATGGCGCAAGTAAAACATTTGCTTTACCGTTATAAAATAGCAGATACTTGTCACATTGAAACCGGTTGCCGGTTAGATATTCTTTGACGGCGTAGAAGTGTGTTGAGTGACGCGTTTTCTCTCTGTAATCTAGATTTTTTGCGGAGTCAAGGTATAATTTTTATGTGCACATTTATGCTAAGTTGTCACTAATATTCTTGTTTAATTAATTTTTAACTGTGTTTAATTTCTATTCACTTGTTTTCAGTCAGAATTAACAATGAAACAATTGTGAAGTTTTATTGCGCACTCTAACGCAATACTTCAATATTCAGAAGTAGAATAGACTATCTTTGTCGCGTTGAACGTAAATTGAGATTACGTAATTAAAATATTTTGCACTCGACCTTTATTTCTATCTGTAACACGTTTCTCAGAAATATGCTCAATCATGTAACACTTATTAAACGTGCACAGATGGCTACCGGACATTTTTAATTACCGATGTTACTATTAAACGTGAATTTATTTGTGTCGTACAAAAAATTGCTGCGTAATGCATGAAATTGCGTTAAGGAAATACCTCGATAATTCCGTTAATGTGCAAATATGTAAATAAAGTGTACATATATACATTAATTGTTACAATTTGATCATAGTCTTAGGATTATGCAGTTTTTTTTCATCAATCTAAATAGTTCTTACTATCACTATTAAATATTAGTCTTTGAACATATTGTAGAGTATAATCTGATAGTAGCAGTTTGTTAGTACTTTTGTTTTTTATTATCCATTTACAGTAGCTGTGGAAAATATTCATACGCCTATCAATTTCACACCTTTGGTATCATTGCGATTTATTAACATATTTTTGTAGAACAACAAGTTCCTACATATTTTCGAAAATCTCTAGAATAGTAGAGTAATTGTAAAAAAAATCAGGTACTTATATAGTTTGTGAAATTTACAACAAAAGTTCAAAAATTGACAGAAATAGAGGAACAATAAATATTTATACAATATTTGAATAATTAATCTGTTTTAAAATTTCAACAACAAAAAAGAATTTTACATTAATTTCATCATGATGAAATAAGCTAAACGCCTTAATTAATACTTCATAGGATTTCCTTTTTCTTTTATAATTGCCAGAATTTTCTAGGCATTGAGTCAACTAAATTCTCCTTTATATAGGATCGTATCTTGTTTCATTCTTTTTATTAAATTGTCTTTAGTGTTCACTTTTTCTACATTAGATGCAAAATTACATTTTAAAATGTCAATATAAACCCATTTGATCATCATTCCATCAGTAAATTGTAATGTGCCAGCATGACTTGCATTAATGCAATCCCAAACAATTACAGAACCACCAATGTGTTTTACTATGGGTTGTAAGTTTCCTGGATTGTGTTCTTTATTTTCTTCTCCAGACTACAAGGTCCATCAGACCTAAAAATATTGAACTTATTCTCGTTTGTGAAAATCACTATATTCTAGTACTTTATTGATATCTATATTATTGGTGAATTCCAATCTCTTCTTCTTATTTGTTACACTATTAAATATTTTTTATGGGTGACTCTGACATGGTATCCTTGGTTCCATAGAAAAGTTACATATAGTATCAACAGATATATCAACATTTTAGGGAAACTGAGTCGTTTATGTCCAAGCTTAGTTGTTTTTATTATTTTAAGCTGCCAAAAAATCTTAAATAGTTCTTAGATACTTATCAAAGTCTCTGTTACTTTATACAACTGTTCGTTAAGGCAAATGTTTAAAACTTTTTTTGCAATAAAAAGAAAAATTCTGAGGTAAGTCCAGGAAAAATTGGAAATCGTCAACGACCCACATTGCCTATGGAAGGATACGATATTCAACAACTTGTATTGCATTTAACTTTGAATTTTACTTTATCATTCCAATAATACATTAGTCTGCCCATTATACTGTTTCATTTTCTGAGGATGTCCACTTTTGGAGATATTTCTAGCTTTTTTCTTAATTCACACCTGCCAATTATACTTTGCATGTTGGGCCGAAATGTATTTGTAATCTACAGAATTTCTGATAAAATTTTGTACTAGCTATGCAAATTTATAATACTTTTCCTTTTTTCTATTGTAGTTTAGTAGAGGTGTGCGGGTACCCGAGATTACAGGTTCAGGTGGGCTCGGCCGGGGCACCCGAGATAAACGAATGCTCGGGCAGCCCGAGACTTTTGGGGCCGATTCGGAAGAGACAGAAGTCATGTGGTCGGATTTACTTCATACAGTCAGTCAACCACCCCCGACCATGGTGTTGGTGGACCAGTATGAAAGGTGTTAGGAAAACATTAAAATACTTCAGTTGTAATCACATTAAGTCAACTTCAATCATTTACTCAAATGTAAGAACTATTATAATAATATTTCGCCCATATTATTTATTAAAAATCAAACAATGAAACACTGGCCTACCAGCCCTGGTCCGCCCTACGTTGTATATCTACATTATTGAATATTTTACAGATATCTACCACTGACTAATTAACGTGACTTCTTTCTCTTCCGAATCGGCCTTAAAGCGTCGGCTGCCCGAGCATTCGTTTGTCTCAGGTGCTCGCCCGAGCCCGCCCGAGCCTGCCCGACTTCTTCCGTTAAGTAAAACTTTTTTTACTTAATATGTTTTTAATACAATTGTTTTGTATTACAGATATTTGAAAAACCACCATGCCAGTTCCAGCACTTCAGAAACGAGCTCCTTCTTTCCAAGGCACTGCAGTTGTCAATGGAGAATTTAAAGATATTTCTCTTTCCGATTATAAAGGAAAATATCTTGTCCTTTTCTTTTATCCTTTAGATTTGTAAGTGCTTCGTATTTTGTCAATGTAGACATAACATTGTCTTTGCCAGTGGTATATTATCTGACAATTAATGATTCTTTGTTCCATAGCACATTTGTTTGTCCAACTGAAATCATTGCTTTTTCTGATCGGGCTAATGAATTTGAAAAAATTGGGTGCAAACTCATTGCAGCATCAACTGATTCTCACTTCAGTCACCTAGCATGGGTAAATACACCACGTAAACAGGGTGGTCTTGGTGAAATGAACATTCCTCTTCTTGCTGATAAAAGTGCCAAAATCGCACGTGATTATGGTGTACTTGATGAGGAATCTGGTATTCCATTCCGTGGTCTTTTTATCATAGACGATAAACAAAATTTACGTCAGGTTACTATCAATGATCTACCAGTTGGAAGGTAAAATACTATACAAAGTGATAATTTTTGAAATATAATTTCTGATGTTTCATTGTTTAATAAATGTAATTATTTCAAGATCTGTTGACGAAACTTTGCGCTTGGTCCAAGCATTCCAGTACACTGATAAACATGGAGAAGTATGTCCTGCTGGCTGGAAACCAGGAAAGAAAACTATGAAACCTGATGTTGTTGGCTCAAAGGAATATTTCAAGGATACGTGAATGAAATAAAGTGGTTGACCTACATTTTTAACTTACGTTTGCTTATTTAGTTCGTTTATTATTAAAATACAACAGTAATTCCATACTTAATTAGACATTATAACTACAATATTGAAATAAATTTTAATTTAATTATTAACTACTTCCATTTCATACAATAAACAGATGTTTCTATATATTATGAGTTCTTACACAATTTATTTAAATATATCAAATTTATTATGTGTTTCGTTTTGCATTTATGGTAAATGCATTGTTACGTACGAAGACAATCTCGTGACCTCTTAACCCTATCGAGAGTTGGAATACATCCGGCCAGATTACGTAGTTACTAGATTTTCTCAGAAAACTGATTCCGTTGAAGAACAGGCTTGTCCTCCACTACTTTTAGACTCGAATTTCGGATTATAAAAAGGGACGCGTACTCATACCAGGAGTCCAGTTAGTGAGATCGGGTATTAAAGTCCTTTTTAAGCATTTTTAAAATAAGCTATACTCTGTACACAGGCCCCCGCAATTCTCAGTGCGTAAAAACCGAAAAGGCTGGAATTAACTTCCGCGACTACCACATACATTAACATTTGTAAAACCTTTACTTACTTGAATACATATATTTAACTATGGAAGAGGGAAAAATGCAGCCCCTTTTTTTAAATGCTTCGCAAATCGATATTTTTCAATCTTTTATTTTACGAAGGGGTTGCAAAGCGAAGTTACAGAATAATTAAAAATATAAAGTAAAACCGTCGTAGCGAAATTCGAACAGAGTCTCCTGATTTCTGCGGAAGCGCTCAGGTTGTTGGGAGTCGCATCGGTAACGTAGATTCTTACGGAAACACCCGAACGGCCAGTTCACACGGATAGAAGCAAAGTATGCTTGTGTAGCAAAAACTGAGGAATAAAGTGGGGGACGCTGAGACGTCGTGGTGGTGGAACCAATTCTGGCATCACTGAAGCCAAGCCAAGCACAGCCAAGCTACGCTGAGTGTTTACGATTCAAATTAAAGCGTCCCTAGGTGGTACCACCGACTAGGTATAGAATAGACCTATCATCCAATGCTTTTTTCTGTCCCACGTTCATAGGGCTACGTAGCCCTGTTACCATTTTAGTGTCAATACCCGATGTTACCGATAAAGCATGAATTCTGAGTATTATTAACACAAATGAAGTGTTATATATTCCATTCATATTGCGTGTGTCTATATGATTTCATGAGAATAAAAATATCCGATGCTTCAGTTTAAGGTTAAGGGATAAATATGTCAGTCATGAAATATGAAACGGAAAAGTATATATTTTTTCACTTAACTACAAGACAATTTATTCTAAATGCATCGTTAATGGACATTTTACTAATATTACTTTTTTTACATGTTCTTCTTTTATTCGTTTTTATATCTTGCCAGGTTCTGGCGACAACACTTTCATCGCGATACTTGTTCATACTGTAGTTTAACGCGTAGTTCATCGTAGACTTAATAACTGCTTGGTATATAGAATATTAGGTGCGTAAACGAAATGATCGATGGAACTTTTTCCATTCCGTCTATCTCTTTCGTTTGAGCATTAGCGACTACGTTGCGTTTAGTTGAAGTTATTTCGTATTACTAGCATTAATTCGTATTAATTAGAATATTAAGATAATATTAGTTCTAAGCTGAAGAACGAAGACAACCGACGAGGGAACTTAGTACCTTTTTTATAGGTTTAGGCTCAAGAAAGAAGTCATCCGCCGAGGGATTTTAGTACCGATAGGTTTAGATAGTTAAGATTTAAATTATTTATAAGGTTTATTGTGAAAGGTGGGAAGATGTAGAACTTGTGATTCCATCTACCTGCCTTGGGCCTCCACTCGCAGCAACCTCCTCGTGGTGAGGCCTGGGCAATCGGTATTATCATCGGTAAAGTACTGTAAACTGAAGACAATATCGAGCTAATGGCTGCGAACTTCGAATCTATCTCATAAAACCACGTTCTATATTATATCGAACTAGGGTTATTTTAGAAATCGATATGAGATTCAAAGTGTAAAAATGTCTAGTACTTTGAATGTTTTAGAAAAGTATTCGAGATAAAGATCTATGGAACTACTGAAAATTACTTTAGATTCCTTTTCCTTATTCTGTAAATTCTTTGATTGGAATATGAATGCTGCTGGAAGTATGAACATTTTCACAGGACAATGATATAAATGGAACTTTAAAACTTTTTTAAGTGTTACAGTGATATTTCGTTATATGTTCCATAATGTCAATAATATTGATTTCCCCGCAACATCCATAATTATTACAAATGTCAATATAACGTCAACATATCTTTTATGCGATGTTTGTGGTGTAATAAAAATCTCTGTTTTGATTACGTTTTTCATACACATTATTCACTTATATGTAATAATATAAAATAAAAATATACTATTAGTTCGATATTTGAAAATATACATCCGTTCGTTGTCACTGTTAAACTGTTGTAATAAGAATGGAATAATAAAATAATTTACTCAAATGTACATAATAATACATATACATATTCATAAAAACAATATTAACACGTTGAGTGCCACGCGATTTTATAAGGAAATCGCCGTCAGGCCACGCGCGCTGCTTAGAAGCGCGGGTATTATGGTACAGCAATGCGAAGCTTTGTATTTTTAATAATACAATTCCGTATTAAATAAAAATGTTAGGTAACTAAAAACAATGTAAATTTTTTAGTCTTATATCATATTTTACACTGTCAGTCACCGGCGACTGTCGCGGCCTGAACAAAAAGTTGTGTCAGTCAGTGGTGACTGACGTGGCACTCAACGTGTTAAACGCAATAAGTTTTTTGTACGCGAAAAAAACCAATAGGTCCGTCGGGACTGGTACCCAAGACTCCTTTCTAATACGTCTACTTTACAGCGAACGAACGGAAGAGAATCCGTTCACGGCCATGGTCCCTTCTTAGATTTAACGTAGTTCACAAATTCACCGTTCTCATAACGTAGAGGGCAGCAGAAAATCCCTGACTTTTTACACTATCGGTATTTTAGAACATGAGACACGAAGTCCCATAAGATGATAGGTCTATCCTATACCTAGTCGGTGGTGGTACTGATCATCACAGCACTATCGCCATCTATGTACACTCTGCTCATATAGGAACTAACCAAAAGTCTCGAAAATCGGTGGGAGTTTCCGACCCTTGCACCACAATTTATAGCCGTGGAGAATCCCCCACCAACAGCCCCATTAGAAAGAAAGGAAAGTTACTCCAGTTACTGCCCTCTCTTTGTAGTACCGACTTCATCCCTACCATAAGACCGGGCAGTCTATTATATATGCTATGTATCAAACTGTCTGGCACAGGGGTAAAAAGGGTATTTCGCCAACCAATGGTTAGTACTGGTTAGTATTGCAAACACGCAGTACCACGTGATTACTGTGTTATTGTTCTATTTCACTTGATCTCGTGTGTCCCGTTCGCTCTCTTTGTCACGAACGAATTTGATTGGAGGGCTTCTTGTCAGCTCCCAAGCATATTTCGTCCCACGATTCTGGCATCACTGTATATATGCACAGACGAGGTATGGGAATAGACATTTCATACAATGTATTTTTTCGGCCCACTTTTCTGGGGCCACGTCGTCCTATTTCCATTTTAGTGTCACTACCCACCGCAAATTCACCGTTCTCATAACGTAGATGTCGCTGAAATCACAGACTTTTAAGGTGTCGGTACTACAGTTTAGATGGGTCACCAACTCTCATAAGATGAAAAGTCTATTCTTATACCTCGTCGGTGATATAAGTAATCAATAGTTTGTAACAGTTGATGCTGGTGATGCAGATCGCAGTATTTGTCTTTTAATATTATTGTATTCCTGTAATTATTTATCATGACTGAGGTAGATATATATAGTACGCAAAAATAACGTGAGATTTTATATTGTAAGAATGTGACAAATACAATTATTTTCGTAATCGTGTATGTGTAAGTATTAAAGAGAAATTATATATAGTAATTTCATTCATTATTTATTTTTTGTACAATTACTAAAAGCACTTGCTTATGATAGTAATTTGTACAAACATTGAAAAATTCATAATTCTTACAAACTTTGTTATTTAATATTATTATATAGATAGAAGTCTTCCTTTTCTAATGATGAGAGCTGCCCTTGTGTTTTTAATTTTAATTCAAGCTAGAGGAAAAACTGATCAGACGTGTCCCCAATATTGTACATGTAAACTTGGGGCACAAGCAGAATGGTTACGTGTTAAATGTGGCAATGAATTGGAAGACATTAAGAATATAAATATCGACATTGTTAGTGTCGAATTAATACAACTGTAAGAACATGAACAGTATTTTATAAATACTTGCTATTATCTTGTTTTCATAAATGCAATATGTATTATAGTGTTTCATTATTGATATCAAAATGTTGCAGGGATTTAAGCAAAAATAACATTTATACCATTGAAGTTAATTTATTTAAAAATCTGACAAATCTTAAACGTTTAGACTTGTCACAAAACAATATAACATCTGTTGGTGATGGTTGTTTTAACGGTCTTGGAAATTTAGAAAGACTGTAAGAATATATATAGTTATAGTTACAATTTTGTTAATAATAATTGTATTATATAGTATAAAATATTAATTTTATATGTTTAATTTTAGAGATTTAAGTAAGAACCAAATCACATTCATAGATGCTTATGCATTTAGAAAATTACCTAATTTAAAAAAACTGTAAGTTTATATATAGTATTGATTATATGCTACTACATACTTTCATATATCTTCTACATACTTTCCTTAATTATTAGTGATTTATCAAGAAACAACATAAGTATCATGATATCAACATTATTTCATGATTTACTGGCTTTAGAGCATTTGTAAGTGAGTTCTTAATTTTCTTTTTTGTGTGTACATACTTTAATATAAATACTTTCATCTAAGTCAAGTTGTACTTAGGAATACTTAGACATGTGTTTAATTATCCAAATATTTTAGGAAATTAAATGAAAATAAGTTAACGTCTTTGAAAGATAATACCTTTTATGGCCTCAAGTCTTTAAAGCAGTTGTAAGTACAAATAATACAATACAAGTACAGATGAAAGAAGGTGTATCGAACTTAAATTTCTGTCTTAGAGATTTGTCTACCAACCCATGGAAATGTGATTGTGAATTATATTGGTTCAGTGATTGGGTCCATAAGAGTTCTGTTAAATTAATGTAATGTATATTTGTTTATTAATACTGAATTTTCTTTTTATAAGTGTGTAATAAATTTTGTACAACATTTTAGTAATGCCCCAAAATGTGCATCACCTACAAATGTTAAAGGAGAACTTATGAAAAAATTAAGATATTCAAATAATATTCAGTGTCAGTGGTTGCCCCCTGCAATAGAACTTCAACCAGTTCATAATCAAGTTGTCTTTGCTGGAGATTCATTAACTCTAAAATGTAGAGCACCTAGTGTCACTGAAGATAAAAATGCAAAATTGCATTGGTTATGGTATCCTAATGCTACTACTAATTTTATGGATTTAAATGCATTTTCAGATCCACAGAAAAGTTTAACCAATATTAAAGTTGATAATAGATATCTTACAGACAGTGGCATTGTAGATAGGTAAACTAGAATTTAATCCAACTTGAACTATTTTCATACATTTGTGTATATTTACATAGTTATATTACTATTTTTTTCAGTTCACTTAGTATTATTTCAGTTAAAGAAGAGCATAATGGACAATGGAAGTGTTTATTAATTTCAATAAATGGTAACAGAACAAAGTCAATTAATGTAATTGTCATTTCTGATCAAACTCGTTACTGTCCTCTAGCAGGTAAGATAACTTATACATTTTGAATACCTGTATAAGTATGTAATAAGTAAATGTGTTGCAGTAACTAAAAACAATAAAGGTGTTTACACATGGCCTACAACTATAGTAGGATGGAAAGTAGAACTGCCATGTGAAGGTAATCATTTCTCCAATTTAATTAAGAAAGCTTCTCACCGTTGTAATAGCACAGGATATTGGGAAAGTTTAAATACAGAATTATGCCCATACATATCACAGACAACAAAAAGCTTAGAACAATTTTCTAAGGTCAATCTTTCCCTTGCGAAGATCAATTTATTGGAAACTGCAAAAAAATTCAAAAATTACACAGCAAGTGGATTAAAAGTAACTGATCCTGTTGAAATAAATTTTATAGCACAAACTATAGAACAATATTTAAACTTCCTAGTTGAAGAAAGAGAACTTGGTACTATATTACTTGACATTATTGCTGCAGTAATTAATTTACCAAAAAGCATCTTAAAAAGTTCTGAAATTTCTTTTAAATCGTGTACAAAACTAATAAAAACAGTAGAGAAGGTAGTGCAACTTACTCCATCTATACAAGCTTATAAAAAAAATATAGCATTAGAAGAATTTAAAGTGAAACGTAGTAGTTTTACTGGATTAATATGTACATGGTATTCTAATGTTGCTTCTGTTGATGATTCTGAATCAAAATTCTTACAATGTACAACAAACAATAGAACTGCTCCTCTTGATATAAAAGACAAAATAATTGAAGCCTCGATACATTTACCTGCATCATTATTAGAACATTCACAAGATATCGTTACTCATCAACTGATGATTTCTGTATACAATAATAGCAGATTATTTCCTAAAATAGTTACTAGTGATAATATGGATATTACATCGTGCGTTATAGGAAGCAAATTATGTATGTATAAATAATATATGAACAATACATGACAATCATAATAGAAAGTAATCTATAAAATTCAAACTTCATTTTCAGTTGGAATGTCAGTAAAAAATTTAACTGAGCCTGTGTACGTCATGTTAAAAGCACCATTATATTCTTATGCAACAAACAAACTGCAACCCATGGTTTGGGATGAAACTCTGAATAAATCAGGTGGTTGGACTAGCGATGGTTGTTATTTAAGAAATGTACTGAACAATTTAGTAGTATTTCATTGCAATCGATTGGGATATTATGGACTTCTGCAAGATACATTTTATCTGGATCACGGTGATAGTAGGTACGTACCATATGTAATCAACATTTTTCTTCCTTTTTCAAATTTTAATATAGTTTTACTTTTAGTATAATTGCAGCAAAATTTAGATATTCAAATCCTGCAGTATACATTGGAAGTGTTATAACAATAACATGTTTAATTATTACCTCTGTGACATACATTATATGTTATGCATCAATTACTATGCCAAAGAAAGCGAAACATTGTGTTATTAATACCTGGTTTGCAATGGCATTATTATCATTCTCTTATAGTATTGGTATTCACCAAACAGAAAATATTCAAATTTGTCAAGGTGTTGGTTTAATACTTCACTATTTATCTTTATGTTCCTTATTGTGGATGACAGTATTTGCTAGGTAATTATTTTTACATCTTACAAAAATTACTTTACACATATTATATAAAGCAACAGTATTAAAAATTTAATTTATTTGCAGTAATATGTACAAAAACTTTTCCAAGTCAGATCTCAGGGATATTCCAAATATTGAACCAGATCAACCAATACCAAAACCTCTACTAGGTCTTTACTTGGTTGGTTGGGGTATAGCTATGATAATTTGCGGTATATCTGGAGCAATTAGTCTACGAGAATACGCAGGACATTCTTATTGTTTTCTTACATCTGGTCCTGCTCTTGCTGCCTTTTTTCTTCCAGCTGGAATTATAATTGTGTATCTAATTATTTCTCATTTACTTATTAAATGTGCAATTGAAAATGTTGATGTAAATGCTCAATTATCTGAAGGCACACAAGCTACAGAGAATATGGATTTAGAATTATTAGAACCAAGCACAAATCTGTCTGCAGATAAAAATAGTATACACAGTGTGCAACTTTCTTCTGATATTTTGGATTCTGAACATTCTCAAATAACACAATTAAAAGGTCAAATTATTATGTTAATTTTATACTTAATATCATGGATCACTGCTGCAGCAACGACTACAAAACCCTTAAGTGCATATACTTCTTTTGATGAAATTATATTTTCTACTCTGTATTTACTTTTCTCAAGTTTACTTGGTGTTTTCGTACTTATATTTTATGGAGTAGTACGTAATGATGTGAAATCAGAATGGTTAAAAATGCGCTGTTGGCTTAAGAAGCGAAAGAACCAATGTTGTAGAACAAGAAGTATTTCCGATACAAATCCTGTAATCCCAACACAACCTTTAGTACAGCATTTAGTACCACCGTTGTCTAACTCTCAAGCCACTCAAGTGACATCTGATTCCAATTCCATTGGCTCATCAGGGTACACAAATAGATTACAAACGTGTAATACTTTCAAATATTCAGATGCTATAAGTAATAAAGAGTCTTTACCTGTTGGTAGGAAAATGGCAAATATAAATTTAATTGTGTTACATCGACAACAGTACAGATCTAATAATTCTGTTACAACATATACTGAACCAACATGTGTCGAAATGTTTTATAATCGTCATCAAAGTGGAGTTGCTAGAAAATTTTTTAGAAAACAGCGCCGACATACAAAAAATAATAATCTTGGCCCTAGAAAACAAGGTGATGGTGGTGCTACTAGTGATGCTCGTAATTGTGTATCTGTACCGCGATTTGCTGCAAAATTAGAACGTAACATGGAACAAACTATTTTGAGTACTAGTGCAAAAGTAAATAATACAAATATTCATGTTGAACTGAATCCAGTAAATGATATTAAAAACGTTAACATCCTCTCAGATAGTGGTGGTAGTATATCGGAAGAAAGAAATGTCTCAATGCACTTTGTTATCAGTCAAGAAAGTCTTTTTCGAAATGTGAGAAAAATCGACAATTGCAGATTGCAGAAGACAAATTCGCACGACTCAGATGCAGATATTAAAAGTGATGAAGAAAAGCACTTGCGAAATGTTTCACAGCAATGCAGTTTAGAATACAGTTCTGAAGTGGAGTCGACTACTCAAATGATTAGTGAAAAAAGTGATCATAATTTATCAGAAATTTATGAAACTGCAGAAACAGTTAGAGAGAACAAACTTGTAAGGGAAAGATGTCAAAGTGTGATTGACTCTCATGAGATAAGAGAGCGGTATTTAAAAACTAATTTAACATGTTTGTCTCACTGTAACAGTATGTATTCTTTACCAATAGATACTGCAGAACCATTAAATAGTAATTATCGTAACTCATTGAATGACACTGCATCCTTCATTAGTTCAAAGAACTGCAAACATTTAAAACCATTATTCATAAATGTACAATGTATTGCAAGGTCAAATCTGTATGATCAGGTTTCTATACCTCGAAAATCACTTAGCCAGTCAGAACTGTTATTTTGCGAAAAAAACGATTTAACCAGTGAAAGCGCACCTACTTTGGGCCAAACATTAAGCATAAGAGATAATTCCGTAATGAACATTGAGTGTACCTCCAATGTAAGCTCCAATGAATACAACTTTTGTTGTCATCCAGAAATTACACTGGCTAATATGAGTCACACAAACGTACCACAAGACTATAAAGAAAAGATTGTCAATTGTTTGACTAATACTAGATCACTTGCATCAAGTTCCTGCAATGTTGTGAAAAATTTTTATCCAAGCAATGAAATAGGAAATATAAACAGAAATACAAATTTGGACAGTAAACAACCTATTGAAGTCAGAAAATTTTACTTAAAGAATCCGAATGTCTATCTCCCAGCAACCAAAAAGGAAACAAGCGTATAATCTAATTAGTTTATATAAACCCAATAAGTAACATATTTATTTTAATAAAGCATTTCATTTGGACAATGAAATATACATAATTTAATGATAATCCTTACATTTAATTAAATTTAGAAAATTTAATTAATCAACTCATTGTACTATGTCAGCGTTTTTATAAACTATAGTTCCTATGATGAAAAAATTATTCTTTCTATAAGAATATTTTATCTTCTACTAATACGTTTTTGAAAGATGCCAAATACGTTCCATATATTTTTGTTTGTATAAAAATATAGGACAATTAGGTATATCTCAAACATTTTTAGAATATATATTTATTTATGGAAGAATGTACATACATAAGTACGTAATTGACAAAAACGAATTTTATACTAGTATAAACGCAATTTTTATATAAAACCTCCTTCATATAATGAGAAAAATGTAATCAAAATTAACATTTATCTCCATATACATGTATTTCTGTTTCATATTGGTCTGTATATTATAACATGATATTGTATATTGTTATCTAAAATATTTTTGCAAAATATTATTTTTTGCAACTTATAAAGTACCTTTTAAAGCTAAATATTTCGTCAAGTGAACTGAGTTTGAATTAAATTTACAGTATTCCATGTTTTATACATATTTATGTGTGCAAGAATCATCTAGTTTATATGTTTATTTTTTAAGTTTTGTATATTGTAAATAGTCTGCAGTTGTACATTTAATATAAATAAATGTATGTATATTAAATAGTATATGTATAAATCAGCAATCATATTAACATTACTTTCCGCAACATTTAAAATTACATTGAGATATAACATGCATATCTGAACACACATTTGTAGTATATGAATATAATCCCCTCCCCCCCACCCTCGAGGTCCGAATGAACAAATGAGGTATCAATAAATATTACTTCTGCCAGAAAATACATTGATACTTATACTTTATTTAGTATGCAATCTCTTATATAGGTAAGGTATAAATGTTTTATGTACTAATTTTATGCAATCAAAATGTATGTACATTTAAGTGTCTTAAAAACACAACTGTATTTTGTAGTATTGTTCAACAATATTTTATCTTTCCAATTGCTTTCAATCTTTCTCAAAAACATGAAACAAATTATTTCACTGATTTAATAAAAGATAACTATATGGTATGAGAAATAATAATACTCAACATGGAGTAGACAATTTTTTAATATCACTTTATTTTTACAAATTTAACCAATTTTTAGGACATTTTAGTACTTCAGTAAGTATTGCTTCTTTTGATCCAGGTTCTGGTTCATGCATATATTGCCACTTTGCAGATAAAGGTAGAGACATTAATATACTTTCATATCGTGCACCAGGAGTATATAACCCAAATTTTGTGCCACGATCATATATTAAATTAAATTCTACATATCTTCCTCTACGTAATAGTTGCCATTGCCTTTCAGAATATCCATATGCATCATCTTTGTGCTTTTCAACTAATGGTATGTAAGAAGGAATTACAGCCTCTGTGCAAGATTTTACAAATTCAAAAGCATCACTTTGATTTGGCTCATCAAGATCATCGAAAAAGATACCACCTACACCTCTACACTCTCCTCTATGTGTAATGAAAAAATAATCATCGCACCATTTTTTGTATTTTGTATAATAAGATAGACTATGTTTATCACATGCAGTTTTCAAAGTACTATGGAAATGTTTCACATCATCTTCATTTAAATAATAAGGTGTTAAATCAGTACCACCTCCAAACCACCATTGAATTGTACCATCTTGATTTTCAATTTCAAAGTAACGATAATTAAAATGTATAGTTGGAATCATAGGACTACGGGGATGAATTACTGCGCTCACACCAGCTGCAAAGAATGGTACAGGTCCTTCTTGCATCTTTTTACCACGTGCTCTCATCTGTTGTGTAGCACTTGGTGGTAATGTACCAGTAACAACGGACACATTTACACCAGCCTTTTCAAACACAGTTCCATCTTGTAAAACACATGTAATTCCTCCACCACCTTCTTCTCTGGTCCATCTATCAATTTTGAAATGACAAGCTGAATCTTCTAAGGATTCTAATGCTTTGCAAAAGTCTCCTTGAGTTTTCATTACTAATAGCTCCATTTTTTTCCTCATATTATTTTTTTTCTTTAGTTCATTAATATTAGTAATGGGTTCAGCCATAAATTTTGTAACATCTAATACATTTGTTGCTGCTAAAACAGTTAATCCTACTGTATTACAAATCATAACAGCTGTAACAATACCAATCCGAACATATTTCAAATTTTTAGTATTATTCTGGAACTTATGATAATTAAAAGGAAAACAATGCAAAGAAGTCCACTTCCTTAAGAACATTCGGCAACCCATAGCGATCTGTAATTAATATTGTTTATAAATCTAAATTTCATAACATTATTTATAATGTAGAATTGAATTTTATTCCCTTTTATTTATAATTTTGTTACATAGTAAATGAACAGAAAAGAGGTTAATTTTATTTTTCAGTTTCAATCTATTTATGTATTATTAATGAAATTAATTCCATTTATGTGATTTAATAAATAAATAGTACTTACCTAAATAGTATATTTATTTCACATAAATTCAGAAATAGTATTACCGATACAATAATCCTAAATATACAAATATTTAGATTAGTGGTTGTATAAATCGCAAATCACGTTTATATCCGTATATACAAAGCAAGGAATGTAACAAAAGGATTTTGTATTACAATATCAATTTATTATATAATATTGTCTTAAACACTTGACATTTGATAAATTACCAAGAAAGTATGTGTTATTGTTATAGATAGTGCAAATGATTATTATACATACATACACATTTTCGTAAGTACACAGAAGAAAAACTCAGAAAAACTGTACATAGTTTGAACCAATTATACAATTACCTACTGATAATTTATTTAAATAAAACATTCCTTATCTTCAAAATGTGGTTTAAGAAGGGATTAAATCAGCTTGTTAGGAATCAACGATTTTATATGTGTACCTTGGTATGTTATAAATGTTATTTGCTGTATCAGTTGGAAGGTGTTTTTATTTAAAAAATATGAAATTCATAGTCTATTATGTATTTGTATTTCATTGCAGCCTCAAAAACGATCTACAGAAAATAATGTTAACTCAGTGCAGCAAATGCCACAACCTGAATATAACATCAATTTTTTATGTAATCCTTCTAATAGAAATGTGATTCGTAATAATATAATCGCAAGGAAAGGTATTGGAAATATCGACAAAGTACTTGAGCTTTCACAGAAACCAGAGTTAAAAGAATCTTTTTTACACGAGTTAAATAAAATACCAAATCAGACAGATCCAACTGTATTATCATATGGTAATGAACCACGGGTGCTACAAAAATGTGGATATAAACCAGAATTTGATTTTGAGCCCAAAGAATTTTCAGAGCTGGTTACAAAATTAAAATTATTAAAAACTCAATCTTTAGGTCCTTTAATAGGACAAAGAGGATACATATTTGTAGGAGATTTGGCAGAATTGGAAGAAGCATTGGTTCATTACACAATTAAACAACTAATGAATTATGGCTTTAAACTTATTTCAGTACCTGATATTATTCCTACTAAGGTTATAGAAAGATGTGGATTGATATCAGATAATGGACGGACTCTTGTATATACTTTAAATCCATCTTATGGAGACGATTACAGTTTGTCTGGAACAGCAGAAATGTCATTAGCTTATAAAGTTATGAATAGTACATTTTGCAGTGCAGAGTTGCCTTTAAAATTAGCTGCTGTAAGCAGATGTTTCAGAGCGGAAACATCTCGTATGGCAGAAGAAAGGGGGATATACAGGTAACTTCCAATTACATATAGTATAAAGTATTAATTAAAATTATTACACCTTAACATTCACTACTTAAGAGCTGATCAAACTAGAATTTGATCATCATATACAATGTGTTTGCTTGTTTAAGGGTGCATCAGTTTACAAAAGTTGAGATGTTTGTATGCTCTGTGCAAGAAAAATCCGTGGAACAATTTCAGGAACTTCAAGAGATTCAACAAAATTTGTTTTCTTCAGTAAATTTACATTTTCAAATAGTTGACATGCCACCTCATGATTTAGGAGCACCTGCATACAGGTATGTTTGGAGTAACACATTGTACATGCCTCACTGTAAAATTTTTTAATTAGTAAGTTATTATAAATCTTGTATAATTAGAAAAGTTGATATGGAAGGTTGGATGCCTGGAAGAAAACTATATGGAGAATTATCTAGTTGTAGTAATTGTACAGATTATCAGTCACGACGACTTAACATAAAATATAAAATGCAAAATGGAGACATTTTATATGCGCATACCCTAAATGGAACTGCTTGTGCGATACCTCGTATGTTAATAGCAATTTGCGAAACACATCAAACAAAACATGCTCGTATCAGGGTTCCTGAAGTTTTGGTACCCTATATGAAGGAAAAAGTACTGATTAGGAAACAACCAGTTGCTGACATGAGAATGTATAAATATAAGCAAAAACTTTAATATACAACTGTTTTGTCTATATTATAATATACATGTATGTCCAATAATAGATGTGTTCAAATACGTTGGTAATAATATATGTCTATCTACATGTAAAAAATAATTACTATGTTTAATTATACATATTATTATACATTATATTATATAATATAACACATATTTAATATATAATAATTAAACGTATTTATTTCAAATATTCAGAACTTTGGTATGAATATAAACGTTTCTGTGTTATAATATTTATGGAAATTTTGATAAAAAATTACTATTTAATACTAAAGTATTAAATATCTCAAACAGTTTCATGTTAGTTGAATAGTAGGTTCTACGTACATAGTTATGTATGGATGTATTCATTTTCTCCTTATATAAACAAAAAATGCACAGAAATATTAATGTATTAATAATATTTAGATTTTTCATCATCTTTAAATATTTAATTATTGTTATTATATGTACATTCCTCAGGAATACTCATTATTAGTCTTAAGAAACTTGTATAAATTTAGTTTGACGCAAAATATAAGATGAAACTGAAGTAATTTATAATAAAATGGCTTGAAATAAACCTGTAGATTTTTGTTTCTGTCGTATATATTATAAACTAAATTATGAAGTAAATATGTTTTGAATATATATAGTTGTTTTTAACATTATACATTTGAATTTTTTATTAGGTAATTAAACGAAAGAATATACTAACAATTAAATACTATATAAATGTCAAATTGTCATTTAGTATTTGAATACAAAATTTTGTTCTAAATAACGTTACAGAGGATAAATATTTGTTCATAATTAGTAAACTTAAAATCGTTCGATTTAAACTAATGCTTATAAGATTGCGTATTCATTGTTATAAAATTTACAATACTATTACAGGAAGTTAGGATTTACCAAAACTTCAAATATTAAACATCACCTGATAATATATTTTCTATAAACTAATACAATGTTCTCATACAAAAAGGATTCGAAAATTATACGTGCACAGGGATAAAGATCTATTCTTCGATAACTTTTTTGTTATTCTGTATATATTTTGTTGCGGTATTATAAAAATGTAACACAAAATATTTCTTCTTAAAGTAATACAATTTAAAGACATTGCAAATTTACACTTTATTTTTCATTCTACTTGGATTTTGGTAATATCGTTTCGTGTTTGTTAACAATTAAAAAGGTTTTATGTACTTGTTTCATCATACTGTGTCTTGCAATAATATAAACTTTGGCTTTTCAAAATTTCCATTTGTCAGTACAATCCAATTGCAGTTTATATCTGATCCATTTTTTAAATTTTGGATGAAGTCCGAATGTTAGTTTCTGATAATAAAGGTTATATTATCCTGTAATATAAACAAATTTTAATGAAGAAAGTGAAAAAGAAATAATCTTAGTATATTAGAATAAAATACTTTTGTTGCTTTTCTTATTCCTCTTCTCAATCTTCCTCTTCTCCTGATTCAGATTCCTCTTCTGCTATCTGTAACCACTCTACAAATTTTTTCATTTGGTGCAGAAAAAGCAGTTTTCCTTTAACAGAATGACACTCCTTATACCATTTTAAAATCACTTCCTCTGATATTACATCCGCTGGAATAAAATAAATTGTTAAACATAAGGAATCAAAGTAAGAAAGTTTTTATCAATTTTATGTGAGTCAAAATTATTTCGATATAACATACTTTTATAAAATAGTAAAACAATTTTTTGGAAGACTTTCATGAAGTTCATATTTTCATAACAGAATTCCTGGATTTTGAGAAGAAGCGCAAGTTCAGACTTGGCAGTGACTGTAAACGCATCAAACAGTGAAGTATATACTTTTAAATGTTTCAGTGCTTGATCAGCTACCAGTTCTTCCTTCTTGTTCCATTCAGCTTGACCCATTACAACACCCCAAATCTGCAACCAGTTGTTAATTTTTATGATCTTTGGATTAGCTATAGTATTTGGAATATCAAAACTACAATTACCAGGCCAATAACTTCATGTTCAGGAATGCGATTTCTTTGTGCCATTTCTTTGAGGTCGAGAATAATATCTTTCATAGGACGATTATCGGCTAAATCATCTAATAGAAGCTGTTGTAAATCTCGTTTTGCTTCTTGACTTGCTTGAGCTTTATGCAATTTTACAATATCTGCAAGACCAACAGTTTCAAATACGGATCGAAAATATTCCTCTGTTCGTTTATTGGGTGGTACAAATTCCATTAACCTGTTAATATAATTAATATAACAGAAATCCGATAAGATTAACTTAATAATATACCAAATAAAACAATTTTGTACCTTCTTTCAATATTGCCTCTTTTCAATGCTGTCATTAAACTAGACAAACCCTTTTCATCTCTCCAAGTAACAAAGACCTCCAATAAAAAGTCTAGTGCCAAGTTATCCTTGACAAGATGTTCATTGATTAAAACTGAAAGAACTGAAGGTGGTACAGCGCCATTTGAAATCCATAGAGCTGTCATTCTAGCTAATTTTATTCTTTCTTTAGGAGTAAATCCTTTCATAAAGACCAGTACTTTTTTCATTTCATCTTCAAACATTTTTTCCAGATATTTATAGCGACGCATAAGTTTGATAAATACCTAAAGACAATATTATATTTAAAATCATATTACGATGTATTGCAAAAGGTATATTACTTGTTCAAAGTTCCGCATTGATTCCATATCTTCTGGCTGTTCAAAAACACAGGCGGTAGTTTTAACTGGTTTGTCACCATCTTGAGCAATAGAACCGCCTGGAACTAAAAGGCCACCAGCTATTAAGATGTCAAATAAGTCTTCTCCATATCGACGGTAATCTAATTTAGAACCAGCTGCATCCAAGTACTTTGAAATTGCATCTAGGTCGTTACCAGCCTTTTCCAAACCAAGTATAATAGCATCTCGAAATCCAGTTGGATCATACTTTTCTTTTTCATCTGAAAGTAAAAAAATTGTGTGATATCAATTTCAATAAATATAATTTTAGCAAATATATATTTCTTGAAACATACCTCTTTTTCTGGTCTTTATGCGTTGACCTGATAATATTGGTTTTTCTATTTTTTGACTCATACAATACCCCTCTGAAAATATATAAACCTTAATAAGATCCAGTTTAATTTATGTTCTTCATTAAATTGAAAATTTTGCAAAGAAATTCTTACAATATGTACAATTTTTTGGGTATATCAAAAATATCACAATAATAAATTATATGTACAAAATTATACAAAAACTGCGTTAATGTTATTTCTGATAACTGAAAGTGATACATTTGCCCCAACTTTGTTATTTTTGTATAAGACGTATAGTTGTAATGTTTTTAAAGCTACATACACAATCATGTGTTATTTACATTGAACATTACTATTTGTACTTTGTGATCAAGCAAGATAAAACACGTGCGACATAAATTGATGTTATTATCATCAATGCACTAATCTAAAACAGGGTCATATTAGATATACATTTACATGAACTTCCTTTTCATCTTTTGTGCTAAATCTATTACTACAAAACTTTTCAAACGTTAAAAAACATTTTATATATTTATAGGGTATTTGAATTCCATACATTAGGATTTCAAAAACTTTTTGACACAGATATGTCAATTTATATTACCATTAATTACATTTCGATATATTTTCATCCAAAATTACATACTTAAGAGGACTATGAGGTCAAACGGGACTATAATATGAACACGATGTGTTATATCTGACTTCAGAGCTACTATTGGCAGCACTCTCTATCAAATGGGACTGCTCGATAAATATATTATTTTATATCACAAGTTGTAAGCAATAAATACTTTAAAATGAAACTACTATTTTAAATTTGTGTAAAAATCATATTTTAAGTATTTTATTACTTCTAAGGTTAAGGTCATGCAATGAGACCACGATGGCTGAAATCTATAAAAATGCTAGGATTCCGACGACAATTCAATTGTCTTAAGAGCGTAAAGGTATATATTGTATATTAGTGATATTTATTCCTAAACTTACTTAAATGCACGTATAACTGTAGAACTACTCCTTTTCAGGTGTATAAAGGCAATACGAAATATCTCAAAGAGGATTTTGAGTAAGATTTGAGATCAGCGAAACGAAGAGAATCAGATTAAGAAGAAGTTACCATTGACAGAATATAGATAGTATACTCGAATTTACGTTTCATAACATCTCTAGAGCGCCACCTAAATGACTCAGAAGAAGTGAGGGCCTTAGACCATATATACTTATAGACGCGGCCCGTCTATAGCAAGCACGGTAATAAAACAGGTCCGAACACTCCCGTGGTAGGGGTGATCAATTAATGAAGACCAAGAGTTTCATGAATCTTCCGCTAGCCACACAGCGCTGCAATCGATTCGCCCGTACAAAAATGCATGCTGAAACAGAGCACGGTCGTTAGACCTATCATCCAATGCTTTTTTCTGTCCCACGTTCATAGGGCTACGTAGCCCTGTTACCATTTTAGTGTCAATATCCGACGTTACCGATAAAGCATGAATTCTGAGTATTATTAGCACAAATGGAATGTTATATATTCCATTCATATTGCGTGTGTCTATATGATTTGACAGGAATACAAATATCCGATGCTTCAGTTTAAGGTTAAGGGATAAATATGTCAGTCATGAAATATGAAACGGAAAAGTATATATTTTTTCACTTAACTACAAGACAATTTATTCTAAATGCATCGTTAATGGACATTTTACTAATATTACTTTTTACATGTTCTTCTTTTATTCGTTTTTATATCTTGCCTTACATTTGGATATTTGTAACAGATAAATTCAGACTAGATTGATCTAGTTTCATAAATAGTTTATCAAATATACATGTGAGAGAATATACACCACTTTTATTAACATTTACATATTTATAATTTATATGGGAGTATGAATAGTTTTACTGCCTATTCTAAGAATCTTTACCTTACGCACGAACAAGTACCTTCTGCCAATTGGTAAATTCTTACATATGAATTTACTTACACGTTATTTACTTACAAAAATTTTATTTATTGCGAGTAATTAAATAATGAACGTATGTTAATATTCAGCTACGTGTCTATTAAATTAAGTGAAATACAGAAGTTTTATTTTCTTGAAAATTAGTGTCAAAGAATGCAGCAACTGGTCAGATTAGTTAAATATTATTACACACTGTTTTTTAGGCTATCAAATATCACACGGAGTCTTTTAGGAAGTAGTAAAATCTTTTACACAAATTCAATGAAATACTTTCAGGTACCCAGTTTAGGGCTATGAAATTAGAATGTTCAAAAAGAGGTAAAGAAGTTTCATATTTGCAATTATTTTGTGATACTGTAATAAAAATCGGTATCCTGTGGGAAAAATCGTATTTAACGATACGAAATGAATAATAAATAACGGTCTCAGGGATTTATACTGGAGAGCTAAAAGGAACATGTCGCTTAAACAAATTAGTAAAAAATGATATTTATTTGGGGAATATGAACATCATAAATGTTTATATACATTTTACACAAAATCACAAAGTAAAATCACTATAAATTACATACAGGTGGTATATCGGTGAAGGTCTCCAGAGCTCAAGCGACCGTCACTCTGGAGTAGAGCTGTGACTTTGTAAGATACCCGGGTATACAAAAATTACGCGGGTACCTATACATAAGATATTCGAATATACATATGTATGAGACAGTTGAGAATTATGAAATTAGGAAACGTATTTTTCATAACAACGAAACAGTGGGAACAGTTTCAAATTGGCTTTGAAACTTTAACATCAATTATTATTATATTCGTTAACAAGAAATAAAATTTTGCCCATACGGTTAGAGAACATATTCCTTTAACTTTAAAATAAGGGCAAAATGAAAACTCGACGTTTAAAAATAATCACAATATTACGGTTGCAGTGATGTATCGGCTGATTTCGTTCAATTTTTCAAAACTTTAACATACCTATGTCGGAAACGGTTCAAGATTAGAAACTAAAATTTTATACAATTTAATTTCTTGTGGTTATCAACAAATGCTCAATAAATGCATTCTTCCTGGAATTTTGGTCCAATACAGCTTCGAGAGACGCATCTATCGAGTGGATACTGTATCTCAAAAATCAAGACCCATTCTGAAGAAGGGGGGGTATTACACATAATTTGCCTACATTTATGCTTCATTCAGTAATCTCTTTAAATAACAAACGTCAGATGATAAAAAGTATGATTTTATTTATTACGTCTTTTTTATTTGCTATTATACGCAGTTTCTTGCGATGCATGCTGACCTACTTGTTCGGAGCTTCGTAGTACAAGCGTAGCGCGTAGCCACCGCTAGCGCGGGAACTCTTATTTTTAATTTAGATTAATATCTCAAATTCAATATCTCAATATTAGATTAATATCTCGATAACGAAGCCTCAGATTACATTGTTGCTAAGGAAAAAGTTGTTTCAATTCACCCCCCAAGTGCCCCATTTCCGGGTCAGACAACATGTATATTACACCCTGTATATACTATAAATTCCAGATAGTGCCGTTCCAAAAGCGATTTCCACAACTGTGCCTTTCTCTTGTGAGACATGAAATATATGTATTTTAAACCACTATGTGATATTTAACTTTGCACTCTTATAAAGGCCGAAATTTACTTTCTTTGCAAAAATTCCCTGGGTCATTCCCCGCCAAATTGATCACTTTTTTCCTTCGATTTCTGGGATTTTGTTAAAAATAGGATATGATGTAGTCGACGTAGAATTAGGAAGGGTGGGGGGGAGGGTTTAAGTGATCATTTTTCAAGTTTGGAATTTTTTTAAGAAATACAGGCATTTTAATTTTGCGATTGTTGTCCATTTCCATGAAAATGGATTTTACATATGAATTTGTGTCTAGGAAACTGTTTATCGTAATTGGTTGATTCCTTTTTTAATTTAATTTGGAAGGACCAGCCTTCTTCAATAATTATTATTAAGTTCGAAAAATCATTAATGCAGAATTGAAATGTTATACAAATTCCGATTTAGTGAATTTCAACTCGAGATCGCAGTTTTAAACAAGCTAATCAGTAAGGTAATGCAGTTCACATTAACGTCGCAGTAAGTTGTTGCAGACAGCAGTTCGCCCCGGTTTAGGTAAAAGAACCGGACGCTCCGCTATGTACGGTATGATACTATAGAATAACGCAGACCAGTAATACATATTTTTGCGAATTTCTCGAAAACTAAAGCCGAACAGCGATAATATCTATAGGGAAAAGTTGTTCAGAATAATGACCTCGGAAACATATTTCAAGATCATTGAAATCGGTGAGGACTCCTTATTCCGAATAATTACCATATTATTAATAGTACAGTAATATTAATTACCAATTAATATAATACTAATGATTCATTAATAGTAATGAATGATTAATATTATCTCATTGAAATAATGTGGAGTGGTAGCGGTAGCAGTACGGCCAGTCGACCGTAATAGGGCAGCATTCGATTCTTTTGCTTCAACCGGGCGAACCGCTGTCTTTAACACTAGGTTTACGGGACGCGTCATTTTGACGCATTTCGAATGCTTTCTAACCTCGAAATTCTCTATGTGGTATACCTATCTCTATAACTATGCATTAATTTCAGAGATCATAAATTGTGTATTATATAAAATGAGTTGTTTTTTAAAGAAAATCTGCGGGTTCGTTGATGCGTGCTGTGGAGATACCTACACGATAAGTGCCCGTAAACCTAGTGTTAACTGCTCACTGCGCCGTTAATATGAACCGCACGACTCTACTGATAAGCTCTTTTCATGGAGAACACTACAAAGAATACGGTAGTATTTTCGTCAGACATTTAGAATTGGAACCTCGAGCCCAAATTTAAAGTAAGAATTTGTTTATAATTTTCAGTATTGTGAAAATGATTTTTCGAACTGAAAAAAAATATATTCGGGAAGGCTGATCCTTCTAGATTAAAACAAAAAATGAATAACTGATTATGGTAAATAGTTTTCGAGATATAAATTCATAATTACAATTCATTTACATGAAAATGGGGAAAAATCACAAAATTGAGAGGCCTGTATTTCTTAATCAAATTCGAAACACAAAAACTGATAACTTAACCCATCCCACCTTCCCTCTAATTCCACGTGGATTATGTCATATCCCATTTCGATTAAAACCTCGGATATCAAAAGAGAAAAGTCATCGATTTGGCGTGCAATAACCTACCTTTATTCTATTCATTAATTTATGATGTCAACTCTTTATAAGTCACACGCGTGAAGTCATGATTTCGTTCTAACCTTCTATTGCATCATCTAATATTTATTTTACCATGCTAAACTATATTACCAACTGATATGCAAAAATAGCGTAACAAAGAAAGTCGATATGTATCAGGTACAGCAACAAAATATAACATGCGCTATCTTAACCGATCTATTACCACGATTTTACCCCGATCTCCCCTATTCGAAATAAATATGATAGAAGAGGCCAAACTGCTGCATAAACCGTGCAGAATTAAATTGGTTTAATGTTGTTTAAATTACGCTAATTTGTCACCCAAGTGAGTCCAGGTGAATGTCATTGCTGATGCACGATTGATTTATGTGCACAAAACATGTGCACGGGCTGTATTTGGATAATTCCGTTGTAGAGAATTACATTAAGCAGCGAGTAAGCGCTTGCATTTCAAGTGATATGTTGCTGAATCTGGACGGAAACACGTGAATAAAGAGGAGACGAGCTAAATAAATATTACTTGCCAATTCAAAATGATTATGATTAACATACGAAGCCAAAGTAGAATTCCTGACAACGAAAGATAGAAGCATGCTTGTACATGTTATCACAATTTTATGGTACTTTTAATTATTTATTTGAAAATAAAATATATTTACAAATTTTTGTAACATACTGAATTTACATACTATAACGATGATAAATACCCACATTCAGGTACTAAACAATGTAAATTCATTTAAGAAAATAAACATTCATTTTTAGGTATCTCCGAATGGTTTTTTTTTAAATTAGCTTCTTGGATAAACGAGTCATAAACATACTATTTTAACAGAAACATTTTTTCGGTGTGTTTAAAGCAAGCTTGTAAACATCTATGTACATGCGCAAAATAGAGCCAAAGATTAAGGTATACATAGGTTAGAAATGATAATGGAGTAATAATATAGGAGTAATTGTGACATTAAAATAGGAAAAAAGAGTTGAGTGAATGTAACCGAGACCCATTTTCTTGGCCAGGAGGCTGAAAAAAAGAAAACTTACTTACTCACTTACATACTTACATATACTCACAAACATTATTAAATAAATGATTTTCCACTGAGTATGTATTTAGGGTAAACACTGGTTTATGACCTTAATTAACCAGTGTGACTCCACAGTCACACTTATTTCTACGGTCTATCATCCACGTAGATTTCCGTACCTTCCTAAACATAGTTAAACATGAATGTTACATATAACTCCAGTATATATAAGAAATAAGTGTAGGCTTGACGATGTCATATTATTTAAGTTACAAAAATGGGACGACGCCGGTTACGGGTTAAAAGTCATTGTTTATTTCAGCCCACTTTACCCCAGATAGTAGCTCAATTTACCTCATACATGGGGTAAAGTGAACCTTTCGGCTTTTTGTGTTCAAATTGAAGTTCAAAATATTTCAAGTTTGTCTGAAATATTGCTACTAATAATTTATCAATAGTAATGTTTAAATTACATTATAAATTTATTCGTTCACATTTTTATCGAAAATATCAATTTTTATTCTACTTTAAACTTTTTTAGGCCCACTTTTCCCCGGTCTCCCCTATGTCTAATGATCATTTAACAAACAATTCCGTGCGCGAAAAGAAAATTATTCTTTTACGTTCTTCATAATGACAAGATTAAAAAAAATTTGCAAAGGATGCATATTCACAACATCATTCAGTAAGACTGGTTGCAATCGATCTTAATTCCAAAGAAACACAGTTGCGGCAAACATAAACAGCCAAATGCTCGCCAATGACAAATTTCAACCGGTCGATTATATTTATCGCTTGATTCCAGTCGGCAGATTACATTATTTCGATGTATAAACCGTTACGCCTATGTCTTGTGTTTCTCGGCAAAGATAGGAGGTTGGATGTGGCAGCGGGTACGACAAAATATTCGGCAGGGTTTCGAGATCTCCTCGCTAAACGGACTCAAATAAAGCAATCTCCCCGATCAGACAACGACGACGTGGCGGCGTTTGTCTTTTATCCTCCGTTTTACTGCTACCCCTTCCCGTTTCCACGTAGCTCCTTCCACGCAGCCCCCATCCCCAACCTCTTTGAGTATTTTAATGACAGTGGCCACTGATCACCGCTTGCGGACCCAGATTCCTCTTCTTTGTCAATGGAAACTTTTCTGACAGACAGAGGGTGGTGGTCTCTCGAAGAATTAATTGCTTTCAGCAATATTTACGTGCTTTCGTCTAAGCGATTCTCTCATTTTTTTTTGCCATTTTTGTTTTTCACATTCTCCATCTTCGAAGGACGAAACAAGATGTCCCGTGATTTTTATCTGACTTGCTGAGAATCCCGTGGTCTGCCTTTATCCGAGATATTATTTCTCGGAACGTAAAGGAAGATCGTTTCGGTAGAAGTTAACGCTGCCACGCGACAAATATCGCGAGCTTTCCACAGGAGAGAATATTTACTCCCCTACCCGATTAAGTTTTTTCATAACGAAACTTGTTGCAAGCTTCATACATGTACAGGGCTTTTCAACAGGGACTTTGTTTTTTAATAGGTGCAATTTTGGATGTGGTGACAGTTGACAGTTTTGTCATTCTGTTTTTTGACATGTGTCAAGTATAACGTCTACAATTTATTATAATGTCTTCAATTTCAATCGAAAATCACATAAAAATAATTAAAATCCACTACGAAAATCGTGGGTCTGTGAAAACTACATATTGCAAAATTTCGAATATTGTCGGTCGTTATAATCGTTCTTCTGTGACCGCTATTAAGAATTTGGTGGATAAATTTGAGTCAACTGGTTCGTTACATAATCTGCCAACAACAACACGCGTTCATCCGGGTCGTTCAGCTGGAAATTCGTATTTTTTTTAAAACAAGGCTGGAAACGTTATAACTGTCAATAGATTGCCTTATCGGGACACGTTGACAAATTTTGTTTGGCCTATTATTGGTGATACGGATGTGAGTGATATGTGGTAGGGATGTTCGATTCCGATTCGATTCTTTAAAAAATCGATTCCTTTACTTAAAAAATCGACTCGTTACTCTCAGAATCGAGAACTGATTGTGGGCATAGCCATAGACGCACGAAGGTGGAGACTCTAGGGGCGGGATTCATAGTCGCGCCTCAAGCATTTACTTAAGAATTTCTTAACAAAGATCGCCTTATTCGAATAAGGTGAACTTAAGACTTCGTGTATTCAGAGTCAAAACTTAAGAAGTTCTTATTGAATAAGTAGATGCTTAGGAACTTCTTAGTCAAGCAAACGCTTAAGCAAACCTTATATTACCTTCGGCAAACATCGGAAACTTTCCGCTGTACCACCCAATGAGAAATGATTTTGAAAATACGTCTGCATTGCGTTTCGTTATCCTTTTCACATGTGTACCACGTGCTACGTATTCTGTGTTATTCTGTGCAGTTCTGTGGCAACGAATGTTCAAAAAATATGGCAACAAAAAAGCATTATAGTGATATTGAAAAGCATTTATTTATACGAATTTTGAAAGAATATCGAAAAAAGTATTACCTGTCCGCTGAAAGATAAGGAGGAAGGTTGGAGGGAAATTAACGAAAAATATAATGCATCTAATTTAATTTCCACAAAGGTGAGAAACTTTCTTATTTGTTAAATTGTATGATGTATATTTGGAAATGGCAATGAAACTACAGAATGTCTCAAAAATGTCTTTCTTCCGAGAAATGAGGGGTTGCTGGGATGATTTGAAACCAATTTTTCCTTAGCGAAAATGTTATCTGTGGTTTTGGTAACAAGATATTAACGACAAAAGCGTACAACTTTTTCGACAGAACGTTAACATAATTTTGTCAATAACATGCAAATAAATTGCTGTACATAGTGAAATGTGTTTGATCTCCCTCTTCCCACTTCCCCCATGGTAGCCAAGCTACTCGATCCACCCGGGTTCCTGCAGAGAATGCGAGTCAAGGAAAGCTGCAAACCACTCACCATGTCGCAAACAACTTTTCTATATCGTGGCATCATTATCCTATTCTCTGTTAAGCATGGTCGTATACATAGTATTAATTTCATGAACGAACATAGTAAAACAACCTTAATATAAAGTAACGCACAGTAACGCAACTTATTGTTTCAAACTCTTAAGTTTGACAGATAAACAAATAAGGTAACCCAAGAACAAATTAAAGTGAACTTAATATGATTAACATAATACTAATTTCATGAATGAATAAATTAAGATAATCTTGACGTAATTGTTGCACAAGAATGTGCCTTATCTAGTGATGGGTAACCGAGCTGAGCTGTTCGAGCTTGTTCGAGCTACTCGAACGAGCTCGGGTGACAGATTTATGATCTCAGGGGAGACATGAGGCTTTGGCACGCGAAGCCTCGACGCGTAGAGATGTTATCTGGTCGCCGACAACTGACCCTCGGGTTACAATGTAACACACGGAATGAATCAGCCCTGAATAAAAATTTAAACTTTCACTCCTTTAAGTGTACTTTCTTAAAAATGGTATGAATAAATGTAGAAGATTCTCTTGATGAAAATAAGTCCAAACCCGACATAAATCGGACTATATTTAATAACATTATGAAGCACTGCAGTGCATTAATACATTGACCATTAAGATATAAACATAATACAATTATTTTAATTGAAACATATCCCAAAGATAATATAAAAAGCAAAGAGAAGAAATTAATTATGACAAAATATAGTAAAGAAACAAGTGTACAGTAAAATGCATAAAATAATATAATGGTATGTAACATTAAGACATAAACTTAATGCGATCATTTTAACCAATAAATACAACATTTTACCATGCTGATGTTCTTAGCCTGTTCGATGGGTACGGTTTTATGGTCTTGTTGTTCGGCGCGTCGCGTCGGTGAGACCAGCTGCCGACCAAATGTTGGAACCTGCGTTTATTGTATAAAGGTGTCGAAAAGATTAAAAAGGTACACAATTGAAGTGAAACGGACAAGACATACGGGAATTTGAATGGCTAAATTGGAGTTTTGTTCGAAAGTAATAACCGCTGCTATGAAGTACTACGAATATATGCAAGTTAGAATACTGTAAGAATATTAAGAATCTGTAAGCAAATGATGGGATATAAATATAATAAACAATTACTTTTACTTCATCGAAAAGGCAAAACTGATGAATTATCCCACCTTTCCCTTAATACGAATTCTATGTTATTAAATATAGTCAGATTTATGTCGGGTTTGGACTTATTATCATCAAGAGAATCTCCTACATTTATTCATCACATTTTTGAGAAAGTACACTGAAAGGAGTAAAAGTTTAAATTTTTATTCATGGGTGATTCATTCCGTGTGTTACATTGTAACCCGAGGGTCGATTGCCGGCGGCCAGATAACATTTTTACACGCCGAGGCTTCGCGTGTCAGAGACTCGGGTCTCCCCTGAGATCATAAATCTGTCACCTGAGCTCGTTCGAATAGCTCGAACGAGCTTCGTGATTTTCCCCTACTACTCGAACACGTTCGAACAGCTCGGTTATCCATCACTAGCCCTACTTACTGTGCAAGCAGTCATTCGAATATCAAGAGCGTTAATGTAAAGACGTACTTCTTTAGGAAACATATTGAAAAGTATCGTGTACGGTATATGAAATAATCTTAGGTTCACGGTGAAGTATTTAAAAAATACTTTTGTCAGTGCAATTTTTTGAACTTTTTGGTATGGTAAGTACAAAGATTTATAATCTTCAAACATTTCGAAAAATAGTTTATGTTCGTTTAATAATTTTAAATCATAATAGGGCGTGGAAAACCATTAAATGGTAGGAAAAAGAGCCAAACTATTGCTTTCCACAATATGGGTCTCTTAAACAGAGAAATTTCAAGGAGGATTGAAAGATCATTAAACGTAGTAAACCATTTGTTACAATTACAAGAAAAGTACGGCACTTCAAAATCTACGGGCCGTCCAAAAAAATTAAGTCAATGTATTTATGTCTGTGTATTTTGTTAATTGTACTAGAAAGAATAAATAATAGTAAATAAAATCAAAAATACAACATAAAACACATTTTTATGTCAACCAATTAAAGTGAAACTATCCTTATTTCGGCCAGTGTATGTATATACATATATCTTCCTTATATCAGATCCATGAATGCAAAGTAATTGAATATAATGATGCTATAAGAAATTCGTTTAGCATTATAGACTTTAACATTTATAGAATTTAAAATTTATAAAATTATACATCTATGTCTGGCACATATAAGAAAAAATATATATATATATACATCATAAAAAATATACCTTGAAATCAAGAATTAATCTGATATGAAATTTATTACGATTTTTGAAGCGATTTTTAAAAATCGATTCTTTGTATTAGATTTTTAAGGGAATCGATTGTCCATGATTCGATTCAGAATCGTTTTGAGAATCGATTCTTTGAAGAGAATCGAACATCCCTAAAGTATGTGGTTTCAACAGGACGGCGCGCCACAATCCACATGCCACAAAGCCATTGAAACAATGAATTTATTGCGAACGAAATTTCCCGATCGAATAATTTGACATAATTCTGCAGTCAATTGGCCGCTTAGATCGTGTGATTTAACGCCGTTAGACTATTTCTTATGGGGCTATGTGAAAGATCAAGTCTACGCAGATAATCCACAATCCATTGAATCCTTGAAAATCAACATCCGACGCGTAATTGGTGAGATAGAGCTGCAATTATGCAAAAATGTAATCGAAATTTTTGACAAAAGTATCGACGTCTGTAAACGTGGTCGTGGTGGTCATTTGTCCGATATTCTTTTTGATTCATAAATTGTAAACTTTCTACATTATATATCAATAAAGAAATACAGAACTTTCATCCAAAATGTGCTTTAATTAAAATTTAAAAACAAAGTCCCTGTGGAAAAGACCTGTATTATTTTTACGTACATAAGTACTCAGAATACATTGAGTTGTGAGCAGCAAAAACGCAGGTACGTATTTTTTCATTGAGCTTTTTCTGGTGGTGGAGAAGCAAGATGGTCGGAAAATTACTGGAAAGAGGTTCCTCGTAATTTCTATGAACACAAACCGTGTTTTGTGTACCTTTCTATTGCCTGTTGTATAGTCGAGTCGAATCGTCCTCTCTATTGTCACTGAGAAATACTGCTGTTTCTGTGCAACTGTGACTCCCCCACACGGTTGCGAGTGTAAAGTTTATTTTAGCTATTATAACGATGGTCAGTAAGGGTGAAACTGTTTTCTCTTCTGTTTGTCTTTCGTAGATCATGCCAAATCATATTTTATTTAATGTTACAAAATTAAACTGAATTTTCGATACTTTTATTTTCATGAAGACATTACTTCGAGGTATTACGTTTGTAATATTCTTGTACTATACTTATCTTTCAATTTACTCCAATTTTCTATAGATACTTTTTACTTCGGAATTAAAATCTAAAAGTTTATAGAGGAAGGTTCAAGAAATTAGGAGCTAATTTTATTTTGCCGGTATCGTAGTGGGAAAAGTGATAAAAACCACGACAAAGTTGGAATGGTGTAATATGTATTAGTGTGTATTTTACATAATGTGTATTTTGCAGAAGACGAACTGCAGCAAGGGGCCTACTTTTATATTTGTTTAACCGTTTGGCATATTGTTGAAATAAACGTCAAAGTTGAGACTACCTATTGATGAAATGATAACGAAATACATGTGTACTCTTTATTCGTGATGAAACTGAATAAAAGTATTCTGTAATTAGCTAGAGATGGCGTAAACTGCTACTTGTGAATCACGAGTGATTCGATCACATTCGTTCCCAATCGCGGTGATTTTTCACAGTGATTCGTGATTGTCAATGATCGTCTTTGATTGGTGGAGAATATAACAACAGTTCTTTGCACGCGTCACATAACTTGTGCATTTTATATTAATTACATAAAAACAAAAATGCTAGTTACATCGTATAAATTAAAGAAATAATAAGAAACAATGAAGAATAATGAATAAATTAATGATTATACATTCTAATCAACAATATATGTTTAGGATATATTGTTCCTTTAATTATTAGGATATATTATTCCTATAATTATAGGAAATCATTCTTTTATAATTTAATTTTTTCTACTGATTTTTCAAAATGCAAATATTAATGTAATTCATTTTAAAATTATATTGAATATGTGTTTCTTTAAAGATCAAGAATTAAGATGACAGTGAGAAATTTCACTGAAGATAAAAAAATCACGATCACGGACATAAATGAAGTTAAATCACGACCATGATCGTGATTCTGCGATCACTTTGATAAATCATTATTAGTGATTTTGCACACCATCTCTAGTAATTACACAACTATCAAATGCAGTATACATACTAATATCTGGCACTTCAGCACAAATTGGTGAGGTATTCGTCATTCGAATACTTTTTGAAATGCTTTCTGCCCATTACTGTTTCGGTGTCCTTTTCACTTTGATCTTTATTTAAACATATTTAGATATCTATAATGTAAGAACAATTAACATTATTTTATTTTGGAAAGTCAAGGGAATTATTTCGTGTAAAAGCAACTGTAGAGTCAGCCAAACTTGCAAGCTAAATTTTGTCCAATGCCTGTTATAAAGTTGTGGCTACAAGTTTTATGTAAGATTTGCTATAAACACCTTGTGCGCACATTGGCAGCAACATAGGTAGCAAATTGGCTTGCGCAAATTTTGTTCCGGTTTTCCCTCAATTTGACAAAGGTCATATTGCAAGACTTTCTGCCAGTTTGTTGGACCATTTTGTCATCTGACGTTGCTTACAAAAACCAAGACAAATGCGGTAACAGATGACTATGGTTTTTTAGACACCTTTTTCATTTATTGCTAACAATTTTCTCTAAACTTGTACACAATTGCTTATCAGGGTGAATAATTATTACTGTAAAAGCTCCAGATACCTTTAAAGTTGAAAATTTGCAATTTCTTTAAAAATTGATTCTTTCAAAAACTGTACAGTCTGTGGAAAAACGGTTTACAGATTCGTATTCAGCTCATATAGATCTATTAGGAACGCCCACTGAAGGTTACAAAATCGAAAAGAAATTAAAACTTGTTGTACTGTGTTATTTTCTTGTTTTAGAACATTTCGCACCTTGCACATTTCATTCCCAAATTACAAAAGAATTATTTTTTTTTGTATTTTTGTGTGCATTACATAACACATAAATGATCCACAAGAACGTTTTGTCATTTTTAAAGCGTTTAATGACATTTCTCATTTGTTGCCATTTGGCAAATTTTCTACATTTATCACAGTTATGTATAATAATTTATATTATAAAGCTATTATATGTATATTTTACTTTATTTTCTTACCTTTGGTCAATAAACCCCATTGAAATACTTGAAACAATATGAGATCTCAAGTTTTTATTGTATTGCCAACAATGGTCAACACTTTAACTCCACTAAATGAAAGAAACTATGTCTATATAAGTGTAATAACTAGACTGCGGATTTATGCATTTATAGTCTACGGGGCTTTGTGAAATAGGAAACAATAAGGAACAATAAAGGAAAATAGTATCATCAGATGCTACGTGGTTTCTATTTTATTCTTAATGCAATAAGATAGTTAAGAGAAGAAAGAAACTCCTACTTTTGCTCTTTATCTTAATGAATCACTTTATAAAATGTTATTTTGCATAAAAATCCGCAGTCTAGTAATAACTGTGTGTACGTTAAAAAACATAATGTCTTATTTTACCGATAAATTTTCAAATGCATGGTAAAATTCGTCATCTATAAAAGACTTGAAGGAAACATTATATATCTACTCACAAATATAAACATATACATGATACTAATGTTTTATATCATATTTTATTATCACGTAGCCATACGGTTAAACAGGAACGAAAGGGTTACTTAGATTCTTCAAATATGAAATTGTAAGTAAGAAAAGCACGATGCAATGTCAATACCGAAGGTAAAGATGAAAAGGATAATGAGAAAGAATACAAGAGAAGAGTCATCGTCGAATAAAGGACACTGCAGGTTCTCAAATTGCATTGAAACCGGGCACCGACGCATCGCATGGGTTTCATATGACAACCAGACCACCGATGACGATGCTGTTTTTCCTTCGCCCCAAATTATACTGTGTTCCTGATTACAAATTCAACATTAGCAATCGTAAATCAAATTCGTTTTGTTATGAATAGTTAAAACCATTAAGGTACAATCATTCAAAGAAGAAACATGTATGAAAGTCTGCGTAACGGGTCCGTCGTATTATTGATGGGGTTGAATCCTGTTGAGGACATTTAATGTTGCAACGCTCGATGGAGACATACGTAAACAATATAATTTCAAGATGGTATAAAACTTTCGTTTATTATTTAACACATTGCGTTTCAGTCTCGAGTATGAGCATATTAATAAATTATAAGGTACATGACTTGGTTCGATTTATATTACAATCTTATATTAAAAACTTATTTATCACGCTGTTGCTATATTACAAAATGTACAATTGTTTTCTTATTTACAATTTTTATAAATAGACACATTTTACATGCTCTTGCATCGCATCTCGCGCGATTAAAATTATATTAGTACAATTAATGCTATTAGAACGTATAAATATTTCATGTAGCCTCCTACGAAGAAAAAGAACTAAAATGAAGAAACTTTTACGAATACACTTCCAAGTAATATTTACAGACAAGAAAGTCAAATGGGATTGCATGTCCATGACCAATACGATTCACATAATCGAATGAAAGAATTCTAGAACAGAGGTCACATTTATCTAAGTTCATTTAACGGAAACTTACTATATTTCATGTTCTACGCGCATGAACCTGTAATCAAGACGTTTTAAAAATCTTCTGCCATTTATAAATTTCCTATTCATACAATATTGGAAAGTATACATTTGCTCAAATTATCTACGGAAAATATTCCACAGTTTTCACTGTAGCAAATCGTACAGAGCTGTAATATAAGATTGTGCCATTTGTAGTGTCTCGTATTTCGATAATTGCCTATCGTTACCCAAAGACGGTAGATAAGTTCTCAATCTATCAAATGCTTTGTTTAGATTCTGCATTCTTCTTCGTTCCCTTGCATTCGCCGCTAACCTGCGTTTTCTAACAACCGTCGAACTGACGTATTTCCCTCTTCTTCTGACGAAGTCCCGGTTACATTGGATGCCACCAGTTTCGGATCGAGTGTGATCTGGACTGTCGCTCATCTCAAGATCTTCTTCGCTGTCCCCGTCTACAATTCGGTCTGAAAAATTGCTAGAATTGCTAATGACACTATCTCGACGGGACTGCGCCTTTTCTTCGTCAGCTTCGCCTTCAGCATCAAAAGTTCCATCAGTATCTGCGTCCATGCTGTTTACTTCCTCCGTTAGGTCTATCGTGTTCATACTATGTTGTGCTATTTGTGATCCCATCTTCGATAAATTTCGGTTCGTACCACACCTTTTGCTCAATTCTTCCACCGAACCTAATAGCCGGTAAGTCACAGGAGTACCTATTGTATCAGGCTCGGATGATATAGATAAAGTTGTAGCAGGACTAACCGATCTCAGGCTCGCAGTCGGACTTGGCGTGTGCCAACCGTCACTGCAGTTGCTATCATAGACAATGCACCGAGGTATCGTAATAGTGCTTACTGGAGGCAGATCAGTTTTGTTCTTCGAGTAGGGGTAATTCGGCGAATCCACGTACGTGTAGGATACTAATTCTTTTTCTTTGGACGGAAACATGTATCCGTAACGAAACATTTCTTGGAGTTCCATACTAGTTTACGAATAATTTCCAGATCGTAGCAGGTACGGAACTGAATGTCCTTAATAGAATTATGAGACGTTGATATCTCCACTAATTTTCCACTGTATTGGCACCAATTCACGAGAAAGAAACGAACTGAAACGGAATGAAACGAAACGACACGAAACGAAACGTACACGCACGCCAGACCGGCTGTCAGGGTTATTCTGAAGTAGATTGGTACAACGTCAGGGGATTTATACGTTTTCGGTGCGAGGCACCCTCGTGCAGCACGTGCCGTCTAACCAATCAGAACTTGGCAGAATGCCCCACCACGGGGTGTAGGGTGTAGTAGGGCCAACCAAGCCCGAGTAAGCGTTTAGGTAGTGCAACAGGTGGCCCGGCGCCTCCAATCTACACGATCGTGTCTACAGAACCGTGCAGTCATTACCTGGCTCCTTGACAGATGTATGCACGAGCCTACCTATACCTATATACATATTTACATATGTACATTAACGTGTACATACGATGATTCTTAAGTATCACGTAAACGTATATACATATTCTATAAACATACAGTTACTCGATTTAATATTCGGACACCATAGTACTTGCGTGATTATTGCTTATATACTTACCTAAAATAAGGTTATCGAATTTTTTGATCAGTAATTGGTTGAAACGAATCTTCTAATTTCCAAATATGTTAGATAAATTACTTCGTGGTTTATCGTTTCCTGTGTAATAAATCATAAATCAAATTAGACGCAACATTGATGTCGAAAACATATTCGGACACGTAAAATGAAATAACGTTTTTCTATATACACTCAAACCTGTTTTTCTGCGGGGGATAGAGATCGCATAAAAGAGGAACGCAAAAACAAAAATATTCCGAAACTTCATAAGTAGCTGTAAAAATATTGTTCGCAGCACATTTTAAAAAGAGTCTCACATAGAACATGACTCAAAACCTCACGATGTAACTAGAAATAGCTTTTTCAAACGAGATAAAAAAATTAGTTTACACATGGGAACATTTTTAAACATTTTATTTACTTATATATTATATATTACACATACGAAAATTTTCACAATGTACATATAAAAATTATTCTTGGCAGTCAAGAACTCGGATTTTCTTGCGATGAACTGGTTCAAAATCATTTTCGTCACTTGAAGTAGCTACCTCGCACTCGTTCAGAGTTGACTTTTATTATTTTATTCTTTTAATTTCTTACTTTTTATTACTTTTTATTCATATTATGCATTTTGATGGACATTTTTTTTATATACTGCATAAATAAAAATCGCATAGAAAAGGATCGCACAAAAACAGGTTTGAGTGTATACAGATACGAACAAAATTATGGTAATTTTAATATTTTGTTGGATGTCCATGTTGCCTAATAACATGGTCTAAACGTGTCGGCATATATGAAATGATTTTAAATACATAAGTTTGGGTAATACGTCTCCACTCTTCTATTAGTCGTATTCTTAAATCTTTTGTTGTTCTGGGTGTCGTCCGAATGTTACGATCTGATAAATCCCAGAAATTTTCTATTGGATTTAAATCCGGTGACTGTGGCGGAGCATGAAGCAATTTCGAACAATTATGTAATAAATATTCCAGAACTATTCGTGCTTTATGTTTCGAATCATTATCTTGGTAGAACTTGAAATTGTTATGTATATCCATATTCGTTGCATTTTTTTTAAATTTTGTTTTGATATTTGTAAATATTTGTTTTTATCTAGAATTCCATCAATAAAAACTAATTTTCCTATTGCGGCAGCTTAAATACAACTCCATACCATCAAGCCTCGTCGACCGTATTTCACCGTTGGTTTGATACTATTATATTTGGAATTGCTCATTCAGTTTACGCCACAATTAATTTTCGACTGTTAGATTGAGAACGCCATGACTGTGTTTTACAAATAAATTCTTTAACGAATGTTACACGTTTCTTTCGATTGATTTGGTTGATGTATGGCTTTTTATAAGTCACGCTACCATTATAGCTAGCTTTTTTAAAATCATTGCGAACTATATCCAGATGTACCTTTTTTCCAGATTCTTGAAACAGTTCTGCGATTAAATTGGGAGCACTTAATCCTGGATTGATCTTCACTTTTCGAATAATTTTACGCTTACCATGACATGAATATACAAAAGTAACTTATAATTAGAAAAAGCTAGTTATTGACAAAAAGTTATTCACTAGGGTGCGTTACACTGAATATATGAAACTGACCGAACTGCTACACGCACTTGATGTTTACAATCATAAGAAATCTACGAACTGACTTTCTAAAGCGAATAAAATAAAATAATTAATTTGAATATATTTGTAAACTGAAACGTGTGCTTTACCTTATCACGGTCCAGAAAATTTGATAACCACATTTCAAGAAAGTACATAGAGCAATAATTACGTAAGTAAAGAGGTCGTCGAATATTAAATCGAGTAACTGTAGATACAGTACCGGACAAATGAATTCAAACAAAGTCATTTTTCGTTGTACTTGTAGTTATGGTGATGTTACGAAAGTTCTGCCCTTCGGAGTGTTTACTCTTGAACTAACACAAGCTTTCATGAAAATCACACGCAGCTACCGACGTATCACAAAATATAAAATAACTTTTATCTGTAGTTAGCTAAACAAAATTATTCGGACATTTCATTCGCAACTACAAATTATATTATATTATTTATTTCACCCACTCTTGGATGGTACGACGTAAAAATTCACCAAAAATTTTCAAACAAAATATCATTGACGGCTCAAATGGAGCGCCATTATTCGTAGTTTCTCAATGTGTGGACACCCCCAAATAGACGATATATTCAACAAAATAAACAATTTGATCGAGGAGGGCATTTAGAAAATATATCAAATGTGGTCGACCTAAGAAAATAAGAATTATAAAGGGCTTTTCAACAGGCACTTTGTTTTTAAATTTTAAATAAACCACACGTAATGTAACATCAGTAGTATCCTTGATTCAAATAATACAGGAAACGGTTTTCGTCCGAAAACATTTCTGCGGTATTGTACGTAAACACGATCTTTTTTCAATTTATCCGATAAAATAATTTAAATCACGGCATAGTTGGATCCTTTCGAATGTAACGGATACACATTACAGTATAAAAAACCTTAAAAAATGTCCATCAAGAGTAAATAAGAGCAACTCTAGTAGGTATACATGCATGTCAGGTTGTGTATACAGGGTGCGAATAAAAATGTTGACGTTGTCACAGTGGATTCTACATGTAAAACTAAGACGAAAGTTATGAATGACGAAATTGAATTTGAGGCTTTTACTAAGTGCAGAATTTGCGGGAAAGTTAGTCTTTGATTTATTAAACCCAAACTAACCTAATTAACCTCTATCTTGCACAGAATGAAATCTAATCATAATTTTAAACATTTTGGAAACATTTCTTATACGCCGTTTAAGACATTACCATAGAGTTTTTAAAAACTCTGTAAACGTTCCTAAAAAGTACAGAGAATGTTACTTTTACTCATTCGAAAAATGTTCTGAGAATGTTGACACAGGACGTCCTTAGGACTATTATGCTATTTGGGATGTTATACATCTTAAATTCATATCTGAATAATATACTATATAACCGTTTCAGTATTTTTTTCTATTGCTGTTGCCAGTGTTAATTAGGTCCAGGTATGATGCGTTATGTATAAGAAAGTTTCAGTGGGTGTAAACATTGTTTAAAGATTTAGAAGGACTAAGCGAAATCAAATTGGTGACGGATGTATATAAAAGTTGCATACACTACATAGTGTGTAATATTTTGGGGAGTCACAAGAATGAAACGGCCGACACGCGAGGCTTTACGCCATCGTTTGTTCCAACCATCACAGTAATTCATTGGCAGGAGCGGCTTCTTTGATAATTCTAAGGCGTGTTAGCATTTCTATGGCGTTGAATTGTATCGGTCGTTTTACCGAAGCGCTAAAAATCATTCGTATCTGGCCACTATTGTACAATGCCTGTTGGACAGGTTAGAACGTTTAGCCATTTATCTCGTCATTGATGTTAATCAGAGTGGTTTCGGTCGCGGTAGAAATCTTTTGTGTAGACCCGTATAATTCCGTTTGTCACGCGTAGAGAACATCCTTGGTATACACATACACTACCGGCCAAAAGTATGGTACCAGGACTAATAATTAATTAATGCAGAAGGAAAATATTATTCTACAGAGATTTAATAAAAGTAATCTGCTAAAACTGGTGAGAAATGATTTGTAGATATACAGATTCCGTAAATTTGATCACGTCTTTACAGAATATGGAGTTAGTGTTCCATCAATCATGAACACTGGTCTCACACTTTTGGCCGGTAGTGTATGTACAGTCGCTGATTCACGCACATACAGTAGACATTCGGTTAATGTAGTCCAGTTTGTTGCATCTTAGGAACGCCTATCGCTCACATGTCCTTCTCACACACGTGCGCGCACCCCACTCTGTCGCCCAGCAAGGAAGGAACGGATACATATGGTGTCGCGTTTAATTCGCAACTATTTTTCGTCACAGAAAATGCGGTACATATAATATTGTTTTAATAAAATATTTCGATACTCAGAACCTTTTGTGAATAAACTCCTTTATATCTCTAAAAATAACGAAGGTAGAAAAGTAATCAAAAAGTACGAATATCCAGCCCACCTTAAGCTGTGTCTACACTATATAATATAACATATTATAAAACAAAGTGATAAAACTTGTTAGAAAAATAGAAAGAAATGCTATATAACACGTGTTATATATGTATATGTTATCCATCAAGTGTGATGCCATTATTAATAATGAGATACGAAATGTTGTACAAACTTGTTACAAACTTGTTCAAAGGTGTACCTTTGTAATAAGTTATAAAAACATGTTACACAACAAATTTATATAACAATTTGTTAGATAACGCACTGTTTTGCTATATAGTGTAGACACAGCTTTATATTTAACTAATTGTAAGTCAAACAAGTGAACAAATGGTCAACGGGAAGATTTGCCCTCTACAGCCCCGAAAGATGCAATAAACGAATGTCTCCTGTACAATGTACACACCTGTGTGTATGCACAGACAAGTCTATTTTCGTAGAGACATATATTGTAATTTATTGTTGCAAGTTTCAATAGATTAACAAAGCTTCGAAAATTTCAGACTAAAACCAAAGTATGCCTAGTATAATGGTAATTTTTCTACTAGTTCTAAATCCCTTCTGTAATCATTAAACCGTAGAACCATGACCGCGTTTCAGTTTAATTACCTCAAATTTCCCCAAAGCTAGAAAACGAAGGTTGGTCGATGTAATGATTTCGATCTGAAAATGAGGATTTTTATGGGGTCCGATGAAGCTAGTGTAGATACATAAAGCGGCGGTAGGTACTATATCTAACAGGTTCTACACATCGATCCCTTCGTGTCTTACCTAAGTTGAGGGTTAGAAATCCTTCTACTAAAAAGGAGGAAAGAAATGCCAGAAACGGACGAAGGGGCGGTGAAACAGAAATATATTTCCATATGTGAATTTCCTTTCTCTTCCAAGCTACTTGATGCAATTTATTGTAGTTTGGTAATAGTATTTTCCAGTATGTGCAATTCCGAGAACAACTGTGAAAGTATCTATGTTACGCTTCGCTTAACCTTAAAGTTTTTCATAAAAAACATTAAATCGTGTACATAATGTGTATAGAGGGTGGAGCAATAACGTTAACCACCTGGAATATCTCCATCATTTTTAGATATACATGGAAAGAACCAATTTACAAAAATTATATTCAATAAAATTATATTTCATTTTGTAAACGGCATGGTTATATTTTTGTATCCCCAGCAGAATAGCGGATGCTGAGACCATTTCAACGATGCATAGTATAAGTAGGGTTGTTCAATTTACTCATTGCTTATAGCGAATTCGGGAACCACGCACTGACTCCGTGCAGCTCTGTGCTGGTGCTGCCCTAAGACGGTGCTAGTGCAGCATTTTGTCCGGGTAGCACGGATAACATGCGAGCTATCTCAGTGCAGCACTGAAATGGGGCAGCACTGGGACGCAACAGGGGTCAACCGCACTGAAATTGAGCAATTGATTTGAATCACACAACGCGTGTAATGCTAAAACCAACGAGGTTAAAATATACAGGTACCCAGTATACAATAATAGAGAAAAAAAATATTAAAGTTAATGTAGGTAAACTGGAAAAAGAAAGTTTATACATATTATACATATTTTATTTTATACCTATTTTATTTTTAGATTTCTACTTTATAGACAAATAAAATTACATACTTCTCTCTTTGAATATGTACCATATGTAGACTTATAATTTCTACATAATTATTCATTTTTATCCTTTCCTCCTTTTCGTGGTGTAGTAAAATATTTTCCATTTCGTCATTACTACTACTGCTGCTTAATAATTCCATGAGCAATAATTCCCGGTCCATTGCGTTTTCTATTGCCGTTAAGTTCTATAGGTATATGTAATTACAGTACTTATACACCACACGATTTCGCGTCAAATCTCGTGTCACCAGTGTCACCGAACCGCACTGTCAAAAATATCATTGCAATAAAACTCGCCCTTGTTCAATTCATTTCGTTCAGACGAATGTGAATTTTGCACTGCACCAGGGCAGAGAGCATCATCCGAAAGTGCGGCACCGAAAAAGTTGGCACTCAGTGCGCACCAGTGCGGGTTCTCGAATTCGCTATTAGTATTGTATGAAAGGTATCGATACTTACTCGATATCGAAACAAAAGTATCGAATTATATTTTCCTAACCTTGATACCCAATACAAAAGTTGTTTATACCGTGGGAGAAAATAAAATACAATCTTATACTTTATATATTTATATAAATATTTAATATGGAACATACGAACAAACATATGTATAAACTATATACAATATACGTAATATATGATGTACATAATCAATAAATATGTATGTAGGTTTTAATTATCAGATATTATTTGTACAAGAATACTTAGTTTCAGAAATATTCTGAAAATATTCAACTTGGGGCATAAGATCTACGACGCAAGGCGGCCTCAAAAATATATAGACAAACCAAATCGGTTGACCAAAAATAGATTTATCTTTCTAAGTATATTGCAAAAATAAACCCAGTAAAATATAGAATATATAGTAAGACAATAATGTTGTACTTAGAAAAATGGGAAAGTCCCTTATTTCTATAAAAACAAAGGGATAAATAAAGATTTATTAGTAACATAAATAATTCATTTATTAATGATAAAATTAAATGAAATATTTAGTAGAAACTCAAACGGAAAACGTAGTCTTTCACTTCGCAAATGAATTAAATTTGCTAAATTTAAGTAGTAAAATGTTTAATTGGGGAGGTAGCGTCCTTTACTGCATTGTTAAAGTTTTTTCATATGTCTAAACATAACAGAGATATTTAGAACAGGTGGCCAAGATGGTTGCCCCACGGTGTATAATTAATGGACATATTTAAAATTAACTTAATTGTTTATCATTCTCATGTATTTGCACTGTTTTATGCTGGTATATGCATTTTCTGTAATCTCTTTAATCGAGCCTAATGTAACCTAACTACAACTATCGTGGAGTTCTTACTTAGAACTTCTATAAATATAAGTAATCAAGAAGTTTAGTGGTGAACAAAGTGTACTATGCTGAATTCGTAATCGAGCCTCTAAAAACTACTGTAAAGTAGTGCTTTTATATTCAGGACCACACAGGTAGCCCGTACGCATTAAGTTTTGCATACAGAATCCGCGGCAATCAACGGTAACGCTATATTCAATTTTTATACCGAATATTAAGCAGCATCGTATCTTATTACCAGCAAGTGCGCCAGCCCTTATTTAAATCTACTTTGGACACAGATGATTCTGATGTAAATAAATCAAAGCTGGTATCCACCAACATGAAAATACGTTTCTTAAGAATAATAGATCCATAACGCTGCATTGAATTATACTTGAAACACTAGATTCGAATTGCAATTACTATTTTTTTTCTTGTGATTTTTGAAAAATTCAGAGCAATTTTAAACACATGCAATTTAATTAATTCTGTTGCTTTGTTATTCAATTAGTATTTTTATCTTCTCGTACCTTGATGTGGATCTACGCAGCTACGTTACATTTTTCTGTACAGACGTCTATTCCAGTAAGCCACCGTGACACGAAAAATTTAAACATGTTCACATCCGATTTTCACGGCGGAAAATTCTTCGGAGCGTCTGCTGTTATAATTACGGACAACTTATAACTGTATGGTAACCCTTTAATTTGTGAACTATGATAAACTGCTCCTCATCCACGGTCGGGAGATTTTCCTCCGTGATTTATGCTAATACAACGGACCTACCTCAAAGTATCTTCTACTAAATGCTCTATTAGGCTTAAGTTAATTACGAGACTACCTTCCTGTGGGTTGGCCCGACGCGATCGTTACCACATTAAAATATATATGTAGGTATATGTGTATGCATTATGTCCGTAACGATACGAACCGTTCAGAATTAAATTTAACTGATCGATGTTTGTTTTGTTTCTATTAATGCAATAACAATTTCTCCCAGTCTTTTGAGAGCTGATAAAAACTCGTTCAATATTAATAGTCGTTTAACCAGATTTCATAACTCCAGCGTAAATTATTCAAATATTTCTAACAGCCAGTTTAGATGATGTTTTTTTTGACCGATTCAGTAATAGCCGAAAAGCCAGAATTACCGATATGAGATTGTAAATTTACCGACTTTTCAATTACTGGCAATTCGGCATCAAAATCACTTTACCGGGAATGCATTGGTATTTTTTAGGGTATTGAAAATACTAGAGTAATTATTATAAAAAAACATGTTACTGAAATCGAATCGAGCATTATAAAAAATACATGCAAATAAAACTATTCTGAACATAAAATATAAAATACATATATTAGTAAACTATTAACAATTCTTGTTACATATGGATTCTTACCACAAAAATAATGAAAAGAATCTTAACTTACGTACATAATTAAATATTTTTTAACCCTCATCCCTCCTTTGTGTCAATCTGACACATTTTTCTCCTAAGAAATGACGTTGTTCTGTCATGTGTAGATCAATTTAGCTGAGGCTTCGTGATTTTTACTTTAAAGAATTTGAAAAATTAAATATTCCTCACTTGATTATATTAATTTTTACCACTGGGTAAATTTGACACCAAGGGACAAATTAAGTTGGGAAAATGAGGGACGGATGAGGGTCCATCATCAATCCTTTTTAACAAATAGGCGCGCAGAAAAACATATTTTGTCTAAACTTTGATCTCTTGATTGTGATCTAATTTTTGTACAAAATAATCCAGCCGCAGAAAAAGTTGTCTCAGATTCTATACTTGTTCGTTGAGTAGTAATTAGAAAATTATATGCTATTTATATATATTTTCTCCTTAGTTTTCTTCTTGATGAAACGTCAATTCTTATTTGATGACTTGATCCAGATTTTTAGTTTTCTTTTGGATCAAAGTTGGTCCTTCCTGGGATACGTCTGTTTTCGTTTTTACATATTAGGACTTGAAGTTTATCTTTCATTAATAACGTAGTAAATGGCAAAAGAATTATTGACATTAATCTTACAGAATTTTCAGAATCAAAATGGCTTAGAATCACTTGCGTGGCACAAGGCAATGCACATAGGTACGCACCATATTGCTATAGATAATTTATCGAACTACTGGTAAAATGATGGTAAATTAACGGGAAAAAGTTGAGGGTATTTTTTGCGATTTACCGGTGAACCGGTTTAGAATCCCTACTTCCCGAAACGGTCATAAAACCGTATCGTCAGAACTGGCTGTAACACTCTTAAAAACAATTATTCATTTAATAATATTTAAATATATTATACACTGCAAGATGATGGAATAACATTTGAACTTTCGAAGTATTGGTTTTATTTTTTAATATATAATTCTAAATATTTAAACTGAATTAATATATAATTTCATAAATTTTGCCGTATATAATACTACAATACATCCTGCAACAATGAAATAAAAACAAAATTCTAGTTACTTGAACTGCATAGAGTAACTTTCTACATATATCGGATAGTGATCAGTAGACTGTGGATTTTATGCATTTATAGCATCTTTGACCTTTGTAAATGCAATAAAATAAAGGTTTTAATAAAGTTTAGTACTAATATGTCTTACTATTTCAGTAGTAAGAATCCTCTAGCAGAGAATTCAAAATTCTGCTTCATTGTAATTTTTATAAATTACTGTCTGAAATTCGGAATTTACATTAATTTCCGCAGTCTAGTGAGCACTAATCACCGACGAATTTACCGTCATATTCCGGATGCGACGACGATTATCGACAATAACTTCATTTTTTATCCTGCCTATATTTACCTTACTTGTTTACGCGTTTGAACGTACTGGCGCGCCGCCTAGTTATTTGTGCACACTCCGATATAGCATTTCGAGGGTGTAATCGCTAATCATTCGTCAGACTTCAGAGGAAGGGACGAAATCATAAACAAAGGCTAGTTCGGAAGTCACTTCGGTTTCGGAGTACCGCCCTCATCACCAAAAGTCTGTGTAACTATGCTCCATGACTGATTTTACGACTTCTACGAAACTCAGTCCTCTCTCATAGACCGCAAGTTTTGATTGTCAACTGAAATTATAGTGCCACGACACAACTGTTGGTCAAAATACTTAAAATATGTTCCCATCTATTATTGAATCTAAAGTAGCGGATTATTAAAACAAGGTCAAATGATAAAGAACGATTGAAGTAACAACCCTACTAGCAATTGTTGTTGGAATTTTGATGGGCTCTTGATGCAGTATTGGTTGGCCAACAAATAGAATTGTCACCCTTCTTTGCAACTTGTCAACTGGTCGCGACAGTAACAAATTACGAGTATATTCATAAATAAGAAAACAAAAAAATCAATTTGAAATATAATAACAAGTTTGTGGTTGTAGCCACGTTTCTGACGTCTTCAAGACTATATTTAAATGTTGGCAAACTTTGGGTGGGCCAATGTTGTATTATCATTGTAAATTTCTTGTTAATTAACCAACTATAATAATTGTAGGCCAAACATTGGATATTCTTTGGAAAATTGTCATAACTTTTTCGTCGTAGGCCCTATTTTGGGAATTTGTAGGCAAAGATACTAACTATATCCCAACTAACTCCCAACTATTGAATACCGTTTGTCAACCATTCATGCTACTAGGGAAAATATCGGAAGACAGAGGAACGAATTGTTATGAAAGCTTTTCGGGGAAGTTTTGCGGTATTCATAGAGGAAACAGGCGTGTGGAAAAAAAAGAGAGACCGAGTCATTGCTGTTACAGCTATCAAAATGCTTACAAAATGAATTTGATTTGAAAGTCCATGCATATTATTCGAAGCTACGTATTAATTTCGAACAATATCGATGCAGCTCGAGTGGACAAAATGAGGAATTCGAAAGCGGAACCAGATAATGTGGTAATTGCATTCTAAGAATCAGTTCGGCACGCAGTCCCTTAACAGGCTTCGTCGAGTCTCTCCAATTTAACTCTAGACACGGCAAGTCAAAGAACATAGACGGACGGTCGACACGTTGTCGTATATAACATGCCAGTATTTCTGTGATAACACGTGATTCCTTTTCGAAAGCACAGATGTCAGAGTTACGGCTGACGTACTTCGACTGATTGGTTATTATTAGACTGCGGATTTTATGCATTTATTGCCTATAGGGCTGTGTGAAATACAACCCAGATAGCACATGACGCCTCAAAGACGCCTATTTTACGGCTATTTTAGGTCTAAGGCGCCTTTAAGCCATCTTCAAGGCGTCGTGCACTATCTGGGAATAAAAAACAAAACTTTCATCGGATCCAACGACTTTCCTATTTTATTCTGAACCCAATGAGGTGCTTAAGAGGAAAACTAAATTTCTACAATTACTAGAAAAATTCGAATGGAGTAAGTTTTTCCTATAGTTAGATCATCAATATAAGAATAAATACAAAAGTAATCAAACAATATCAATGAAGTGTCAATATCATGAGGCAGCTTCAAAATTGAATTAACTTCGGTCTTTATAAATTACTCTAGAAACTTTCATTTTGCATAAAAATCCGCAGTCTAGTTATTATGTATTTCGTATAGAAATATGTATGTATTGAATACCTATACATAACCAATATGCAAGGCCGGTGCTACCATTAAGGCGTTCTAGGCAGTCGCCTAGGGCGTAAACCATGAGAAGGTGCAAAAATCCAGCCGGTCTTATTGAATGGGGCAAGCAGATATAATAATAATAGCATTTTGTTTAACGTAATAAATAAACATATACATACCACCAGGCTTCAACGCTTGATTTGAAGGAACTAGTAGAAAATTTCGCAAGGAAAAAGGCAAGAAATATTAAATTTTTATTTTATGTTCTATATGTAACTTTTTTTGTGTAATTGATAATAAATATGTGGATTCAAATTATTATTTTCTTTTTTTATAATTTAAATTTTAAAAAAACGTAACTAATTTGTAAAATAGGGGGCGCGATAATTAGCTTGGCCAAGAGCGCAAAATAACCTGGCGCCAAAATAACCACTGCCTATATGTATATGGAAATCCTCCAGAAATAAATTATAATTAGCAAGCCCAGCATCGTGTCGGTAACATTTAGAGAACATAATAATATAAACAATTCGGTATGAACTGTGAACGCTGTTAATTAAAATGATTTTAGGATTAACATATTAAAATAATTGTAAATTCATTCTCGGCGTTACAGTTAGCCTTTCATTTCTTTTTAGAAAGTAGTTACACTTCCTAATTTGGGTATCGATCGATATTAATTAATTAATTGGGTACGTAGAATTGAAACAAAGGTATCCAACGCCTCATGACTTACTAATGAGATGAAATGTTCGGGAGAAACGAAGAAGGCAGTGGGAGGAGTAAGAAGGCGGACAGAGTGAAACGAATGCTAAGCATTTGACTTCACGATTTAAAATGCATTTCTTTGATTTTTCCGCAAGGGTTTACATCTCTATTCATAAATACATGTTCATCGAATAGCTACATGTATGTATATTTTAACCTTCACAAATCGACTTCGTGGAGGGTCAGGCAGATAGCGTCATACGGTGCTCTCATAAATTACCGCTAGTTGCCGGTAAACATATTATTTGCCACTGAGCTCCCCAAATGAGTACACTTTGTATTTAATTACTCGACTCACGCCCAGGGCGTATCCCAACAAGCGAACTCAGCTCGTTCCAGCGTGGCTCAAGGAATATCCCATCGTATCCTTTGTTATTTCTTTCCTCTGTTTCTTTTAGAATTAGTCCCTCTTTGCTGATTTCGTTCTTTCTCGTTACTAGTCAACAAAGTTGCGTTTGCTTACGTTGTACGTGATTAATGATCATAATTCGCGATTTATGATTATTATTTAGCGATTTCATTATCATAATTCTATTTTTTTTCCACCGGTAGGTACCATTCATTCTATTTTCGGACACGTAAATATAGTGTTACACATATAAACATATTTTAATATTTAGTTCGAATATGCTTTCTTTCATTCGACTTCGATACTGATATGTATACCGACACTAAGTGAAAAAGAAAAGCAAAAGCTAGAAGGCTGGGGCAATGCTGTAGGTGAATAGAGCACGGATAGACACAGGCGAACGTGGTTTTTGGAGCCCTAATTATTGGTTCCACCACAATTCCGTGCCGAAACAAGAAGATAATGGATGAGAGCAATCAATTTTTAAATTGCACCCAAATTGGAAGGAAAAGTACTATCGCGTGAAAATGACCATGACTTTTAAGTCTGGCAAAATCTTTTCGAAACGTGATTCATTTTTTTTATGTAATTGCACTGTTTTACGTTATATCAATACTGTTTGAAGCAGTGAAAAGTACTAAAAAGTTAACCGTTTTTTTATTCAACACTTTTCACATTGTCTGCTATTAAGTATTTTCAGATGCACGAACAAAAATTTTAGAGAGTAAATATAGCAATATATTTTTCATAAATTCAAACTGTAAGCGACTTGACATTGTTTACCCACAGGCTTGTCCAGGAAGTAGGAACCGATTGTAATTAAATAGATTTTTACATGTGTTTATTATAAACAATACAAATTAGCCATTTAGAAATGTCTGAATATTCTTCTCATTTATCCCATTTTACCATAGAATGAAAAATAGTACATATACTTACCGAATGAACGCTTACAGCATTTAAACATTGTTCTAACTTATCACTAGACTGCGGATTTTTATGCACGTAAAATATGCAAAAAGCTTATGGAACTTATGCTCGTAAAATATGCGAATATGTAGTGTATATAAGATTATCACTGTTAAACACCTAAATTTTTTTGCAATTGTCATTAAGCGTTTCTGATAGATCTTTATGAGTTACATACGAATCTGCAAACCGTTTCTTTCCATCAGGTTTAGTTTTTGCAAAAATCAAATTTGATTAAGTTGCAAATTTTCAACTTTGGAGCTGTGTTGTGCTTTTACAGTAATAGTTATTCAGTTTCTTTTTACACGAATTAATTCTCTGGACTCTTGCGAACAAAATGATATAAATTGTTATTAGATTATAGACATCTAAATATGTTTAAATAATGTTCAAATAGCAAATAAATAATGTATCACATAAATGGTTCTTTTTCCATCCCTGCCTGAGCGGCACGTAAAGCGACCGCCGCCATTGAGTACCACTGTCGCTGCCACGTATTTTGCTGAATTATTTCGCTTCCCCATTTAAAACAACGCAGATTTTTTAACTTTCCTTAACACTTTCCTGAGCAGAACGGTCTGCTCTATTGCGTCCTATGGTTAGATTTTCTCCTAGACCTTTAGTTTTTAAAATAAATGAAAAAATATCAGCAAAAAGTGATGCATTTTCGGTGTGCTTTTCACTTTGAACATTATTTAAACATATTTAGATGTCTATAATATAATAATAATTTATATCATATTGTTTAGAAGTGTCCAGAGAATTATTTCGTGTCAAAAGAAATTGCATAACTATTACAGTAAAAGCACAACACAGCTCCAAAGCTGTAAAATTGCAATTTTTTTCAAATTTGATTTTTTCAAGAACTGGACCTGATGGAAAGAAGCGGTTTACAGATTCGTATTTAGCTCATAAAGATCTATCAGAAACGCTTATTGACAATTGCAAAAACGAAAAAAAGTTAAAATTTGTTGAACAGTGTTTTCTGAACTGGTTTAATGCATATGCTTTCTGACTGAAATAGGCAAATCATGTGCAGTATGCAACATAGTAAAAGCATATCGAAATATGCATAGTGATAAGTTATCACTAAAAATCGTAATGCTGTATTACACAGTAAGGTCAATGTTCCTATTTTTAATCATGTAAGAGTTCTGTTGTCGCAGAAATTGATTTCTATTATTTATTTATGCACCAATCGACAAAAAACTCGTTAGATATAAAATCTAAACCTCCCTTTATAATTAAATTTAAATAAAGGTATTTTTAAAAACATTTTACCTTAATAATAGTTAATTTAATGTGAAGTACAAAATGTCTCTATTTCTGCTCAGCGAAAATGGAAGTGCCAAAACCAAACTTTGGCGAACAATATTAAAGATTCCGTAATTTTGTTTAGCAAAAACGCAGCGTCTCCGTGTAACTCATGATCGCAACGGAACCGCTCAAATCACGTTTCTGTACGACGGCACACTTATTAAATTTATTACTATTAAAATCCTGCCATCTACTGAACAGCGGGCTGTAGCATTTTGTACGGAAATACTGAACTACTTTAAATGATTTTTTGTAAAACTAATTTATTATTTAACTGTTTATATTAAATACAAAATATTGGACGTGATTAGAAATAGGGACATTGACCTTATACTAACTGTATATAACTGATCATAAATATCCGTGTATACACGTCATCTGATTTCAGTATACCCCACAGACAAATATCATATCTTCGACATTGCGTGTTATGATGGAATTTTAAATGGTTGTTATATGCGTATAAAAAAAATGGACCATATACATACGTTTGTGAGGATCAGAAAATAGGTAACTGTTGGCCATTTTTCTTTTCACTTCTTTTTTCATTTCGCTCTTCTCCTTTTCTCTTCCTTCCAAAGATTTTTGAGTGTACATATTTGGGACGTATGTGAACACTGACTGTCACAATGAAAACCATAAACATGGTCTCGACGCTACATCTGCGAACGATCGGTCAACATAACATTCGTTTAAGTCACGCAGAAAACTTCAAAAACATTTAACTCAAAAATTTGTAAGTATCTGATCCTATACGGGGGAAGGGGAGGGGGGTAATTTGTGAAAAAGAAGTAGCCTACTAGGGTAAATGTCCCAATTACTGTCAGTGTCCTTAATACTGTCACGTTATTTAATTTACGTAACAAAATCCTAACGTACAAATAAATTGTATAGAAAAAGTTTCATTATTACATTGCAACTCTGGTTTACATAAAAACAAAAAAATACATGTACTTGTATGTTCCTGGTATTTAAAAATTAATGTTGAAAAACGAGAAAGCAATTCGAACGTCAAAAATGGGTCTACGTAAGTAGGAAGTGATGGTGAAATCATACTGAAGAAAGAACCATAATTTTACTATTCAATCTATATTTATTGTATAAAATGAATTGCTAGAGTGTATAAGAATTTATTTAACTCTTGCGGTGACAGTTATAGGGACACTGGGATTGTTTGCATATTTTAATGAATTATTAATTACTTCTTCATATTCAATGTATAAAACAATTTTTTTAATCGAAGTGATCTTAACAATATTATGATTCAAACTGAGACGATTTTTAGGTTAAACAAAAACGTATAATGATTAATTGAAGTTATGGCACACTCTTTAGGTGGCGGTAATTAGGACATCTGTCCTACATGTCTTAAAAGTTTTATTTAAATCGGTGACTCGAAAATGGGCTCCTTGTCAGTAAAGGTACGAAAATTACCAAAAATGTTTAAGCGGAGGATTACCGCACCGCTACTTAGGAAGAATTTTAGGGCGATGGCGAGGCGATCCCGAAATTCAAGACGGCTGCGTCCGTAGGGAATGACAGAGATCGGGTTGCTTTAGACCACCGTCGTGCTTGCTGCAAACTTTATCCTACCTGTTTTCGCTAATTGAGCGAGTAAAGATGTAACTGGACCTTACGCCCCCGAGGTATTCGCACCCTTTTTGTAGATACGATCTGTTCTTTTCCCAAGGTAAATTCGCAATGGACGGCGTTCCTTGCTGCAATCACTTCATTTCATCAGATTAGGATTGTTAGTAGGGAGTCTTGTAAGTAGTCTTACTGATTTGCGGAGTTATGAAATTGCGAGGAAACGAAACCATGTAATTGTAAAGGTACAATTATAATTTGTGTATTTTGGGGAAAAACATACAGTGGGTCAAAAAAGTATTCGTACACCTTTTAAAACAGAACAACTTTTTCAAAATTGGACCAAGTGACTTGAGTTTCTTTGTGAAGTTAGAAGGATTAGTGTACTAAATGATGTGTTAACAAAATGTTGAAAAAGTTGCAATTGATCGGAATCGCGAAGAAAATAGTAAAGATCGCTTTTTGCGACTTTTTCATCTGAGATTGCAATGAAAATTTAACGAATACATTGCTTAGATTTTTGTTAGTTATATGCATGCTGAAAATTTCATTAAAATCGGTTAACGTTGTTATGCGATATAAACGGTTAAAAATGTTGAAAATCGCAGTTTTTGGCAACTTTTGACCTACAACTACAGTATATCTAAAGATTCTTACATCTTTCGATGCCCGTTACTCGTTTCTGTATTAACTGCTTTCAATCAAAGTTGGAGCATGTATATAACTGACATAAATCTTCGAAATGTATTTATTAAATTTTCATTACAGTCTCAGACAAAAAAGTTGTAAAAAACGACATTCACTATTTTCTTCGACATTCTGAAAAGTCGCAAATTTTTTAAAATTTGTTAACACATCATTTAGTAAACTAATCCTTCTAACTTCACAAAGAAACTCATGTCACTTGGTGCAATTTTGAAAGAGTTGTTCTGTTTTAATGGGTGTACAAATACTTTTTTAACCAACTGTAGATGGTAGTGCATGTTTTATCGAAAATTATGTTTCCCCGCATACATATGTACAGTGAAAGTCAAAAGTGTGTATACACATTGAAAGTATAGGATTTATTCATATTTGTTTCTCTCAATATAGAATCAAACATTTCGCATAGATGATCTATTTACATTGAGATATGATGATTGTAGACGAGGACAACTAATTGAAAAAGTGTTTTAACTACCTCTGCTGTATATTTTGGGTCACGATCTCGTGACCATGAATGATGAAGATGATTTTAAAATACTGAAATATCAAATTTATCCATGGTACTATGAATAAAAACCAAATGTCCTACACCAGAGGTCGTCATGCTGCTCCAAACCATAATAGTACATTCACCATATTTAACGACATTTATAAAATTTTGTGGTTATGGTTATAAACTATGTAACTAAATCAATTCAGCGGTGTGAAATATCCAAAACATCTTCATGTTTGTGAAAAAGTAGAATTGTAATTTTAAGTTCTCTAATAAGCAGAAGAATAATTGCTTATAAAATAAGTGCAAGAAGAATATACGAGAATAACACTATTCAACGTGTAAGAATCTTTCAATATGCGTATCTGATAGATTTCTGTGAGCTGAATACGAATCTGCAGACTTGAGTTTGTACTGTTTTTCAAAAAATTGCAAATTTTCAACTTTGGAGGTGTCATGTGTTTTTAGAGTAACAGTTATTTAGTTGCTTTTGACACGAAATAATTATCTGGCCCTGCCGAACAAAATAATGTAAATTGTTATTATATTATAGATATCTAAACAATAATTATTATCAAAGTGAAAATGACACCGAAAACGTACTAATTTTTGCTAACACTCTTCAATTTATTTTAGGTCTAGAAGAAAATTTAACCACAGCATGCGATAAAGCAGTTTTTTGCCAAAGCAAGGCGACCGCCGTCATTGAGTACCACTGTCCGTGTGTTTTGTTGAACTCTTTCGTTTCTCTATTCAAAACAAAATATGCTTTTGTAGTTTTCCATAACGGCTTCCTTAGCACAATTGTTCACTCTAATGCATACTATGGTTAGATTTTTTCCTTGACCCTTAGTTTTTGAAATAAATTGACGAATGTCACTTTGATCATTATTTAAACATATTTAGATGTCTATAATATAATAATACAGCAAATCATTAAAAATATACAGCATTTCATTTAAAAAATTAAAGGTTATGTTCGTTTCTCGAAAAATATTATAAAAGGAAAAAGTTCATATACGCTATTATGTTGGTCATAGAAAACTGTAAAACTTCTTCTTGTTGTTTTTGTCTAATACCGATTACTTGCGAGAACAATCTGGCTAGTAATGTTGTGGTTCACTTGTTGCACTACATATACAGGGTGAGTTAGGTATTTAAGTCGATCCTCTCGAATGTCTTCCAAATCGTTGATGATATCGAAAAATGTTTCAGATAGAAGTTGAATAGTTTGGAAAAGGAAATAATTTTTTATCAGATGAATTTTCTGTAGCTAGACACGTAGCGTAGATATGAAAGTCAAATTTGACTTTTAAATGGTACCAGATAGTTAAAGCATTACTCAATTTTACTAAACGTCCCTATAAAAAAGTATTCACCTCTTTATACCAAAAAAGCATTTGTTGAAACGATGTTTTAATTTCAAAATTGAAAAAGGTAAACATCGTATTACTAGTACCGCTTCGCAATTTTGACATTAAAATATCTCATAAACTACTAGATTTTCGTACATAAATATCTTATTACTTTTTCGTAGGGAATGACGAGCTACATCGACTAGTGTATTAACAAAATATGATTCCATTTAAAAAAAAGAACAAATTTGACTTTCGTATATTAAATCAAATGTAAAAATCAATTATATCGCCTTCCTCTCCCACCCCCCGAAACCATTCAACTCTTATTTGAAACAGTTTTCTCGAAGATATTCGAATGGAACGATTTAAATGACTCACCCTGTATGCCTAATTGACTGTCGTTATAGAAATTACAGTTGGAACAGTAAGCGCGGGGATAAGAAAAAACGAGATAAACTAAGAAAGTCTATTTGAGTTTCTTTATGTACATCTTGTGTTCTTTGACAATCTGTAGGGGATTTGTAGAATTCAAGTTTTATACAACTGCATTTTGTGTATTAGAAGAATTTATAAATATTCCAATTCGCAATAGTTTGAGATAACAGTGTTTGTGAATAGTTAAAAAATTACGAATTACTTACGTAGCAATTATTGTTAGCCCTAGTAGCAATTATTGTTAGCATTTTGATAGGGCTTTAATGCAGTATTGGTTGGCCAACAGTTAGAATTGTCAACCTTTTTTGCAACTGGGCCAACGATCATACCCAACGTAGGGCCTACGTCACTATAATACGTTGACTAACTGGAAGTTTCTTTTTGTAGGGCCAATTGTTGAGTATCTACAATAAACCAATAATAGGAAGACACTTCACTATACTATACTTCTATAAAACCTTTTAAAAATATTTGAAGGAGTATAACACTGGAAATAATATTTATAATAATTACTTGTTATAATAATTATATACACGTATAAATTGTATATGTATATTAAACAGGTAAACAAGTGTTTTACCAGCAAAGTTACCTTTACAATTTATTATGTACAATTTATACATGTATTTACAATTATTACAAATAATTATTATAAATTATTTCGAATCTTCTGTCCCCTGACTCTATTTTCACAAAATGTCAAATGCCAAACGTATTGTGCGACAGTAACAAATTGCGAGTATATTCATAAATAAGGAAACAAAAAAATCAATTTGAAATATAATAACAAGTTTTTGGTTGTAGCAACGTTTCTGGCGTCTTCAAGACTATATTTAAATGTTGGCAAACTTTGGATGGGCCAATATTGTATTATCATTGTAAATTTCTTGTTAATTAACCAACTATAATAATTGACAAAAACCCTAACTATATCCCAACTATTGAATATCGTTGGTCAACCATTAATGCTAGTAGGGTGATTGTCGAGAGGAGCAAGTGATTTACGTTTTACGTTTGAAGGCAAACAGATTGTACATTAGCAGCCAAGAAGTCTTTTATTTTTATCACAGTCTGATTCTGAGCACCGTGTAAACGATATCTTCGAATACAATTACTGCTTGAATCGTGAAGAAAATAATGAAGTAAATTTTTCGAAAAATTTCAAGAATCAAAGAAAAAATGAGCTGTAGGTAATTATCATCTAACTGAACAAAATTGGAAGGAGTGAAGATAAAAAAAAGATACCATGCGATTTTTAGCAACAGAAGAAAGCATACGCTCGATTCGCGTGTTTAAAAAGCGTGACCATGGCTATTGCGGTGATGACGGCGGCGGTGACGGCAGTGGTGTTGCTGTTTATGGCAGGTAACGATCGGAAGCAACTTAAGGGCGGGGAAATGGAATCGAGGACTAGCAGCACGCGCCAGCCACACGCCTCGAGTCTTCTTGGGCCTTTTGCCCACATCTTCGAACACGTACACCTGGGACAGTTGGCAAGCGAGAGACAAAACACGGGAACTTTTACTATACGGTACCTTCTTTTCGTTGATGAAAACTAAAGACATAAGAATTACGTAAAAAACCTAAATATGCTTAATGATAAAGAATATAAGTTTCCGACATTTTATTACATTTTTTGGATTACGGAGTAACTATGCCACATCGTAGAAATTGAATACATGTAAATAGTGCATGTATTTTCTTTAGCAATCACATAAATAATTGATTAAATGTACTTCGCTCAAAAAAAACGGGTACACGAATACAGGTACATGCCTATAAGCACCGAAGATATTAATAGCGGAAACGTGGTTACCATGATGTTTCGAGAATGTACGATTTCCTCGAACGGTAGGTAGATTAAACCCTCGAGGGAGCGGGTGCAGCCTGCTTACCGTATGCTCTCCATATGGCTCATCCCTCCCTTCGAACAGCAACTCGCACAGACTCACGCGCCTCTTCCACCCTCTCCTATCAACCCATCTTCTCACTACCCTTCACCAGCAAGTTTTCGTGATAGGTGCAACCGTGTTTTCAACCACTAAATGAGATCATGTCAATTCACGTTATCACTCATTAATCACAGGAGTTACAAGATGAAAAAACGATCGATTTGATTTCGGTACATTGAAAGAATTTGGGTTTACTCAGGATTTAAAATAGCAGACGAAAAGCGAAATGTCATCGTTATGTATACTACAATAAGAATAATTATGTTTCTACGCCCCATCGAAACGGTGTTAATGAAGGATGGTGATAGTCGTGCAAAAATTATTGCATGAATGAAGGATTATTAATATTGAAATGGTGTTCTTTACATTCATATACTCATGGTAAATGCAGAACTACACTAAGTCGAAAAATGTTCGGCATGATTTACAGTCACAGCGTCTGCAAACTTCAAAAGAACCTAACTACTTCAATAACACTGTTCAAAATGTAAAATACCTCATAATCGTTCAGAACCGTATTTGCTACCAGCACGTTAAGGTTATGACAAAATTACAAATGTTCAATTTTCGAGGTGTGTTGTGCTTTTGCGGTAATGGTTATTCAGTTTCTTTTAACATGAAATAATTCTCTGGATTCTCCCAAACAAAATAATGTGCATTATCATTACATATAGATATTATAGACATCTAAATGTGTTTAATTAATGACCTCAGCGAAAAGGACACCGAAAACGTACCAATTTTTTTTTATATTCTTTAATGTATTCAAAAAATTAAGGGTCTAGGAGAAAATCTAATTAAGCCTGTTATAGAGCAGACCTTTCTGCTAAGGAAGGTTTCAAGGAAAGTTACAAAATCTGTTTTGTTCTCAACAAAGAAGCGAAATAGTTCAGCAAAACACGCGGCGACGGCAGTGGTACTCAATGACGACAAAGCATGTTTTTGTAGCTTCCTCTAACGGCATCCTTAGCAGAATTGTTTGCTCTAAAGCATGCTATAATTAGATTTTCCCCTAGACCCTTAGTCTTTTTAAATACGTTAAAGAATATCAGAAAAAATTGGTGCGTTTTCGGTGTCCTTTTCGCTTAGCTTAGAACATTAATTAAACATATTTGCATATATATATATATATATAATATAATAACAATTCGCATCATTTTGTTCGGGGGTGTCCAGCAAATTATTTCATGTCAAAAGAAACTGAATAACTATTACTGTAAAAGCACAAAGTTGAAAATTTGCAAGTTTAGTAAAACTGAATTTTTTCATAAACTGGACGTGCTGGGAAGAAACGGTTTGCAGATTCGCATTCAGGTTGTAAAGGTCTATTAGAATCGCTTCGGAACGGGCATGAAAAGTAGTAATTATCGGTGTCTTTGTTGAAGAAATTACATAAGAATGAATTATAGAATGACGTGTAGCGAGAACCAATCGCTTACGCTATGCCACTCGTATTCAGTATATGCAGCACTAAGGAAGGTTATGTCTGAAATTACTGGGACGGGGTCGTGAGATTCACGTGAGCGACTTAATTTAAAACAGAGGTTCAGATTATGCTGGATAAATGCGAATTAAGTATACGAATAAAACCACTAAATGTGTTATACCCATCACCAATCAAGGTGATCACATCGTCATCGCTAGCAGCACCTCCTCCGGATGTGGGCGGCGCTGTTTTTTGATAGTCTCGTCATGCGTTATCGTGGATTACTCGTTAATTCGTGAGAACTGCATGGAAGGGTATACCAGGATAACGGGGTCAAGAGTGCCCTTAGACCGATTTGGACTTGAGATATACCATTCGATAGCTTGTCATGAAAAAATCTCTATCTTGACGAGGAGGTTAATGGGAGGGAAAAATTCGGATTCTCGGATTTTCCTCTATTTTTCCTGTTTAATGACGTGTAAAAATTCTGTACAAAATCTAATAGATAGTATTTACCGGGGCACATGTTACTGAATTTTAGGCAATTTTTTACTTGAGTATCCTAGTTGTGAATAATGAAAAACACTAAAAAATCCCAAAATAATTTTTTTCTTATTGAAGCTTTAAAGGTACTACGTTTATCATTGTACAGTAGCGACATATTATCATAAGTAGTGTCCTCAATTTTTTAGAAATTTTTTGGTAGTGTGCGCCGCAGCCTTGTCATCGTTTTTTTCGTGAAAATGTAACCTATACTTTGAATTTGTATATTTCCTTTATTAAGGAAGTACATTAAATGATTTTTAGTACTTCCATATACAGCAAAAAAGTACATAAATGGTAGAAATCGAATTAACTTTCTTAAAACTGTGTTGTATCCATTATATATTAATATAATTAGCGTACTGACAGAAACGTCGTTGGTGTAGCGGCTAAGTGTCCTGATTGCGGAAACGCTGTGAGTTTTTTTTAGACGTGGTTCGCACCTCACAGGAAGTATGAAGTTATTCTTTATTACATTGATTACATATTTTTTTCACTTGTAACTAAATGAGAATGTATACTAGTTATTTAAGAATATTTTAACCTATACACATGAAAACTTGTTAAACCGCGTCTTCATTAGATCATTAATATGATTATCTTACTCTATATCCTAAATAATAATATTATTTATTGTCATTTAGCTACAAATTAAAAAAACATTTAATGAATGTAATAAAGAAAACGTAGTTCCTTCTGCAGGGATCGAACGATATCTAAAAAAACTTCAACCCGATTTCACAGTTAAGATACTTAGCCGCTATACCAACGATGCTTTTGAAAGTGCCGCTAATATTTCAGTATATAATGACTGCAGCACGTTTTTAATTAAATTAATGCGATTTTCACAATTTATATACGGCCATATGGAATATGGATATGGAATTATTTAAAATCGTGTAATATACTTACTTAATAAAGGAAATATAAAAATTCAAAGTATAGGTTGTTTTTTCATAGAAGAACGTCGAGAAAACGGTTTCGAATTTTTCATCCTACCAAAAAGTTGAGGACACTACTTATAATAATATGTCACCACTGCACAAGGATTAATTGGGTGCCTTTAATACTTCAATACGAAAAAAACTTTTTTTAGTATTGTTTAGTGTGTTTGATTTTTTACAATTGGGATACTTAACTAAAAAATCGCAAAAAATTGTCAGAATTGTTGAATGTCATTAAACATGAAAAATATAAGAAAACCCTTACATCGAATTTTCCCTATTACTACCCTGTTGGTCGGCATCGTGGGTTAAAACGTGGCACAAACTGTTCTTTCTAGACAAGCTATCGAATGGTATATCATAAGTCCAAATCAGTCTAAGGGCACTTTTGACCCCTTTATTCTGCTATAGCCTTTCCTTCGATGTCCTAATGGATTTATTCCGTACTTCATACTCTTGAACTAAGTTGCACAGTGATCCAGTGTATAAACAATTATACAATAAGAAGTCGTGTTGCAGAATATGCATCAGGGCCGTTTTTGGCGGGGGTGCAAAAGGTGCCCCCGCACCTGAGCAGCCAAACCCAGAGGCGGCCGCAGATCGTTTATTACATTTAAAATTCTACTTAGCAAGTATTATAATCAAAACTTTTCTGATGTTTGTAAAAATTGTAGACAAACAGAATTCAATCAAATTAATTTTATACGTAATCTTTGTAACACTACCCATATACAAGAATGAACTATCATTATGGACAGCCCCAAATAGCATTTAATATTTAGTCGTATTTATTGGATTAAATTCGTGTAGGTAATTAATGATTGCTATTTATCAACCATAAAATAATTATTACAAATATTATACGTTATATTTGTACTTACCAGTAGAATAAAATATTCATTTTAAATTAAACCATTTATTTTTTAAGGACCTTCATTTCATTCTATGAAAATAAACATTAAAAAAATGTACCTTTTACATGGTAAATGTTAAAAAACACTATGTATATGTATATTATAAATGCAAAAATAAACACTGCATATCAAATTCTTAATTAATTAATATTAATTTAATAAGAGCGGCGATACTGTTTTTGCACCCGGGCGGCCAATAACCCAGGAACGGCCCTGCTTGTCATGTACCTTGAACTTCATACAACAAGAATGTTTAGAAATGACTTTAATGAAAGTAACTGAAACACAAACAAAATTCACTGATAGAACGTTCAGAATACATTGATTTGATTCTTTCTCAAGATTGACCGTGCATTGGGGCTTTCAGTGGAAAACAGCCTGTTATGCTGTTTTATCTTGTCCCGTAGCTTTCTAGGCGACAAATGATTAGTTGGTGATGCTGATCAGCAAAGGAAATTAAGGACAGGTGACTCGTGAACAACCATTGGAAGTCTTTGTTGGTGAAATAAATTGTACTGGTCGATCCGATCCTTTGATATTTCTTGCGTGTTAAAATAAACGCGAAAGGCGTCCTGAAGACTGCATTGGAGATCGGCGAACGATTATAAGATTCTATCCCTCCGTCCCTTTCTTTGCCGGCCTATATAGTTGCCGTTCTATTTCCAATCTTTTTCGTTTAGGTGGGAATATATCGCAGGTATGATCAAGTTGCCGGCTAAAACACGTTCGAGTCACCAAAAAGAAAGAGAAGGGATTAAGGAAATTTACAGATACCACTTTCTTTAGTGGGATATTCCAGTTAGCCGAAACATGCGCCTCCAAAAAACACGATCCTTTGTCAGGATGAATAGTCAATGAGAGGACGATGTTCACGATAACGTTCTGTAAATTTCACCCCAGTTGCGCTCCTACTTATTGTTTATCGCGGAGATGCTGCTTTGTCCGCTGGAAACCTCTTTTCTAAAAGTTGTTGATGCTTATCGCTGTTTTGTTTCTCATGTTTTCAGTAGGAGAAATGAGATTGTTCCTTCCACTGTTTTAGGTTACCCTATTTTCATTGCACATTCTGTCGTAATAAGGGTATCTACATATTAATAAGTTCATTATAGGGGAGACCGGGACAGATTGTAACAAAAAAAGTTTTTACAATTTTTTTTCGAGAGTGTTTTCTTCAATCAAGAAATATTTTGCGTGACTTACTGCTCACATCTTTGGTCAATTCATTGAGTGTAAGTATGTTACAAAAATTTTGATACTTCAGGTGAGTATACACTATGTAGCGTAATAAATTATATCGCAAAGTTGTAAAACTTGTTAGAAGAACAGAAAGAAAAATGTTATGTAACATGATGTTATATAACATTTTTCGTATTATATAGCTATCTATATGTTATCCATCAAGTGTGACTCCATTATTAATAATGAGATGCGAAATGTTATGCAAACTTGTTACGGACGTGTCCAAAAGGTATAATTTTGTAACAAGTTATAGAAATATGTTGTATAGTAAAGCTGTATAACAGTTTGTTATATAACACTTTTGTTATGTAGTGTAGATGCAACTTTAGACATTTAAGTTCATCTTAAACAAATCTGAACTTTTGTTACAATGTGCTCTAGCCCGGGGTACAAAGTAAATTGTAACACGTCTATTTATTTAGTTAAACACATAAACATTTTCGAAAAATATATATCATTAAACATTTGATATACATTGGTTAACTAATCATTGCTTATTCACTGTGACAAATAGAAGAAATATTTTTGTCAGTGCAGCTTTCATATCTTCTTTAGAAGTAGAACCTTTTCTTGTTCTTTTCTTGTATGTTCTCATCCTAAAAGTAACTAATATTTCAGCAAATGGTAAGTTTGCTTTATCACCATTTAGAGTGAGGTAAGTAGTAATATGTTACATTTTGCCCCAAGCAATTTGTTACAATTTACCCCGAGCTTGAATTTTTACGTTTTGTCTCAGCAAATGAGAAACTAAACATCAAATTACTGAAATGCGTACACATTATAATAAACCAATGTGTAATGATTCTTTTGCGACAAAGAAGCAAAAACTCAAACGGTTTTTGATGGCGGTTAATTGAAATAGAAGCGCTAGGACAATATTTACTTACGTGCTCCAAATAATAAAAATCTAACCTGTATCTACGAACCAGACATTTGATAATCAATTGTTGCAATAATAAATTGTAAAGGTAATTTTGCTGGTAAAACACTTGTTTATCTGTTTAATATAAATATACAATTTATATATGTACATAATTATTATAAATATTATTTCTAGTGTTATACTCCTTCAAATATTTGTAAAGGATTCTATGGAAGTGTAGTATAGCCAACTGTCTTCCTAATATTGGTTTATTGTAGATACTTAACAATTGGTCTTACAGAAAGAAACCTCCAGTTGGCCTTTCGTATTACAGTGCCGTGAACCCTACGTTGGGTATGATCGTTGGCCCAGTTGCAAAAAAGGGTGACAATTCTAACTGTTGGCCAACCAAAATACTGCATCAAAGGCCCATCAAAATGCTAACAAGAATTGCGACTAGAACGGTCTCCCACTGTTTCTGATACCACCCGACAGGTGTAACAAAACTCATATTTTGGAGAGATTATAAAATATCATGTAAACCAATATACAGTGAAGTTTGTAAGTGGAACCGAAAATTAAGGAGTAAAATTTCGCATCATACAATATACCAGCTCACACGAGATGATGCCAACAATTCCATTGTAACAATACACTTACAGGTGTCAGCATCCTCGTTGAGACATCGGATACCAATGTCATGGTTCCTCTTGTTTTAAATAGCCCGGGTGGTCCTCTCACCTCTTTTGATCCTATCTGTACATGATCTCGGATCAGCTTCATCGACGAACTTGCTGCTACATACTGACACGTACATGGATAAGAAGCAGATGATGGGAATGAAAACGTCTGCGTATAACATAAAAGAATTAAGGTCAATGTCCGTATTTCTAATCATATAAGAAGTCTGCTATCGCAAAAATTGATTTTTATTATTTATTTATACAAAAATCGACAAAAAAAACTTATTAGATATAAAATTTATGCCTCCCTTTATAATTAAATTTAAATAAAAGTATTTTTAAAAACATTTTCATTTAATAATAGTTAGTTAATATGAAGTATAAAATGTCCCTATTTCTGCTCAGCGAGAATGGAAGTGCCAAATCCAAACTGTGGCGAACTATATTAAAGTTTCCGTAAATTTCTTTTAGTAAAAACGCAGCATCTACGTGTAACTGATGATTGCAACGGAACCACTCAAATCATGTTTTCTTACGACGGACACACTTATTAAATTTATTTCTAGTAAAATGCTGCCATCTATTAAACAGCGGGTTGAAGCATTTTGTATGGAAATACTGAAGTAATATAAATAGTTTTTTGTATAACTAATTTATTATTTAACTTTTTACATTAAATAAAGAATATACAACTGAGCAGAAATCAGGACGTGATTAGAAATAGGGATATTGACCTTACGCGCCTTCTAACAGACACGCGATGACGGGATATCCTTTAACATAAGTACTTGACCGTGCATCGAACAATAAAACGGATTCGTAATACGATGTCCACTACCCCTCAAATGTATTTAATCACTTGTTATTAATGTAAAATGGTTACCGTAGTATTTTAAGAAGTATTTTGAAAGGTAACGTCACGACAAAAAGCTTTTTTTTTACTATTTGCTGAACCCAGTACTAATTGTTGCGTTAAACATTTTCGATAACAATGAATTCGTTCTTTTTTTTTATTATATTTCATTGGGAACTGAGAAAAAATAAAACAGAAATAAACACATATGGGTAAGACAATTTCTAGTTCAGACCTATAAAGTAAACCTTATAATAAAATATTAAGTAAAACATTGTGGTACTTATTCGGTATCAGGTACACTTTACCGATTTTTGTGACCTTGAAATATGTTGTCAAGGTCATCATTTTGAATAAACTTTTCCCTATACATGCTACCGCCGCTCGGCTTTAGTTTCAGAAATACATATACGCAAAAATATTTTCAATACATACTGTACATATCGTATTTTGTTAGTTTTGCCTGAGTTAGACAAGGGTTCGTCTGCTCAAGGGTACATTCTCATGTAATCGCTGTAAAAAATCAGCTTCTTTAGGATTTTTGTAAAAGAAAAGTGTAGTACCTACATAGGGTAAATAATCGGTTTGGGGTCTGTCAATATACATATTAAGATATGAAAGAAAATTTTTTGACCTTATTTTGTTTAGTATGTATTCCAAAAACCACCAATGACTGTGACGTTAATAAAAAGGATACCCAAATGGTGTATATAAAATCTCGAGATCCACTCATCTGAAATCAAAAACCTAAAATTTTCTTAAAACTTTAAAAAAACCATCTTTATTTGTATCTTTATTCGACGTCAAATAACTTTCTGAGCGCGTTCGAGCCATGCCGCCGAGAACCGTGGAGTCAAAGACTGGCACGTGCGTTACAATGTAGTATCGCCCCGTGACGAAAGCAGGCATCCAATAAAACCGTGAAATTTTATAAATGAAAGTTTTCGTCGGACCTTTTAACTTTTAAATCATTCTTTTCTATTCTGTTTTAAGTTAGCTTTGCAGATTAATAGTATTAATTTAATACTTCGACTGAATTGTAAAAGTTCATTTCTAATAGTTCTTTTCTATTCTGTTAATGAAAGTTCTAAAGAGTTAGTTTTCTAACTACTTTATTTTATAACTATTTTTTGAAGAGAAAAATGACGAACGCTCTAAAATTGTGATCAGGATCCGACGACAAAGACTGCGGTACACAGTTCTTATTCGTTATTCGTTATTTATCAGCGTTGGGCGAATAATGAATAACGGATGAAATTTTGTTCCTTACCCGATCCTTATTATTTTTTATTCATTCATTCATTATGATGTCAAACTGACGACAGTGTGATGAACCAACCAGAGCTCGGTAAAATTTAAAGATGAAATTTCATCGTCACAAATTTTATCCGTACCATGTTAGTCTTCACCAACAATTGCAGAGGAACGATTTCAAGACTCGCGTTGAATTTCGTCGATGGGCTAAACGTCAGATTCAAAACAATCAGTTAGTTCTTAATACCGTATTATTTACTGATGGGGCAACATTCACTAATCACGGGAATGTTATTTTGCGTAACATGCATTTATGGGCAGTGGAAAATCTACATTGGCTGCGGCAGGTTGAACACCAGAGACAATGGTCTATGAACGTATGGTACAGTATCATAGGTGATAAAATTATTGGTTCTCATTTTATCAATGGAAATTCGAATGGCAACATCTACGCTAATTTTATTAAGAATAAATACATTCGGCACGTCAATCAGTCATAAAAAGAATCCAGTGTTGCGTTAATAGTGATGGTCATCATTTCGAACATCTACTATGATCTTATGTAATAGGTCGTTGAACTCGTTTTAAGCTCCTCTATCATTCTACGGAAACAAAAACATACGATCGATTTAAAAAATTAGAGGTGACCTTGAAATATCCAAAGTACCTCCACCTGCAAAAAAACTATTAGCGCCATCGGGTGGCTCTCTTCGTACTGTGCAATTTTGGTTAAACAAATATTTCTGTGAACCTTATAGTTTCGAAGATGTGGTGTAATAGTTAGTGCCCCACTCTGTATATCACTAAAGAATACAATATATCCAAGTGTCAATAAAATTCGAAATGTTATTCCAAAACGTGTCCGATTTAGCATGGAATGCCCCAAAGGGCATTCGTAATAACAATTCAATAAGACATGAGAAAACTACACAACATTTACACAACATACCTATGTATATTACATTACGTTCCCTCGATGAATAAGTATAATGTATGACAGAAGACAGTGTTTTATTCAACGTGGTTATAATTAATTTCTGTTCCTAAATTATTCTACATCACACTGTGTTTTTACAGCTTCGTAAATATATACATGCTCATCGTCGGTGCATTTATAACCGTTTTAAGGACCGTATTGTAAAGTCATGCCGTTTTTGTGCGGCCACGTGCGCAGTAAGCCATCAAGACAGGTATATTGAGGAAGAGGCGGTACGCTTATTACAGACAAACGACCTTTCCCTCTCCCTTTCTCACCCCCTCTCCATCTTCCTCACTTTCCCCTCTCACTCTCACACACCCTCCTCCCACTCTCTTTGTCCTTTTGAACTTTTTCTCTTCTTCACGAATAGAACATGTTGATGTAAAATAAAACTTTAACATTAATTTTCAATATTGAAAATAATTTTGCAGCAAATTTTGTGAAAAAATGTCCGCTGATGCAGGGGTATAGATTTATCCCCTGAAGTCGTGACTATTAAGGTTGCTCACGCGTTTGGTGTTGTATCTAGCTGGGGTTCCATATGGCGCTTCATACTTTTGATCAATTTTACCAATTTAATTTGAATGATTAATATTTTAAACTGCTTCAAAATACTTAAATGGAAACAGTTTATAAATAAGTGGAAAAATAACATTTCTTTCCTTATTGTAAAAAAAATTTAATTTGTTTTTAATTTTTAAGAAAAAATTGGAAAATTTGTCGAGCAAACCAAAGGAAAACAAAAATGACGTTGGCGCTTATAGCAGCATGCGTAGGAGATACTACCAAACGCATTAAAACGTAAATTTGCATACTTTGTTCTTAATTTTTAGTTTTATTTAATCGTTAACATATCTTTTTTTCCGTGCCATCATAATCTCCGTAAAAAAAATGTATAACCACCTAATCTTTTATAAAAATTTCATTTCTTGCAACTAAATACGAAGTGATTAACTTGTCAGTATCACCTACAGTTCCATAAGGCTTGTATGGAAAAGAGATTTTTATAACGTACTCCTTTTCAATAATTTTATCGTTGACCCTGCGATTTTTTGGTGGCAATCGAAAGTTGAAGCTTTTAACAATGTTTTGTTAAATTTTCAACTAAATTTATAATTACTAAAAATTTGCGTGAGCCACCTTAATTTTTGTACACCCCGTATTTAAGTTATAATTTACTGATTGACCTCACATTTGATGTACATCTTTGGTAGATGTGCCATTATACCATGGACCAGCATTACCAAACCAAATTTTTCCTGATTTTTTCAACCCGCAAAACAGGAAACGAAATAAAAAAATCGATATTCAAACTTCAAAGTGCCATCATTTTAAAAATTTTCGATATTCCTTTTCATACTGATTTAGCCAGTACACTTTTTTTTAAGGGATGTGCAATTTAGTCAATTCTGATTATCTTTACCTAACAAAGATGGTGAATATTCTTAAAACATAAATAAAAATGTTTGTTTGTAAAAAGTCGATACCAAAAAGTCTTATGGTTTTCTTTTTATAAGAAGGAACCTAAACAATAACACTCTAGATTACAGTACCCCCTTAATGTGTTTCGTTTTACTATCATCAAAAGATAAATTATAAGATAAAAATAACATTCTCTCAGGGCATCAGACTACCTAACTGCTTTTATATGGCGTGCGTAGTCTGATACAGGAATAAAATGCAGGATGCTGAAGAAGGGATAAGCGAGAAGAGTAAATTATCCCGTCAGAGAAGAAGGTGAAACACGTCTCACACTTACGTCCGCCCACGCTTACGACTCCTTATGATTCGAAAGAAATTCACAATACGCGTTCCGTGACCCTGTCAACGTTTTACCACCTTTAGTACCTTAATATTGTAACCTAATAATAGCACACCGAGTCATTAACATTAACTGGATTGGATTCTAATAATGTAAAATCTTCCAATCGTGAATGTAAATTGTAAAAATCGAATTCGATAACAGCAACTCCAAATAGTAATTAATGTAGCCACACATATTTCAACTATTAGTTTCAACAGTCGTATAAGAACCATCCAACTTCTAACAATGTAAGTATGTAGTAAATAATGTACACAAAATATACACGAAACAGCATTATTAACCATCTTTCAGTAAACAGAACTAAAAAATAAATAGAACATACCCTGATAACCACCCAGTCAGCCAAACCTACAAAGCCAAATTTTGTCCAATGCCTGTCATAAGATTATGCCTACAACTTTGATGCAAGCTATAAACAACTTGCGTGCACACAAGGCTTGGGTTGTTGCCCGGCCGGGTGCAAAAATAGCATCGCCGTCCTTGTTAATTTAATATTATTTAATCAAAAATTGTATATGCAGTCTTTATTTTGATATCTATAAGTATATATACATAGTTTTTTAACATTTGTTATTCAAAAGCAATAATTATTCATTTTTATTTTCATAAAGTGTGTTACGTACGAAGCACTCTCGTGACCTCTTAACCCTATCGGGAGATAGAATGCATCCGGCCGAATTACGTAATTGCCCACGGGGTGTTATAGCGTGGCCATATTTTCTTGGAAAACAGTTTCCGTTGAGAACAGGCGTGTCCCCCACTACTTTTAGACGCAATTTTCGGGATATGAAAAGGGACGCGTACAGCTCATCTGCGGTTCATAATCATACTAGAAGTCTAGCTAGTGAGATCGGGTATTAAAGTCCCTTTCAACTATTTTCAAAAGTAAGCTTAAACTCTCTACGACACAACCCTGCATTTCTCAGTGCGTGAAAACCGAGAATGTTGGAATTAGCTTCTGCGACTACACCTTTACAGTACCATTTGTAATACCTTCACTTTATTGAACATACTTTTATACGTTCATATATTTATTATTCAGTGTTGTTCATTTCAACTCTAGAATAACATCTAAATTCCCAGCTAGAAGCGAACTCACAAAGGCATACTTTTACCGCTCGAAGTGTACCGAGTTCTTAAAAGTTACGAGGCCCATACTAACAATCCTAGTAGCTCCCTGAGATGAAATAGGCTCGGGTTCGTCCACGAAAATCTTTCCTAGTGGCTTCTTGTGATGAAATAGGCTCAGGTTCGTCCTCGACTACCAACCTCCTAGTGGCTCCCTGTGATGAAATAGGCTCGGGTTCGTCCACGACAACCTATCCCAGTGGCCCCCTGTGATGAAATAGGCACAGGTTCGTCCACGTAACAAACTCTAAAAAATCATACACGCCATTTCCTCGGCTCATAGGCAGCAAATTGATAGCAACAGATGCAGCGAATTGGCTTACGCAAACCTTGTTCCGGTTTTGCTCTTAATTTGACATAGGCCACGTTGGAAGACGTTCTGCCAATTTGCATTACCATCTGGTCAGCTGGCGTTGCCTGCAAACATGGCTATTGTATTTTACACAATCGTTGCCATTTATTGTTGGTAATTTGCTCGAAATTTGTACACGACTGGTTATCAGGGCAGTTGTATTCAGAGCGCGAGTCTGACGGTCGAGTTCCCGCCGTAGCGTTGGCTACCAATCGCAGCGCATAGCTAACGCTACCGCGGAAGCTCGGCCGGCAGACTCGCGCTCTGATTGGTCGGAGATTTTCGTTAATATTTCGTTAACAAAGTCTCGGATAACATTTTTGCAACGGAAAAAGTTGTTTCAAATCATCCTAGGAACCCCTCATTTCCGGAAGTCGAAACTATTTTGGGACACCCTGTATGCCGTGACGTTTCGGGCCTTGCATGCCAGCCACAGGAGCCCACGGCTGCCCGCCGTTTGCCCGTACGGGCAATGTTCGGCGCGGTTGCCCATTACTGCTACAGTTGATAAGTTTTTCCATTATCTTGCACATGGCGTTCGTTTACGAAATAGGTCGATAGTTGTCTGCCACTGTTGAATTTTGTTCGGGTTTAGCAATCGAGATGACTGTAGCGTCCTTCCTGATTTCTGGAAACAAGTCGTTCTCCCAAATATATTTGAGGAGTTTTAGTAGGTATTGTACTCTGGTTTACCAGCAGGTTGTTGGGGATTCTGTCGGGTCCCAGGCTTGTGCATTTGCTGAGGATGGTCTTCAGTTCTTCTTTTCTAAAAGGTAGGTTCATAGTAAAGTGGACTCCAACTATACTGCCACTGAACATATTGCCACGCGAGGCACTTCTCCTTCACGCGTACTTTCGAGCACAGAAATTCGCTTTCCCACTACGTTTCGTACGCCGGCGCACCAGCACGATCCAGCTTTTGTACAGGCGCTGCACAGTGGTCCGGATCGGAAAATTGAGTGACATTTTGCTTAAAAACGAACTTTCTCGTATCGATATCTAATCAATGAATTTTATTTCTTAAATGTCTATGGACCTCGGAAATGACGAAATTAGTACAATTTAATAAATATTATAGTTGTAATAAACATTGAAGTTAGGATATTTTAAGGACAGTATTTTTCATGTTACATCCCGCGTTGCGGTCGTTACTTTATTTATAATTACGGGTCCTGGCTGGGGGAGACTCCGTGGCCTGTGCGCTGTGTCCGTGCACTCACACAATCAACGGGAACCATGTATATATATATATATGATGCACCAGAGAGACATTCGATTTCGTAGGAACCGAAATGAGCCTCGACAATTGCACAAATGCACTTTTCACGGGTATAGAACTTACGGGTAGACTTCCCTACATGGTGGTCTGGTCCGTATAAACACTAATAAACACGTTCTAATTGAAAGAATTAGAATTTTAGAAAGTGTGCGATTGTGACAGACGCCGATGAAAACACAAGATTGCTGCATAAGTCACATTTTGTCAAATATCTCACGATTTAATGGTTTCCTCGTCAAAAGCAGAGCAGACCACCCTGTACACCACTCTCACACTATCGTGGAAATTCAATTTGAGTCACTTTATCACTTCTGGAAGTCTCAGTTTGGTTCCTACGATTTGACGCGTCCAGACTCAGAAACAAACAATGGTATAGTTCAAGGATTCTCCGCTAGAGGCGTTTATGGTATTTGTCAGTCACTTTGGCCTGCGTTACCACGAGCATCGATAAAGCAGAGGGAGTCGACAAATGTAACCTCGCAACACGTGTTTTAAATCATTAAAACTTAGTTATCTAGACTAATCCTTAACTTCTCATAAACATTCAAATCATTTTATGGATAAGTTCGTATATACAGACTACACTGTAATATACTCACAATATGAATCACATTGATTCGCGACCTTTTAAACATTTTTGTCTGCCTCAGCTCATCGTTGGCTAAAGAACATTGTCGCTTGACTGTTCCTTCGACTAACTTTGGCCAGCAGAAATAAACGGGCTGTTGAGCGCCGGGTGAGAGACCAGCGACCATTTATGATTTCCTGCACGACCAATCCAACGATCTCCGAATGTCACGTTGAGGAATTGAGTAACTATCCATGCAGAATGAGCAGGGCATTCATCTTGTTGGAACCACATAATTTGTCGTATGTGAAGCGGAATATTTTCCAGCAGGTGTGAAAAAATTTCGGTTAAAATGTGTTTATATCTCGAAGTGTTTAATGTGCCATCGATAAAATAAGGACCAATTATTTCACCGTTAAGAAGTCCGCACCAAACGTTTACAGACCAAGGTTTTTGTTTATCCACTTCTCGCAGCCACCGTGAATTTTCTATTGACCAATAATGCATATTATGACGATTGACTTGGCCACAGTTTGTGAATGTGGCTTCGTCCGTAAACAAAACTTTAGTCAAAACCAGCTCATCAGTCTGTAATTTCTGCAGACCCCATTCACAAAAATTTACACGGTTTTGAAAATCATTCCCATGTAATTCTTGGTGTAGTGAAACATGAAAAGCGTGAAATTTATTTGAATGTAATATTCGCAAAACACTTCGTTGACTGATGCCACTTTCACGTGCTAGCTGCCTTGTACAATTGTAAAACAATTGCAAAATAAGTGGTTAAAAAATATTTTTTTGTAATTGAAAAAAAGATTGACTCTATATTTCAAACACCTGTGGAACCAACAATTTAAAAAATTTTTTTAAATCCTTCGTGATGCGTTCGTATATTACTAAAGACTACAATATACCAAAGTTTCAACAAAATTCGAAATATTACTTTAAAGTGTCCGATTTTGTGTAGAATGATCCCTTTCTAAGAAAAAATCTTCATTGATCAAGGATATCAGAAGAGAAACTGCCGAGAATTATAGAAGTTGTCTAGGAGTCACGAGTGATCAGCTGGTGTGACGTATGTATGTTGAATTAGACGATAGGTTATTAAATTATATTAAACTTGCTCAGTTTTACTCTCCTTGGGAGGTAATTGGTACACATTTTTATGCTTATCAATAACAATATTATACACCTTTGTACTAATGACATTTTGTTTAAATATCCCTCTAACTAATTATTATATTTATTATTCTGTAGTGTACGAATAAATATTCAAACGGTGGGTCGAATGACATTTATATGTAGTAATAGGGTCAAAATAATCAATTTGATAATCAATCGATTGGCAGTTATGTAAACTGAAATTATCCATTTAATATAGTTACAAGAATTCGAACATGGCAAAGTGATCGATCATTTTATTTTACTCGATTTCCCGATTTAAAAGCGAAGAAAGTAAATTCCTACGACTAATTCTCCGCCTCCCGACGCACCGCCGATCACTTAATCTAATAAAGCAATTAATAACTAATAATAACTTAATACTCTTCATCCTGGGAGAAGTTCGTAATTATATACTCTTTAATTACGTCTATCCTGTATTTCATCAAATCGGTGTTATTTGATTACCGTCTACAGCAGTGTTCCCCAACCTTTTTTTAATTACGCCCCACCTCAACGCCTTAAAGATCTCGATACCCCCCTATCATGATAGTAAACTAAGTCCTGAAAAATTGTAATATTAGCCGCTTCAGATAAAGAAGGAAAATAGATGAAACTGTTGTCGATTAGATGACGAATGTCAATGATTTACTAATTGCCTCACAAAATATTCAAATTGTCCATCCGTGGGGCATACGCGCCACGTTGAGAAACACTGATCTAGAGAACGCACACAAACTAAGGAAGAACCGAAACTTTGTTGATGAGGCACTGATCAGCATCGATGGTACCAAATTTATAACTTAAAAATTTGATCAACGTCTGATCAAATTCATATATCTATTAGATTTAACTTGAACACCAAAAAAGGAAGAAACGAATAACCATATTAAGGCAAGGCCCAAGGTATTAAGGTAATTTATGGCTAAATGAGAACTGAAACCGTTCCCACGTGTTTAAATCTATGATCATGACCATTATACTCGAATTTTAATGGTATTTCGATTCATTCTTTTTCAGTAGATTTGAAAACTAACATAATATTTCTAGTTAACATTATCACTTAAAACTATGTTTTTGGGGATAAATATAAAATTTAATTAATGTTATATGTAGTAGTTATATGTACCCAGAATCATTTTCCGTTGTTATCTTATCATGATGTATGTAACAGGGTTAACTAATTTGTCACCGTTATTTATTATAACTCACGCATTAGTGGTATGCTGGACTTTTAATTTCCAACCAGAAGAAAAATTCATTATTAATTATACCATCCTTCCATTAATTAATAGAATGACACTATCCTGCCACTAATTAACAGAATTACACTATCCTGTTTGGTATTGGATAGTTGCGAAACGTTAAAAAGAATTAATGCAAATTCGAATTATTTTTACAAGCTGTTTTTAAAAGGATCATTAAGTTTCTTCATAACATAGAATATATGTATACATATACAGTGGATCCAAAAAGTATTCGTACACCCCTTAAACCAGAACCACTCTTTCAAAATTAGACCTAGTAACTTGAATTTCTTTGTGAAGTTAGAAAGATTAGTGTACTAAATGATGTGTTAACAAAATGTTAAAAAAGTTGCAATTGATCGGATTCGCGAAGAAAATAGTCAAGGTTGCTTTATGCGACTTTTTTATCCGACATTGTAACGAAAATTTAACAAATACATTGCTTAGATTTATATTAGTTATATGCATGCTGAAAATTTCATCAAAATCGGTTAACGTTGTCATGAGATAGAAACGGTTAAAAATGTTGAAAATCGCAGTTTTTGGCAACTTTTGACCTACAACTGTAGTAAATCTAACAATTCTTACATCTTTAGATGCATGTCTCTCGTTTCTGTATCAACCGATTTCATTGAAAGTTTCAGTATGCATATAACTCACATATATCTTCGAAATGTATTTATTAAACTTTCATTACAGACTCAGACATAAAAGTTGTAAAAAAACGACATTCACTATTTTCTTCGACATTCTGAAAAGTCGAAAATTTTTAAAAAGTTTTTTCACACATCATTTAGTAAACTAATCCTTCTAACTTCACAGAGAAACTCCAGTCACTTGGTCCAATGTTGAAAGAGTTGTTGTGTTTTAAATGGTGTACGAATACTTATCTGACCCACTGTATCTATCATATTGTAGGAATAAAAGTTTCTCATGAATACATTAGCTAGTTATAAAACACGAACGTTAAGTGTGTTTCATTTTTTCTTCTCTTCTTTAAGATCTGATTAATATTATATCATACTAGCTGACGTACCAGCTCTTCCGCGGGTAGTTTTGTTTGCGAATTAAATTTTTTTTTCCAAATGGTGGCCCTCAGCATGGCGAAGCCATGGACCGATGCCCATCAGTAGATAAATTGTTTACAAGTACATGAAGTAGAGTAGCCCAACTTGAGCAGAATGTTTTTTTTGGGAATAACTAAGTATGGCTCATTTTCAAGGCATATTAAAGTTTCCCCGTTTCGTGATATCAGCGAATTTTTTTTTAAATTTTCAATAATTCCATAGAAAGTTCATTTGTCTCTGATCACCATTCACTACCAATAAGATAGCCAATCTACTTTCAAAAGTTTAATAAGTTCTACACTATATGATATTATTTTAGCCATAACTTCACTCCCATAATCAATAGGCTTTTATGTCAGTTCTGTATATTAGTCTCTTAGTCTTAGAGATTGTATACAAGTCTCGCGCCGTTCATGAGTTCTGTTACGCTGAGTGGCATAAAGGCGGCCACCGGCGATGAGTAGTTGTGTTCATGCTTACCTTAGAAAAAATGTCTGTTCTATCATGCGGTGTCATTAGATTCTCTCCTACAGTTTTAGTTTTCAAAATAAATTGGAAAATATCCGCGAAAATTGATGTTTCAGGTGTCATTTTCACTATAGAATAAGAACTTAAACCATTTCATTCGGGAGAGGTCACTGTATATTAACAGCAATGACATAACTATTACTTTTTGAGCACAAAGCATCTTCAAAGTTGAAAATTTGTTATTTTTCTCAAAATAAAATTTGTCAGAAGCTAGAGCTAGGGGCGAAAAACGGTTTACGGATTCATAATTCAGCGCATAAGAATCTGCCAGAAACGCTTATTGAATATTAGTGCTCTAAATACGTGTTAAACAATGTAATTGATAATAATTTAGAATTACAAAAGGATACGCATTAGAAAATGATGATTGATACGATCAGAAATGAACAAGTAAATCAGGGGTCGTACCTTTGAAACTTTAGAGTCTGTTTATTTCTGTTTCTCGTATAACGTACTTATGTATTGGCACCTATTTTTTGGATAACAACTTAAGGGGGGAATTTGGTGTAAACAGCTAAAAATGAATGAATTTATGGGAATTTATTGTGAAGAAAGTATTAGACCAATCTCTTTAAAACTTTCAGAACACTTTATTGTAAAGGGTTTTCCAATAAGAATGACGTGTTTTTGAAATGAAATGGCAACCATGTTTAAAATGTTATAACTGTCACTAGTTGTCATTTGTCTTTAATATACTCTGACAATTTATCATGGCTAAATACACGCTTTAAGAACGTTTGGTTATTATCGATAAATTTTATGAAAATAAACGTTCATTGTAAAATCATATCGTTCTTGTTGGAAAACCCTTTATAATTAAGCTGAATACAAAAATTTTTAATCACACGACAAATCTAAGAACTTGCAACTGGCGAGAAGAAAAGTGTTCCGCGCCGGGGAAGGTAACTAAAAAAATATTGAACCAACTGATCCGGCATTATGTGTACATATTCTTTAACATCTTCTTCACAGCATATTTTTAAATAGCAATAAATCATATTTTTTAGCATTTGTTACTTGACTGTTTTACTAATTTCTTTACAAGAAAATTCCAAAAATTCATTTATTTTTGGCCTGTTTACACGAGGTACCCCTCTTAATACGTGCGACGAGTAACGACTTCATATATCATTGACGATAGTATGTATTATAATTGGTTCTTCCACGCGTTCCCGACGCGACGAGCGGAATCGAAGATATCAGAATAAAGGCAAAAAGGAAAGTATCTACAAATGTGATCCATGATCGTATCCCGAATACATTCGCAGCATGGTAGCACGGATTATCTCGTGAAAGAAGGTTCTGTATAAAAATATTCTGGAACGTGAACGTGCCAGTTCAACGTGACTTGAATCACAACACTCGAACGCCAGGACATGTTCGATCGATTCACCTTCGGATTTCTAACCGTACCCTATATATTTAGCAGATCCCCCATAACTGACAGCGTGTTATTTCACCAACAAATAATACGCAAGAACCATTGTGTGTCCGACGAAGAGCACTTGAGATTGGAGGGCACCCGTAAACGCTTTTAAATGCACTCAGAATGGGTAGAAAGGGTGTTGGAGGGCAACCAAAAGAGAACCGAGGGCATAGGGTGAGCACGACTACGTGGAACCACGTCGGTCTTGTTACCTGCTAAATTACTACGAACAACTACAACCGACGAACAGAAGAAGAAGAGAGAGGCAGGAAGACAGAGGGAGGGAGATGGGGAGAGAGAGAATATTTTTTCGGGTTCCAATTAGCGCGCATCACAGGGTCTCACCGATGACGAGTATACAGCAGAGTTGTGCAAAATTTTTATCTATATAAAAATTTCGAATAACAAATAAAAGATAAAAAAATGTTATTCTTTATTCGAAGCGTTTCATTCGTAGCGTTAAATAAAATTTTTATCTTTATCTGTATCTTTTGTTCAGAGTGTTGTATACCAACGCTAATCTTCTTTTAACATTAGTATTAGTCATCTGCGTACTTTCCGATAATTATCCCAAAAATCCAGCAAATCAGTCCCGACAGTAAACATCCCAAATTCCTACTTTCTATGATCTCGTCCTTCCCTTCTTACTCATCTTCGAACTTCGCCCTCAATGTCTCATCCCTTAGTGACTGCTAGACTCAAGATATCCCCCACTTTCCAAATTACCGAACCTATATCTTACACGCATCTCTCTCAAAACTAGAAGCGACTCAAGAAGTACTATTGTACGCGCAAACGTATTAGTCTAAGTTTCCGTAATTGTGTGAAGTTCTTATTAAATAAAATAAAAACTACCAGTCAACGGAATACAACAAGAGACATTGAATAAACTTTGGAATAACTTTTGCCAGCTCGAATAAACGTGCTGCCGAGCGTCGAGCGCCGAATGTCAACGACCAAAGACGGACCATCGGCACACTAGGTAAGGAATCACGTATAAATGAGGACTTAAATTTTTACATTTTTCAATATATTGCAATGAAAGTGTCACGAATGAATTGAAGAGATTCTCCAAATGAAATCGAGTCCGAATTCGCGTGTAATCGAACAATTTTTATTGATACCTAATGTTGCGACAAAAAGTACATATAGGATGATTTTCTCACTGCGTAAATCAAGGGACATGCCGCTTTAACCCCTTCGCATCGGAGGACGAGATATCTCGCCACGTGATTTCGTTCATGATATGCTTTGGTTCAGATATCTTGCAACGCAATGTCTTTCATGCGATGCTATGTACGAAATATCTCGCGACACAAAATAGTTCATGCGACGCTGTGTGCGGAAGATCTCACGAAGCAACACCGTTCGCGTGCTGCTTCGAACGAGATACCTCTCGCTCGTATTCCCGTTTTTCAATGTTTACAACTGAATGTCACTCATCGGTTGCTTTAGTTAGACGATTGTATTCCTCTTCTACATTGAGTTCATTACAACAGTTTTCACGGAGCATTCCGTAAATATAGTCATCATGTTATGATGATTTAATAAGAATCGCATTATGAAAAAATAAAATCATTAGTTTCTAGAAACAAAACATTTTCTTCATTTGACACTCCTAACCTTTTCTACATTCACATTCACAGTAACCTACGAATTTATTTTGATACAAATCGTTGGACGATATATCTCGCGTTGTAATAAAAAGGCATGCGAGATATTCCGTACACAGCGTCGCATGAACGACTTTGTTCACAAAACCCCAAGTTTTATCTTTGTTCAAAATGAATGAAACTTTGTCCCTATGTTCCTAAGAATGAATAAACGTAAACTGCTATCTTGGTTTCTCGAGCTTGGTTTTTACAGCAGTATTTAGCAACAAATTGAGGCTTGAAAGTCACCAATTTTTGTGCTCGAAGAAAATGCCAAGAAACCTATATTAAGAAAGTGATTTATTACAAGTGTAGTGTTAGGGAGGTGCAATAACAACATATGTAGGATATAGAGGAAGGTGTGTAGAGTAATTTGGAACCTTGTTTCCTTCACTTTTTTGTTAGGCTTTGAGAAAATAACAATTTGAAAACAGTGTTTTTTTTTTCGTAAAATCAAGTATAAAACATTGAATTACTTTTTTGCACTCCAAAGCACCCCTTTACTTGTGATATATTTTTATCCTTAGACATTGCTTTATATATTTCTTGAAAAATTAGGTGCTAAGAGGTGCTAAAACTACAGTTCTGTTCAAAAGTATCTCCTCAATTGTGCACTAGTGAAAAATTATTGAGATTCAATGTTCCATAACTTTGTTAATATTCGTCAGAATTTGTTTAAATGAAAGGAAAATTAAAGCTTAAACCTTCTACTTTTTGACCCTTTCGTTTGATTTTATTTAACTCGGTGCCCAAGAGGTAAAATCTTCCCTTATAAAGAGGGCCTTCAAATTGTAAAATTTTGTTTATCTTTGAGAACGGATGTTCCTCATAGACAACAGTGTTCGGAATTTTGTATGTATTTAAGAAATAATGATTCTTCGCCTTCAAAACAAGCCAAACTGCATCCAAAACCGATGTTTTTTAACGAAGTTATAGTCATTTACAGAAACGCAGACCATTGAACGGTGCCATGCACGAAAGACATAAAACCATAAAGAAGGAGGCGTTTCTGTAAATGGCCATAACTTCGTTAAAAAACATCCATTTAGGATGTAGTTTAGCTTGTTATGAAGGCAAAGGATCATACGATGGCGTATATTGTATGGTTGATCTGATGATGGGGTAACTGAGGTGTGGATGATAGGTCGATGAAGGACAGATATATCATAAGCAAGAAATACTGTCTGATGAATCTTGCACAGCATTTTCTGACGAAAATTAATTCTATTATATATTGCAAATAAAAAATATTCTTAAAGTATATATTATTTTATATATCATATACCATAAATCAGAATGTTTATGATCGTAGATACAATCGTTCCGCGTGCATCCATTGTTGTCAGTTGATTGTTAACCTATTAAGTAAATTTCGTCTGTCAATTCTTGACGATTGAAGTTTTCAGTATGTTATTAACTTTACTAGGACTACATAGGGTTAGTTGATGACCTTCTATTATATGTATACATATATTGTACCATATGTATATGTATACATATCTTACCGTACCAAAACATTTGAAAAATATAGGTTTCATTTAAAAGGCTGTATCTTTGTTAAACAACATAGTTCTTCGATGAGGTTTGGTTTATTTTACAAACAAACGATCATACTTACCGGTGGTATATATCAAAATTGTAAAAAAATATTGTTTGCACTCCGTAGCACTTGACGAACATCAAGGAAATGTACAGTTTGGCAAACTCCTATTGAAGGGTGAATTTTACTTTCACTTCAAATCTATTTAAAGAACCAAAAACTAGAAAGTTCAAACATTAAAATGGTTTTTGTTTCATCAACTTTGGATGAATAGTAACAAAGTTATGAGATTTTGAAGATTGAGTAAATTTTAAAATAATTTTGGCCAGCTTTTCTGGTCAAATACCCCACTGTGCGCCGCGTCGACACGCGTGTGTGTGGCCCCAGGGCGTCATCAACAGTGAGGATTGACCGACAGATTACATATAGTATTATTGACAATCATACAGTATTATTGAAAATAGTCCGAACAATGTCACAGTTGGACTCATTTTCACCGGGAGAATCTCCTCAGTTCATTCGTGACACTTTCGTGAAAGTATATTGATAAATGCAAACATTTAAATACTACATTCATGCATATTCCTTATCTGTTTACATTATATACCGACGGTCGGTCTGTCTGGCCTTTAACGTTCGGCTGCTCGTTTTTTCGAGCTAACAAAAGTTTTTCGAAGGTTTATAGTTAATCCGAATTCAACATGAAATAATATCTCGAAATTGAAAACGACCGACTATTATATTGTTAGGAAAAAATTGTTGAGAATGATGACCTTGAGATAACATTTCAAGGTCATTGAAATCGGAGATGGCTCCCTTATTCTGTATAATTATGAAAATATGACCGTATTCCTTGAAATCCTAATTACAAGATAAGCTGCATTTAAAATGGCAAATATTAAAATTAACTCCGCAATGAGCAGTCAAGATTGGATCAAGTCAAACCTTGAACGCGCGTATGTATTATTTTCACATGCACGCGTCGCCCTGAACAATTTTACTTTATTAACATTCACAAGTTATGAAGATTATGACGTTACGCAGACCATATCCAAGAAACAAATTTAACCGTTTTCGATATTTTGACATAAAAAATATGGCATTCGATTTAAAAAAACGAAGTTGATCTTCAAATCTCCGAAACGCTTCCATTTACAAAAAAATATATGCATTAAATAATGTATCCCTGCAAACCATTTTTCTATAAAAAGTTTTTTTATACAATGCATATTTTAGAAGTTATTCAAGATGAACAAGTTGAGTAGACCACCCTTTATATCAGAATATGAAGAATTCTGTAAATACAAACATTGAATATTACAATGATGGAATGTTGTGCGTTCGATGTACTAATTCAACGACAGATTAAGGGATGAGGGGGTAGTGGGAGCTATAGCCCCAGGCCCCACTTTTAAGGGGGGCCTCGATCTAAGCCTTCCGTTTATGTCAAAAAATGATTGAATGAATTTGGTTTACTGTTTCCCTTTTGAAATAATTAAAAATTATACTAAATGTAGGAATAAATCGGATCAAAGTTGTTCAAATAGAACCAATTGTTCGTTATAATGAAGTGTTCGTTACGATTAAACGATATTTAATTTTACTGAGAATAAATTTCAAATTTTGAAGATTTATGTATTTTATTGTATGTTGCATTACAAAAATTTTATCCTCCTCCCCCCCTTCTCCACCCTCTTTTCAACCATGGGGGCCATCGAAGATTTAATAGCCCTGGACCACAAGAAATCTTAATCCAGACCTGTACTAATTGCAAGTAACATTATTCATCTGTTATTCAGTAATACAGGGGTCGGAATAGAAACAAATTAAGACTTTTAAGACAGGGTATAAATCTTTGCTTGCTGAAAAGTTACTACCTTACTGTGAATAGTCAATCATTAATATCGCGATTACCTACATTGAAAGACTATCGTATGCTGTCAAATTAGAATCTACGTTTGAACCTGTGTACATTTCACTGATGTATCACATCGCGATGAATAGGATTACTATTAGTACCATTTGCTAGGTATACAATTGCAGGGCAAGAAGAATAACATGTTTTAATGCCACGCATGCATTCTGATGTCGTAGCTCGTTATTCGCACATATATTTTATAAGATTAAGAATCATCAAAGCTCTCCTAACTGACCACGTTTTGTGTGCTTTTCACCTCACCGAAGCGATTATAGATTGGATTGCCCAGAAGCGAAAAAGAAGAAAAAAGAAAAGCAGCCGGCGGCAGGGGAAGCCTATATTTTTCTGCGATTGAATGAATCAAATACGTATAAGCCGATTATATACTCGTTCGATCAAATCAGATAAACACCAAAACTAGAAACTCTAATATCGTCTGTAAAAGGTAAACAATCTGTGATACTATTAAAATAAATAATTTGAATTACATCTCTCCGCCATTGATACATGATATTAATATAAAGACTTTGACACTAAACGTTTGAACACTGATATAAATCACAGAATAAAATATTTTATTATAAAGGATACTGTTTGGTGACAACCGCAAATTAGAAAAAAAACAAACGCATAAAGAAGAATGAATAAAAAGTAAAAATTACTTTGGAAATCGTTGAGCATAAAAAATGAGATATAGAAAGAAAAAGGAAGAAAGGAGTGCGGAAAAGAGAAAGGGGGGAGGAAGAAGGTAGTAAGTGGGCGAAAGTGGGTAGAATGTAGATGGTAGAAGGTAGAAGGTAGGAGGTAGGGTGGAGGGGGGACAAGTCGCATTTTAGTATGGGAAAACCAAATGAACAGGCTTCTGAAATCTAATAACGAATAACAGTGCCCCGAAAAACCTTTTCGCGCCGTGACAGATTTTTTTTCCCCTTTATGCCCCTCAGAAAATCTGGAGTAAGTATCGTGTTGTAGCCATGGCTAGATTTTGCGGAAATAATCTCTTTATTCTTAATATTTAGCTCTCTCTAATCTGGATAATTTCTAATTTATTAGGAGCGATAATTCATATTCTTCTATTATCGCTTCTTTCGTCACTTGGGCGATCATGATCTGAATCGAAAGTCTGAGCTTCGCGCGGATAAGGTGCAATCCTAATTTTTCAATTTACGAGAAGCGATAATGAAAGACAATGCAATGTTAACACTTATTTCATAAGTAAATATGATCCAAATTATATTGTGTTTGGAATCATTTTCAAATTCAAAGTAGTAGATACTTTTTCACGGAGAAGAAAAATTAATTAATTTTTTTTACTATGGCGCACCAAACCGAAAAATCTGAAATAATTCCAGAATAATAGTAATAACAGTACCTACTTACTATAAACATGGCATTGTAGTTCTGCATCTGCTTCCATACGAAATCGGCTGATTTTTTACAAAATTTTCCATGCGATAGGATACCAGAAATTGAGCAAGAACGTGATTTTTTATTTTTGCCCATTACTACTCCCCCAGTCGAGATACAAACCTGAAACTTGGCACACATAGGTTTTTTTTATAAGCTATTGAATGAGCCATTGTAAGTTAAACTTGGTTTAGGGGCACATTTGACCCCCTTAGCTATAACCTTTAAATTAATCTTATCGACGCCTTTTTTTAAATTTTGGGTTTCCATAAATAGCTAGTGCACAACGAATACAGACAACGAACTGATTACTCCCAAGAAACTGACAGACTGGTGCAACAGAATATTTACAAGTTTTCGGGAACTGTTCGTGAATTGTATGCTAACAGTTAGTGGTTATAACATATTCGTGAACTGTTTGCGAACATATTTAGATGCCTATGATATAATAACAATTTACATTATTTTATTTAGGAGAATCCAGAGAATTATTTCGTGACAAAAGGAACTGAATAGCTGATACAGTAAAAGCACAACACACTTCCAAAGTTGAGAGTTTGCAATTTTTCTTTAAAGTGATTTTTTCAAAAACAGGACGTGCTGGGGAAAAACAGTTTGCAAATTCGAAGTCGGCTCATAGACTTCTGTAAGAAACATCCATAAACGGTTATGAGATAGAAAAAAGGTTAAAATTTGTTGAACAGTGTTATCTTAGGTATATGTAGGTACGTCTTTTCTTTAAATAAAATTCAGCCGTATTAACGAATGCAAGCTTCTTGCATAGTTCTAATCCAAGATTAAAGAATGGAATGACCTAATGCTCCCATTTATACTATTATTAGAAAAATTTGAATACTTACAATTAAAAATAATTCTCACAGCACATTTTTAACTCATGTCTTTTTATAGAATGATTTCTTAATTAGTCGACAATAACAAAGCCTGCTTTCGTAAATGATGTTTTCCGAAATTTTATTTGAAATCTTCTACTTAAAAATACGTGTATCTACGGGGGTAACATTTTGATTTGCAGCCAGTGTTTGTTTCAATTCATTTTAAAGAGCGTTCAAACAATGTCATCACATGTAAACAGAAATATTCCGTGAACATGTACATGACTTAATTTACTAATCTATATACTATCTAATACTAATCTCCAATATAAACGTTGATAACATAAAAAAGAAACTAAAACTCAAAATAGATTAATGCGAAAATCTTTAGCTTGAAAAGAATCACCTGTTGCTGAAAATGCAGAAAGTAATGGAAAAACGACCGTTAAAATCTGCGATTACTATACGTTGTGCATGTATCCGTGCAACACAAATTACACGGTTCACATTGACGACCAGCCGCTCCACATTCTGACGCTTGCTAAATTTCAGCGTTCAGCGAACAAAGCACCAATTCCCAATGATTATCCACTTACATCGTGAAGTCACAGGTAATTATATGAGGGTGCGAGGGTTAATTTGATAATTGTATTATTCCGTTACAAATAATTACCACCTTTCCGCAATGCAAATCTTGCAATTCAAGAAAACTTTCGCATTAAATTGTTTTACTTATTCTCTTATACCATCATCGGTAATAATCTCGTGATAAAGTAAACATTCAGCAATAAGAGCTGCTTTTGGATATCGTATTAGTACTCCAACGAACATCGGTGTACACCCTAGGGAAAGCACCTCCTACCATTTGGTATTTGGAATTACTGAAATGTATGCTAAATTAATATTCAATTTACCATTTATTTCACTACCTGCAATCAAATTTACCAAGGGGTAGAAGACTTTTCTTCTACGCCGCTTTCTTCCCTAACGGAAGCCGAGTTTGCTCGTCGGTGTACATTTAAACAAAAATACATATGCAGTCGGCATTTTTCAAACGATGGTTATTCCGCGTTGGGTCGACTAAAATGAAATGCGATACCGCGACTTTATGAAATTAGCATTACTGATTCAAATAATAATGAAAGTGACACAAGTTTTGAATTTGATATCAGTTCAACAAAGAGCGAACACAATCCACTGGAAAAACGATTGATGGAAACTGACGCACTATTACTGCGAGAGAAGGATATTTTTAATTGTCTTCTATTTCAAATACGGGCGAAGAATAAAGCATTTAATCGTTTTAAAAATAAAGTATCTGCCGGCTGTATTGATGATACATGCTTGAAGAAAGCAATTGCAAGAAAAGTTTCGGGTTTTATTTTAACTTTCTTTTTAATGTTATTATTTCCGCCACTTAGGTCGCATCATTACAATCGCCGTAAGCAACAATTGTGCATGATCATGCATTATACTTCGCCAGCTTTGTACATTAAATTACGCAACGTCTTGGGTTTTTGATCTACCGGATCCTGTCACCATCATTCGGTGGTTCGGTAAAATGGACGTTTGGCCTGGAATCTGCTAAAATTTATTTACTACCCTCAAAATTAAATCTGTCCATATGGAAGGTATAGATCGAAATTGTGGTGGGGAATGCGCTCGGGTAACTGGTGACCGATTCCTGCACGTTCCTGGAATTCTCTGGCCCTCTGCAGCCCCGACTAGTGCAAGAAACGAATACTGCTGGAATATTGTAGGGGGTCGCTGCCAACTTCACTCCTACCGACGGAATGGGGAATAGCAGCAGTTGGCAGCGTAGCAACGTGACAGTAGCGACAATGGCGGGAGTTCCCCATTCGAGTTCTGTGAGTCGCATTGGACGGTAGAGTGTGCTCCCACTAAACCATAGTTATCTGCAGATACCGTAAGACATCTGAAAAAAGTCATTGTTACAGATATCTGAAAAAAGTTACCAGAAAGATATCATTCAGATAACTGTATTTTAGAGGTAGTCTTTACAATAACCTTCGATATCTTTTCGGCGGCCGAATAGATATCTTTTCAGACAGGATTACAGATATCTGTATCATTTATGGGGTATCTAAAAGGCACCTATTAGGCATCTCAGTGTTATGTGGGCTACGAGACCGCTGTGATACGCACGTGTGTGCAGTCATAAAATAAAATACTATTTTGTTTGCACCACGCTGATGATTGAACTCGTCATTTCAGCACCTACATCTCAGCCACGAAGGAAAAGCTTCCAATTGAGAACACGACAGAAGTAGGAATGTCCTGGGGTCGAATGACCCCCAGTCCATCCTACACACAAATAGCAATTCACGCTATCTCTACTCAATAAGCTGAACAGGAGAAAGAGTGGTATCTCGCCGGTCAATGGTTAGCATTGCAAGGCGTACGTCATTATACGTCTTACCACGTGCTACTCTGTTATCGCTTTATCTCACTCGATCTCGTGTGTCTTTCGCTCTCTTCGTCTTCAGGGAATTGGATTCGTTGGCAACTTTTAACATTTCTCAAAGAAAAGTACCCAGTCAGGCAAAAGCTGCAAAATCAAATTTTGTCCAACGTGATTCCACCAGAGTCTGTAACTGTCGCGCATACGACTGAGCTGGGAATCACCGCGAGCGCCACCACTTCCACTGTACTATTCGCTACAATCATATACACAGTGAAACACTAATATGAATGTATAGCATAAGAGGGTATTTCATGATTACATGTCGTCAATGATTTAGACACTATTCACCCGTTATACACGCTGTGAACTGTGAATGGTTCGCTGGCGTTTTACTTTTCGGTAGAGGGCACGCGGCGTGAAAATACAGCCAATTAGAGATAACTGCGCCGAACGAACGAAAACTCACCTCTGTGAAGTTGGCCGAACGACTTTAACTTTTTAACTTTTCATTATATCCAATCGATTGGCGGTCGTTTGGTGGTCATTGGTGGTCTAATTAGAACATTTGGTGGTACTTAGTTTCTATAAAAAACGAAAAAAACGATGTAGTCATATGACAGTTCAGGATACAGGGATACCAACGCACGTTTAAAGACGATAAAACAGGTATTTCTGGATAGATTGTCTTTTCGGAGGAATCAATCGATGTAGAAAGGTATGCTAATGATTGGTAACCTAATTGAAACATTTGGTGGCCATTAATTAAAGTAGAATATATGAAAATTCGTGCCTCTGCAGTACGGCAAGCATCGAAACCAGGGATTGTATGAGAAGTGAATGTATTAATTACTTAGACGAGCTTGTACACTGTACATTTTCTCGCGGTCCATCCTTTCGTTTCATGAAAATGAAACGGAAAGGCGAATGTTTGTGAAACGAATGATTCGAAAGAATTAATTGTTTTAAGAATGAAAACAATTACTAATCAATGGAACGAAGGATGAACCGAAGTTATGCATTGCGTATAACGTTATATACTATATTATAATACATATATATATATGCATATGTAAGTGGTATCGCTACTTTTTATGAGGTGTTAGTTAAAATTGAATATACATATATGTACATGGTCATTCATAAGCCCAAAAATTAACAACAATTTTAATGAACATAAAAATATTTTATTTAGTGGAATTTACCCTTCAATGTGCAATGTGCAATAGTAATGTTGTTATTCTTCAGAAGCATTTTTAAGAATTTGTGAGATCGTGTTATGAAAATCATTTACAAGGACAAACAATATTCAGGATCGATCAAAGAAATTTTATTTTTCCAAAGAAATATTAGACAGTTTTCGAAATCGTACGTTCCATAAGACAGTTAAATAAATTTTTACTTCTTTCTCTTAGCGGACAAATTGTTCATTATTCGAAATGTAAGTAAGAATATTATAGGGTGGATGCGCCAGTAAATGAACATATACCAATGAATAAACATTGTATATAAAAACGAGTAAATAAAATTATTAAAAGAAGCAAATCATTAATTATTGATGTTTTTCAGTTCCTCGGTTCATATTCAAACAATGTTCATGAATGAACAATTAATATTGTTCATTCCCTGGTAAAATCTGTATTCTTACTTTTTAATGTAATTAATTACATTTTTTTTTCAATTTTTTAAATTCAAATCTATACGTTATAAAAAGGCGTGAACATTAAAAAATCTAATGTTCATGGGTCAAATATTTTTTAATATTATTATCATTTGACATTCGTCTTCAATAGTTACAAATTTTCTAATCAATTGTCGATAGAAGAACTCTGTTGCCATTTACTTTCAATACCCGACGTTACCGATAAAGCATGAATTCTGAGTACTATTAGCAGAAATGCTAACAATGAAACATGAAACGGAAAAGTATATATTTTTTCACTTAACTACAAGACAATTTATTCTAAATACATCGTTAATGGACATTTCATTAATGTTACTTTTTACATGTTCTTGTTTTATTCGTTTTTATATCTTGTCTTACATTTGTATATTTGTAACAGATAAATTCAGAATAGATGTAGTTTCATAAATAGTTTATCAAATCTACCTTTTGGCCGGCGGCTTACAATTTCCCTTGCAGGAATGCCTTACCGTAATGAGCCATCTCGTAGCCGCGGGATTCCGGGAATCGGGTGACGTCACGGCGTGCGAGCGAGAGCGGTAGAGCGAGCCGCGGTATCGGTGCTCTCCGTCGGTGTTGACGCGTGCCGAAGAATTTCAGGGGTCTATGGGGGGAGGTGTGCGAGTGAGAGAGTACGGTAGAGCGTGCCGCGGTATCGGTGCTCTCCGTCGGTCGAACACGCTAGTGACGTTGCGTCACACAGTTTATTGACCTAGCCGTGTAGCCGTGTACCATGGCCGTACCTGGCCGTACCATCTGGTGTTTGGGTCGTTCAAGGAGGAAGGTCGTTCAAGCCGGCAAAAACAATTCAACTCGAACAAACGTAACAAAGAAACTAGCTGTTGCGTAATACCTACGTACGCCCAATACATAACGGCGTTAGCTTCCTCACTTTCTCGTGAGCCGTCGCGGAGGGTGGGCGCGCGACTCATACTCGTCCTTTCTCTTGTTACTAACCCATTGTTTGTTGCAGGCATTCGACAACCATCAATTTACTTACTGTGCATATTATTAATTTATTTACTGTGCATATTGTTGTGTCCCCTCTCTTGTTACTCATGCCTTGTATGTTACAGATGTTCGAGAACCATTGGCTTAGATATTTATCTTCTTATGTACTGTGATTCATTTACTGTGATTTATTTACTATGCATATTATGTATTCTATGTGTATTGTATAATGAAAAATATTTTTCCAATCA
>NW_015374004.1:245875-265752 GCF_001272555.1 Dufourea novaeangliae | reverse complement strand
CATCGCGATACTTGTTCATACTGTAGTTTAACGTGGTTCATCGTAGAATTAATTTTTGGCTTGGTATATTAGGTGCGTAAACGAAATGATCGATAGAACTTTTTCCATTCCGTCTATCTCTTTCGTTTGAGTATTAGCGACTACGTTGCGTTTAGTTTAAGTTATTTTGTATTAATAGCATTAATTCGTATTAATTAGAATATTAAGATAATATTAGTTCTAAGCTGAAGAACGAAGACAACCGACGAGGGAACTTAGTTTTTTATAGGTTTAGGCTCAAGAAAGAAGTCATCCGCCGAGGGATTTTAGTACCGATAGTATTAGATAGTTAAGATTTAAGTTATTTATAAGGTTTATTGTGAAAGGTGGGTAGATGTAGAACTTGTGATTCCATCTACCTGCCTTGGGCCTCCACTCGCAGCAACCTCCTCGTGGTGAGGCCTGGGCAATCGGTATTGTCATCGGTAAAGTACTGTAAACTGAAGACAATATCGAGCTAATGGCTGCGAACTTCGAATCTATCTCATAAAACCACGTTCTATATTACATCGAACTAGGATCATTTTAGAAATCGATATGAGATTCAAAGTGTAAAAATGTCTAGAACTACTGAAAATTACTTTAGATTCCTTTTCCTTATTCTATAAATTCTTTGATTGTAATATGAATGCTGCTGGAAGTATGAACATTTTCACAGGACAATGATATAAATGGAACTTTAAAACTTTTTTAAGTGTTACAGTGATATTTCATTGGCCTCCGTATTAGCGCACTGCGCCAAACGCGGATAGCACGATGTTGTAGTCGCAAGGGAGCAATTGAATCGAATAGACCTATTGTACCGTAGCGCATCGTATTGTATTTCAAACTTTTATATCATTATAATTTATATGTATACATGTATATTCAAATAGACATACGTCAGGTAATATAAGCTTCATTTCATCAAATTGTCTTAAATATAACTCCATAAATATTGTACAATCCTATACTAATTATAATTGTCTGGTTCAACTGGTTACTACAGAAACTAACTACTGCCTACGTCTTTTAAACTTGGGCTGTAGTAGTATCTGCCGAAACTGCCATGGTTGCTGGGGTTACTATATGTATAATTTGCTCACGGAAGCACGCACAAGTGTCAGTCAGATTTTGACAGTTGCACGAGCAACATTAAACCGAACTCGAGACTCGTACGAGCAACAGCGGTAAAGGATTACGTTTCAAAACTCTTGCGCATGCTCCGGGGGGTTCCATGACCCCACGTTCTCACCACAAGGGGTCCCTGGCGGCTCCACCGGGGGTTCTGTGACCCCAAGTTCTCCCACACCGGTCCTGGCGCCTCCACCGGGGTTCTATGACCCCATGACACGCTACACGGGATCTCTGGCGCCACCTGTGGGGGTTCTGTGACACCACGTTCTCCCACACGGGGTCCCTGACGCCCCTGTGGGGGTTCTGTGACCCCACATTCTCACGGGTTAAATCGATCTCCGCGCGGGGAGGACCAGTCTCATTTTAGAATGCCGTTGATCCGAGCGATATATTGCACTGAAAATATCTATCGTATGATATATACATATATATATATAGATATATTGTTACTAGAGTCTATCGTAACGAAACACTGTAAATATATACTTATAAAAAAACGTTTAGCCGAGAAAGTTTTTCTTAAGCGAGGAAGCGACTTTTAAAGAGTATTTTTTGAACTGAATACATTTTACATTTCGAGGTCTTGGAACCCTTTGCGCTCTTTCGGTCGGACAAACAAGCTGTTATACTTTGTTCTGTTTTATTGTTGTTGAGTTGTAGCAAACATGCGACATGCATTGTTTTTTGTTGAAATAAAAATGTTTTTCCTTCTTAATGAAAGAAACATTTCCCTTGATTTGGGTTTATTGATTGCAGAACTCGAAATTTTCGATGATCATGTCTATAATAATCGAGGAAGTGTATCCTGTGAATATATACTATTAAGTGGATTTTCTTTAGTAAAATGTTGTCGGTGAGAATATTTACAGATTCTTTTATAACGCTCTATTATTTTTAATTTGTAAATAAATCGAGATTTGTTACCCGACAAAATGCTGCACCAGCACCATCTTGAGGCTACACCAGCACCGTGCCAGGACAGCACGAACACAGAGCTGCACGCACGCAGTGCGTGGTTTCCGAATTCGCTATAAGCTCTCGCAGACCAAAATCGGTTAAAAAATATAAGGTTTATCCACCAAAATGTGTTTCAATATTCTTGTATTCATTTCTCAACCAATCCCAGGTTTCGATGCTTGCCGTACTGCAGAGGTACGAAGTTTCACATATTCTGCTTTAATTAATGACCACCAAATGTTTTAATTAGGTTACCAATCATTAGCACACCTTTCTACATCGATTGATTCCTCCGAAAAGACAATCTATCCAGAAATATCTGTTTTATCGACTTTCAACGTGCGTTGGTACACCTGTACCCTGATTTGCCAGATGACTACATCGTTTTTTATAGTAATTAAGTACCACCAAATGTTGTAATGAGGCCACCAAACGATTATGCATCGATTGAGCATTTAAAAACCTGAATCTGACGAACAAAAAAAATTTTCGGGTAATTTCACTGTCAAATTTTGATCCCTTAATTACAAGAGAACGTGTGACTACCAAATGTTCTAATTAGGCCACCAATAACCACCAATCAACCACCACCAATCGATTGGGTATAATGAAACATTAAAAAGTAATAAAAAGTCATAATTGCCCAGCTAACTTCACAGAGGTCGAAAACTCGTCCGATAGCAGTTACAGACTCTGGTAGAACTGGGTGGAACCAAGTGTAGGTAGCAAATTGGCTCCCGCAGACTCTGATCTGTTTTTTCTCCTAATTTGACATAGGTTATGTTGGAAGACTTGTTGTCAATTTGTTTTACCATTTTGTCAGTAGGCTTTAGTAAGCTTTGCCAATAAAACCTAAGTCAAAAGCGGAAACAGATAGCTACAGTTTTTTAGATAACATTTGTCATTATTTGCTGGCAATTTGCTCGAAACGTGTACACAATTGTTTATCAGGATATATAATACATTTTGTGTAGGTTAAACAATTGCATCTGATTACATGAGGAGTTAATAAAAAATTATGATGAAAATATCTTCTAAGCACTAATTGTAACTTTCTAATATTATGCAGCGAATGCAATAACAAAACGCAGTAAATTACGTCTAATTTTCGTCATGAAAATTGAGAAATAAGTTTATTAAAAATGTTTTTAACATGTAGATTTAAACCTCGTATTTTATCATACTATAGGTACGTAAATATTTAGTTGCAATATCACGAATAGATGACACGATTCGATTATGGCTCGTTTAAGACTTTTTAATTGATTGCGAAGCAATCGAACAATATATTTACATAAATACCTATTCGTTGTCGGTTGATGCATACGGAATTTTATGTACATAAATGGTTATAATTCATCTGGATGGCGAGTATTGACATTATTCCCTCATCTAAAAAGACTACTTTTGTAAAACACAAAAATACTACATACTTATATATACTTTTGTTTTATACCCCCATTACATTATAACCTAGGAACGTCATTTTAAGTATGTAGTATAATAAAATGTACAGCTTCACTGATCATTAAGATTTAATACGTTGGAGAAAGTACATATGAAAATATTTTTATTAAGATAATATTATTCTTTACACATAAATGAAATAAAGTTTCATAGATCACATTCAAGTTATGTGGAAATACACAAGAATTATTAAACATTTTTATGTATATACGTATATAAATTTATTACGATAAGATTCTAGTTAAAGCTGCTAATGTTGACAAATGGGAATTTCCTGATACTTATATTTTCTATGAATGTCACATGAAAAGTGTAGAGTGTATGCATTTTTTTGAAGGTGAATATTATATTTATTTTATACCATTTCAGGTATAAATCATCTGATATAAACATATCCACAAGCAACATGCTTTTACATGACTATATAGAGAAGCGATATGATAACATAACTAAATCACCAAATGATAAAAGAGAATATAGAGGTTTATTGTTGACTAATAAAATGAAAATTCTGCTTATTAGTGATGAAACAACTGATAAAAGTGCAGCAGCTTTGGATGTAAATATTGGTAAAGTCAAGTCAAATTAAAATTAAAATTAAAAACAATTAATATTATACTGCTAGTGTTTTAATATTGTTTATAGGTTTTTTTAGTGACCCTTATGATTTACCAGGCTTGGCACATTTTTGTGAACATATGTTGTTCTTGGGAACAAAAAAGTATCCAAAAGAAAATGAATATAATATGTATTTATCCCAAAATGGTGGTTCATCTAATGCAACAACATATTTTGATCATACCACTTATTTTTTTAATGTACATCCAGAAAAATTAGAGGGAGCATTAGATCGTTTTTCTCAGTTCTTTATAGCACCACTTTTCACAGAAGCTTTAACTGAACTTGAATTGAACGCTATTAATTCTGAACATGAAAAGAACAAAGCCAATGATACATGGCGTATTGATCAATTGGAGAAATCATCGGCAAACCCGAATCATCCTTTTTCAAAATTTGGTACTGGTAACAGAGAGACATTAGATGTAATACCAAAACAGAAGAACATAAATGTAAGGGAAAAGTTATTTCAATTTCATCAGAATTTTTATTCAGCTAATATAATGGCATTATGTGTACTTGGAAAAGGTAAATATAATTTTCTAATGATTATTCTGACAAGGAGAGTCTACGATTGGAACAACTTTTTTTTATGAAACTTAATGCAAAATGTAGGATATGATGTGTATAAACTAAACCTCAACTATTTGATGCTAATATTTCACTGTTATAAGAAATGACTAAAGATTGAATATTTTGTGGTATTCATTGTACCTTCACCACAAAGAGGAGCTTTTCTCAACTGTGTCAGTAGCTCAGGTGGTTGAGTAGGAACTACCATGTGAGATACCCAAGTTTGTAATCTTCTAGATTTCATGATTTTATTCTCTTTGTATAATTCTTAAAGGAAGTGGAATATATTTAAAAAAGTCATTAGTTTATGGTAATTAAACCTTGTAACAAATAATAAATAATATGAATCCTGTAAAATAAACAACAGAACACTTAATGCATTTAAAAATACACGTAGTTACATTCTATTACTAGAACAACATAACTGCATATTTAGGAATTGTAAAAAAACACAAAAATTCACATTGTTGGAAGATACTTTATAACCAAACTGCCTCTGCTATTAACAAAGATGAGAAAGCATTCCCTTTTTAGTGGAGGTAAGCAAGTACTTCCAAAAGTTTAACCCTTTCGACGTTTAGTACGGACTTGACGGAGCGTGTCTGTTTGGATTAATTGGAGTATACCAAAGTGTTTAGTCTACCATGCTTAGTTTATATCACATTATAGATGTAAAAATGAACAGCTGCTTTATGATTGAATATTGCATTCGAAGTTAATAGAATCTTGGCTTTAAATTCGAATGATTATGTCTGTTTTGCTCTCTATAAAGTGAATCGATGTTTCCTATAAGTGTAAACCAAAACGTATATTTGGACCCCAGTGTATTAGGTCACACCTTTCAAACTAGGAGAGTGAATCAAAGGTCCAAAAATCAGGTAATTTTGGAACTGTTTGGTTAAGAATTCAATGAGAAGCAATCGCTACATTCGAAATACTGAATGTACTTAAGACAAGTCTCGATGTGTAGAAATGGTGAACATTACATTAAATTACCTATGTGACAGATTTTACATTGTTTAGCTCGGAACCAGGACTTAATACCATTTTTACACTATTATAATAAGAACTAAACAACTTAGAACGAAATAATTTTTACCATTGGAAAGAGTGAAAAATTTGATACGAGAAACATGTGAAATATCAGTTTCTTAAAAAAGTGGACTGAATACACTCTGGGGTCCAAATATATAAAAACTTGTTATGCGATTTTATACCGAACCTGCAGCAGTGATACAGGTAATAACAATTCTTTTGTTTTATCAGAAGCACAAATACATGAAGAAATTGAATCTAGTGTTACAACTAATGATCAGTTTTTTTCAAATTGATGTAAATAATTTTCCGCCACAGCTGCCAAGATTTAAGTTAAAAATAAAGCCAGATATAAAGTATACATAATGACGAGTCATACAAAGAGTAGTTATTAAAATATTTCGACAGGTATCGTAGAAATACATATAAACTATTTCTTTACCTCCTTTTTATTATATCATGTGACTAAATTATGTCATTAAAAAGTGGGATATTTTTTCATCATATTTCAATATTCTAGTCAACAGTAATAGTGTTAATCTCTAAAGCCATTTCTTATTCGGTTTAGTTACGAGAAGCGTTCATCCCGATCGTAGACTTTCTGTGATACATAGTTCAAGAAATGTACTTTGAACAAAGACATAAATAAAATATCTAATAAAATAATTATTATTCTATCTCTTGTACACACTGAGAAATGTCTTGATTCTTATGAGGAATGTATTATGTATTTAGAAAGTTTAGACGAACTAGAAAAAATTACAGTTGAATTGTTTTCACAAATAAGAAATAAAAAAGTCGAAGTACCTGTTTGGTCGAAACATCCCTTTAACGAAGAACACTTTCAACACAAATGGTATATTGTTCCAATAAAAGATACAAGAAGTTTAAATATTACATTTGGTATACCTGATACGCGAGCTTATTACAAATCTGCGGTAATAATAATACTTTAACCTGCATATTTTTATTATTGGTACTAATTATTTTTAAAAAATTGATGCATTATATTTCTCTTTCAGCCATCATACTATATTTCATATTTATTAGGACATGAAGGAAAAGGCTCATTATTATCTTCATTGAAAGCAAAAGGATGGTGTAATTCACTTGTATCAGGCAAACGGGCAGCCGCCAAAGGTTTCAATTTCTTCAATGTTCTTGTTGATTTAACAGAGGAAGGTATTCAGCATGTCGATGATATCATTTTATTGACTTTCCAATATATTAATATGTTGAAGACACACGGACCAATTCAGTGGATATACAATGTAATTACATATAAATTGCAATAGTAATATTATATAAGTACACTTATACCTACTATGCAGCGCTGGAAAGATGACATGCGGAATATGAAAGGAATGCGGAAGGGATGCGGACCTGATTGGTATATTTCCCAGGGTCACCTTCTCTAACATAACCGTAGCGACAGGGCACACGGATTTTAGTTATTGGCCGAAACGGTAATACACACAACCGGATCATGTAGCACCGCGTGACAAAGAGAGCGAATGGGACACATCGAGACCGACTTGGATAGAGTGACAGGCCTTGGGGTACGGTTATACTGCACGCGTGTCCGTCGTCCGATGTCGCTCGCGTTCGTCGTATACGAGCGTCAAAACGTACGGGAAATTGCCGACACGACATCACTTCAACCATTATATTTTCGTTATTTTTCAACATAAGGCTCTGATTTAACGCTCATTATAAAGCTCAAGGAGTATTGTTTTCAAGTATATGCACAAAATTTAGGTTATTGGTAATAAATATAGTTATAATTAATGTTAAATATTGAAATGCCGTTTTGACACTGTTCCCACATATGGATCAATCAGGAAAAAATATTACTGGATTCCTTGAATCTTCACCTTTAAAATACACTTTTCAAAACGATGGAACGTTTTTGGGAAAATGTTCGGCCACGCACTACGTCTCAACTATTAGACTGATCGCGTGATCTACACACGCCGCGCGACATACATTATGGTAAACTTTTTTTTTTAATTATCCCGAAAACGCTCCATCTTTTTGCAAAGTGTATTTTAAAGTTGAAGGTTCAAGGAATCCAGTAATATGTTTCCCTGATTGATCCATATGTGAGAACAGTGTCAAATCGGCATTTTAATATTTAACATTAATTATAACTATATTTATTACCAATAACCAAAATTTTGTACATATACTTGAAAACAGAATTCCTTCAGCTTTATAATGAGCGTTAAATCAGAGCCCTATGTTGAAAAATAACGAAAATATAACGGTTGAAGTGATGTCGTGTCGGCGATTTCCCGTGTGTTTTCGTGTGCGACTTCGGACGACCGATACGCGTGCACTATAACCGCTCCCATGGATTTAGAGGCGTTTGATTCGGTCATGTATATCGATATACCTAACCGAGACCCATTACTAGCTGTATACGGACGACGGGCTAGTCGTCCGAATACGCGTCCAGTGTAACCGTAACCTTATTTCCACTTGCGACTAACCGCGCACGACTGGCTGTCGCGCGATCAAAAAATATGTTGTAAAATAGTATAATTTCGACATACGCGGCTGCAACTACCGGTCGCGCGCAACTGCAATGTCAAGGTGGGACTAATCGCGACAGGTTAGTCGCGCTCGACTTCAAAGTTAAAGAGTCGCGTGGAACCGAACACCAGTTTGCTCAAATTTTTAGAGAAAATGCTGTGTGAAAACGTTTACAGTATGGATTTATTGAACTCTGAGCATTTCATTCAGGGCATTCCCTTGTATAGGTGGTAGTGTCAGTTAGTGCTGGTCTCGATTTAAACAACAATTCGTGAAATGATTTTACAGACATTTTTGTCTAATGAAAAAATGTTGCATTATATTTTCTCAATTCATTATAAAAAACATGAAATGCTTCTTTTAGTGAACGCTCCGATAATAAGAGATGTATGCAACACTTGTTTTTTACGACCACTGGAACGCTGATTTACTAATCATAGAGCAACTGTTTCTTCAACGTCCATATGAATGATACTGATTGTAAGAAATCTTGGTGTCGCGCGTGGTTTGTCGTAAGTGGAAATAATAGTACAGTCGAATTAGCCTTCAAAACCCTCATTTTGAAAAATAATTCTAATTAGCTAGTTTTTGGCACAAAATGGTTGGGAAGGGCATTAGATATGAGATGTATACGATTGGGATTCTTCAATGGTTGGGAAACATTTTTAAAAAAATTCGACAATGTGTGAAAAGCACGTTTTTTGCGTGTAGAAGAAAACGTAATGATTTTAGAGTAAAACGTCCAAATAAAAGATGTATTAAAAATAATTACAATAATATATTAAACTAATTAAAATCGGTCGACGTATTAAGTTGCAAAAGCATTAAAACTGCCAAAACAGGCTTTTTTCAATTGTTTAATACAGGGAGAGACTTGACCTAAGAGCTTTGAACTTTTAGGAGAACATGGCCCCCATTACGATAAAAAAATATGGCAAATTTCACATCGAAGTATTTGTTCGTTTTCACAGAAAGTCATTAATTTATCCCAAAAGCTTGTCCGTAAAAGTTAATCTCTTCATATTTGACATGTATAACAGCAAGCAGCGGGGATATTTTTTACTGTTTGAGAGATGTACTATCATGTAGACTTCTAGATGAAATGAATTTTTTAAATTAAACGATCCAATAAATAGGTATCTCTTTTTCTCGTAAACAATTTGAATAATATTTTCAAATTTGATGGTATCGAATTACTATATAGACCATTCGATAACTGCTATTTTTCTATAAATGTCAAAACAAAATATTTTACTCTACATTACTTAAGAGTCGAGATAATTTTTCATCACTGTAATGTTGATTTTTAACATTATGAGTTGAAATTTGGACGAAGTCTCGAGCAAGAGTTAAATTATCTAGTGTTGAGTCTACGAGCCCCCAAATTTGTAGGATTTAATGAGGAGATGTTAAGTTTGTTGTGAATATAATTTAATTAATAACACTTTTATAACGCTTTAAATACAATAACACGAATACGATTTGACAACACGACAACTCAGAGTAACAACTCGGAATTAATAATTGATAACACACAACAAAAAGAATAACGAAAACTAATTTCGCGATTAATATACAATATACATACCGAGTGACACTATCTTTCATATCCCACATTAATTGTTTACGAGAAAAAAAGATACCTATTTTTTGGAGTCAGTTTTGGGTGATTTAATTTGAAAAATTCATTTCATCTGGAAGTCTACATGATAGTACAACTCTCAAACAGTGAAAAATATCCCCGCTGCTTGCTGTTCGACATGTCAAATATGAAGAAATTAACTTTTACGGACATGCTTTTGGGATAAATTAATGACTTTCTGTGACAACGAACAAATACTTTCATGTGAAATTTGCCATATTTTTGTACTGTAATGGGGGCCATGTTCTCTTAAAGGTTCAAAAAGCTCTTAGGTCAAATCTCTTCTAGTATTAAACAACTGAAAAAAAGCTTAATATGACAGTTTTAATTCTTTCGCAATTTAATGTATTGACCGATTTTAACGCACTATGTATAATTTTGTAATTATTTTTAATGCTTACATTTTTTATTTGAACGTTTTTCTTTAAAATCATTACGTTTTCTTCTACACGAGAAAAACGTGTTTTTTACATATTGTCGAATTTTTTTAAGAATGTTCGCCAACAATTCACGAATCTAAAACATATACATTTTATTTCAAATGACCTTCCCAACCATTTCACGTAAAACAAATAGCTAATTAAGAATTATGTGCCATTCAAAGCCTAATTTGATCGGAAATTTTGGCATAACACGAGCGATCCGACAAACTTCACAGCAATGCTGAAGTATCTCAAAGTGTTAACAATTAACCTGCAGAAGCGTCGCAGCCTGGCTCACGCAGAGAGAGCGGAAATTCTTCTCCTTTTGCTTCTGTGCTTTCTTCATTCTTTTAAAATTCCAGCTCTGCATAGTACAATGATGTCTCGATGAATGCTACATGCGCAACGGTGTTATCCCCATCATTGGGGAAGGGGCGGGGGGTCCCCTCGGGAATCAATCAACAGAGTAAACAGAAACTAAGGAGAGGCTTCGGGCAAAAAAAGAATATGAGGGGCTCAAAACATTTAATAGTGTTACTATCATTTGTCATTCTGCAAACTGTACAGGGTGTCAAGAATGTTACGAGTCAGGGTCGCGAGCAGCCGAGAGACCGGCGGAGTAGGTTTTCTAAGGAATATGGTTTATCAGTTTGTTAGTGTGGTGCGCGGACGAATCTGATGCGAAATCGGGGAGTCACTCTTATTTGCTATTATACGCCGTTTCCTGGGATGCATGCCGACTTGCTTGTTCGGAGCTTCATAGTACTGATTGGTCGGGGTTTTTCGTTAATATCTCGTTAACAAAGCCGCAGATAACATTTTCGCTAAAGAAAAAGTGGTTTTAAATCATCCCAGCCACCCCTCATTTCTCAGAAGAGAGACATTTTTGAGACACCCTGTAGTTCCATTAGCATTCCAAGTAACTTTATTTACAATTCGCTTACATTTTTCAGTCAGATGCAGGGTACGTAGTATCTGTTATGGCACGTAGGTACTTCAGGTACACCATGTACATCCATTGTATATCCCATACCTTCCTTTCTTGCTACGACACGTTTACAGTTCGGTGTCCCATATATCTATGGGTGAGCTACTTCCAACTCATACAGTAAAGTGGTCTTGACTGCGAAAGGCCACCAGGTAGATTGCCCGCCGGTAAAGGGGAAGCCGCTAGCCTGTGTGCGTTCACGCGCAGTTAAGGCGACTGTACTATATGGGACAGGTGCCGTGTGAGTCGGGAATACGCTGACCCATACATACATGGGACAATGAACTGTGAACAATAGCGAAAAAGGAAGGAAGGAAGGTATGGGATATACAGTGGTGTATCTGTGTGCAACAATAGATACTATTTACCCTGCATCTGATTAAAAACTGTAAGCACATTGTAACTAAAGTGAGTCCGGATATTAATGGAACTTGAACGTCATTTTTCAAGAGAATGGTTGAATTGCGACCCATAATTCCTTTGAGACTTTTTATTCCTACAATGCGTATAATGCAAAGGAAAGAAATTTGACCTTAAAATTTAAGATCAAGGGTTATGTTTGCGGCATCTTTCTTACTTCAATTTTCATCAAATCAAAGGTGTAGTAGTGTTCCCATATGTAGGAGCGTTGGAAAAATGAGAGGGCCCAAGCGGGATTCCAACTCACGACCCCCCGCGCCGAAAGCAGACTCTAAAACCACTGCTCCACGGAACCCTCCTATTTTCCAAAGATGTTATTTGCTCCTTTGTTGGGTATGGAGTTCCCGATCGCACACATATAACATTATGGTTTAATATAGTGTTAATAAAAATGTAAAAACATTTTCACAGGATGAATTCTATATGCTAAACTAAGACAAAAATCAAGAAATTACGAAATTGCGTTCGAACTTTCGATTCCGAATTATTAATTATTGAAAATACGAGAAAAATGCGCGTGAAATACGTTGACGCGATGGATTGTATTCTACTATTTACTATTTACTATCGCATCGGTATTTGTAGGCGTATATTCAAGAGTTTAATAATTCGAAAAACGATGCCTCGAACATAATACTTAATAATGTTTATTCAGGGTGTTAATAAAAATGTGAGACATTTTCACAGACATTTACATTATGTATTAGATTTTAAAAATGTTTATAAAAAGTAATATATGTTTTCATTCATATTTTAATTGAATACAAGTTAGATTCACTAAGCTAAATATGCTATTAATTTGCAAAATCATATTAAACTTATAGTGCATGTATGTTTATGTGTTATGAAAATATTTAAAATCTTAAGTTTCTTCGAAACCTTCGAAAAAAGAATAGAAACAACTTATTTAGTAATTTTAACAATTTTGTTTTAGTAACTTCAATAATTTTTCATGCTTTCTTAAATTTTGCTGTGAATGCAGATGATATGTAGACAGGACAACAGTTTTTAAATGAAAAGTTTTCACAATAAGGTTAGAATTTTTTTTAATTATTTTCGCACAAAATATAGTTTCTCATAAAAAACAATTGTTAATTTCATGAAATCATACCTTTCTTGCTCGTGTTATGAATATTCAGTCTTTAGATGTATGTGTAATGTATTTATTAATTTAAGCAAAATTAAGGATGTTCATCATTCAACGTTATTCATTGTTAAAGGAATATAGAGATATTGCGGATATGAATTTTAAATTCAAAGAAAAATCTTCAGCTTATCAATACGTCGTTGGCCTGATACATACAATACAAGAGTATCCAATGGAAGAAGTTTTAGTGGCAGGACATCTTTTCCCAACATGGCAACCTGACTTAATTAATTGGATCATGGAATATTTAGTACCAACAAAAGTCAGAATCCTCGTAATTGGAAAATTATTTGAAAGTATAACTGATGAAAGTGAAAAGTGGTATGGCACCAAATTTAAAAAAGAGAAAATATCGCAAGACATAATTGATATATGGCTTAATGCTGGTTACTGTTCAGATTTTAAGCTACCGCTAAAAAATGAGTTTATACCAAAAAAATTTGATATAAAACAGGCAGAAAATGTAAACAATATACATAAACAATCAGAAAATCATTAGTTATATCGTATTTGTAAAAGCTTTTAATTTTTTACATGTTTCTCAGATAACCAAATTTCCCACAATTATTGAAGACACTCCTCTCTTAAGATTATGGTTTAAACAAGATGATGAATTTCTTGTACCTAAAGCTACAATATCTCTACAATTTGTCAGGTAAAATGCAATGAAAAATACAACATAGAGTCTAACCAAATATGTAGTACAAAATTCAAAACAAATTATCTGTTATATTAAGGCAATACTTTTGTATTACTTACTTTACAGCCCACTAGCATATATCGATCCCCTTAGTTATAATTTAACTTACATGTATGTACAATTACTACACGATGCTCTAAACGAATATGCATACGCTGCTGATATAGCTGGGATCAAGTGGGAAGTTTCAAGTAGCAAATATGGAATAACAGTAAGTACAAATGCATTTATAGATAAGGGTGATCGTCTCACTGCACAACCAAAGACTGTCTCGTTCCAAAAAACCGCAGCTTTTGAATTTGCGTAGGGAGAGGATCACCCTGTATAAAAAAGTGAACAATACACAATACACAAGGTGTAACAAAAATGTTGGGGGACCCGGAAACGGGAGACTCGTGAGGTGATTTGAAACAACTTTTTCCTTAGCGAAAAAGTTTTCCAAGGCTTTGTTAACGAGATATTAACGAAAAACTTCGACCAATCAGAACTCGGCCGTCAGAGTCGCATTAGGATTGGTCGGGGTTTTTCGTAATATCTCATTAGCAAAGCTTCGGAGAACTTTTTTGCTGAGGAAAAAGATGTTTCAAATCACCTCTATCAAGGCCTTACCTTTTTTGGGACACCCTCTATATTTTTAATTCATAATCCCTTGTACAATATACGCATTTCTCAGGTAGGCATCAGTGGTTATGATGATAAGCAGCAGATACTGCTAGAAAGAATTCTAGACAAAATGCTTAATTTTGAAGTTGATCCAAAAAGATTTGATATTTTGAAAGAAAATGTATGTATTATTTTATGTTTGTATATATTGTATCGCAGATTGCAATCATCATTATTTGTAAGTTTACAATTTTCAGTGTATTAGAGACTTAAAAAACTTTGAGACAGAGCAACCATATCAGCATGCTGTTCATTACCTTGCAGTTCTATTGTCGGAACAAGTTTGGATGAAGGATGAACTGTTAAGAGCAACTTCTCGTAAGTGTGTACAAAACAATTCCTATCACTTTAGAAAATGATGAAAACACTACAAGTCTGTTTAGAAGAAGAACGTCCATTATATCTTCATTTATATTAATGTTTATTTAGAATTAACCGTCGAGAGGACCCAACAGTTTATTCCACAATTCTTAAGCAAAGTGCATATGGAGTGTTTAATACATGGCAACATCACTTTGTCAGAAGCTATTGAAACAGCTAATTTCATAGAATCAAAATTAAAAAACGCAATTCCTCAGATAATACCACTTTTGCCGCGGCAGCTGATACTATATCGTGAAATTAGATTAGAAGATGGTAAGTAAAAAGATGTTAATACTTATACTTAAGAATGGTTACAAATCTATGTTGAAGGACCCGGAAATGCGACACTCGTGAGGTGATTTGAAACAAGTTATTGCTTAGAAAAAATGTTATCCGAGGCTTTGTTAAGGAGATATTAACGAAAAACCCTGACCAATCAGAGCGCGAGTCTGCTAGCCGAGTTCCCGCAGTAACGTTGGCTACCAATCGCAGCGCGTATACTGTGTTACCTAGCACTACATACTAATCATGTACATTGTCATATTATTATATTATAAGAATGAGTAAGTCATGTTTGTGCAGTGTAACGCGAGTGTTAAGTAGCACAGTATGCCTATGCGGCTACGATCGACTTCTGAATCGAAATTCTCGACTGTATCATATATCACAAGTGCCACTCCCCCCCTTGGATGGAAAAAAGTGGCTTTTGCCTCTCCCTACAAGAAAAAACTTGGATTTTGCACCCCCTCCCCCACTTCCTTCCCAGAGTTACAAAATTTTTGCGTAATATTTACTATTCCAGTATAATTTGAAACACGACCAACAGTCTCTATTAACAAAACATACATATTTTCAACGATTTATGACTTTAGCCATAATTGCTTTCTTCATATCTTCAACAGAATTAAAATTTCGTCTTATGGCAAGTCCATAATATTTCGTTAATTTTTTTATGAGTGCGTCGGTGAGCTTCCCCTTGCCTCCGAGCTTAGCAGTTTTTTTTATGTTTCGGAGCCGACTGCCCATTCTCTTCTCGACGTGGATGACACATTCACTCTTTATTATCTTAAAATCTTCACCATAAGGTTGCTTATCCAAAATAGCCTTGAATGTTTTCGTATCACCGTCGCCGACGTAATTACAATATTTAACTCCGAAAAGTTTCTCGGATCTCTGGAACATTTCAATTATAGCGTCCACTTCCATCTTGCCAGTGGATCCATCATGATTTAGTGGACAATTTACCTTATGTTCTAAGTATTATGGGTCATTTTTGTCCGTATTTTTATAATATATACATGCTTGGCAGTAACTACTTTTTACCACAAGATCAATCACTTTGCCCGTATGATAACCAATAAGCATAGTTACGCCATATAAAGACGAGAACCCACGTTTTTTCCACGACCCGTCGCCTGAAACTGTTATATTCAAAAGCAGGCTTTCATTTTCTTCGTTTAATTTTATTTCTTCCTCAATCTCCTTTTTACAAGTAACATCAACAATTTTTTTTGATGACCCACTTATATGCTGCACGATTCCTTCGTAGGATTTCTTACTTAGTCCTTTTTCCAAATCCATAATGCCACAAAAATATTGATGCCTTCTCTTGCAATACCTAATCATCTCATCACAAATACCATTCTTCGATTTATTTCGTAACTATTACGGATAAATGGTCCCGAATTTATAAGCGTGATGCCACACCGATATTTTACCACTATTTTTAAACCAAGCTCTCTCTCATCTGTCTGGTCAAATGATAATTTCTGTTTGCACGTTTTACAAATAGCAATATCAGAAATAGCGGAAAAAACACTCACAAATTCAATAATTTTGTAGCAGAAACTTATTATAGGCGTACACATACATTTCGTAAAAAGGACGCAAAAAGAACATTGAATGGACAACTTCATTCGATGAGAATTTATGCAAGGAATAAAGATACTTTTTTTATTTCTGAAGCAAATATTTTCTCGTTTTTACAAAAAGCCATTAATTTATCCCAAATGCGTCTCCAGAAAAGTTAAATTGTCCATCTCGGACAAGTCGGACAGCAAGCAGCGCGGGTATTTTTTACTCTTTGAGAGTTGTACTATTACATAGACTTCAAATGAAATGAATTTTTAAAATTAAATCACCGAACAATAGCTCGAAAGAATAGGTACCTTTTTTCTGGTAAACAATTTGAATAACATCGTCATTTTTGATTCTGTTGCATTGCCGTATAGACCATTCGATAACTGCAACTTGGCTATAAATTTTAAAACAATATATTTTACCCTAAGTTAATTAGGAGTCGTGATAATTTGTTTTTCTTTGCAAAATCACTGTAACGTCAATTGTTAACATTAAGAGTTGAAATTTAGACGAACTCTGGGTAAAGAATTACATTATCTGTTCCCTAATTTTTGGAATAATCCATTCAGTGGCTTCTCTTATAAAGATCACAAAGATCCAGTATGCAAACGGCGGGCACACGGCGGCAGCGGATTGGGGAGAGACCGCCACGCGACAAGCTCGTGATGCCTGAAATTGATCTCGCCCGTTTTATCTAGCGGACCCGGAAAAATTCAGATTTTCTGTGTAACAAATTAACGTAGAGCGATGATTTTTTTTTATTTGGGGTAAATCGATGAGATATTAAGAAAAGCGTGACCAATTCTATAAACAATTAGTTAAACTCCAAAATTTTTACTTTGATTTTTTGTTTTAAATTGATCCATTTTGTTTCTAAGCATAAGTTATAAAAAAGAACAAAACTTGTGTTATACGACTCACATAGTCGATGATGTAAATAAATGTTACTTATTGATAGAACGGTTTTATGCGATTCGTGTGTTATATATCACTTATTATTTATTAGGATTTCTATGTTAATTTCATTAAGAATATTCGTTACTACAAATGGTCCGGTATATTGTGATTCTAAACACCTTGCTCTTTCAGTATGTAACAAAACTACATCACCTATTTCATAAACTGGTTGTTTCTTTATAATCTTTGAATCCTGTTTTTGTTTGTGTAATTCTTTAAGTCGAAGTAAACTTTGTACGGAATCGTAATCGCATATTTTGTCCGTGATTCAGTATTCAAGTTATCATCAGTGTTGATCAGTCTTAAGAATCATTTGTCATCAATTAATTTGATATTACGCACAGACCACAAAAAAAAAATATATGCATTACATAACGTATTCCTCCAAACCATACAACTATTCTAACTTTTAATACACGTTCAGAATCAGGATCTCTAGTGCAGTTCTGACAACCGACATATGAAAGTTTGTCCTTGCTCACGACAACTTTTACTTCTTCATCTGGTCCTACTGACTCTTTCTTCAACCATCAACTCCGCTCGAACAGACTATACCTCAGGAATCATTAAACTAATTTTTGCTTTCAAAATATATTTGTTCCCATAATTCAATTATATCAGTGAATGTTTAATTGAAAGGTCACTTTTGCAAGCCCCCTTCAATTCTGTAAAATTTAAAAAAACCATTTACTAGGCAAAAAAAATAAGTTCAGTGATATCTGCTTAAAAATATTTATTGCTAGAATAATTACAGTGGGTAAAATACCTAATATTCTTTTTGACTGCGTAAGATTAATAATACAAGAATATATTTATTGAAGAGTTTCATTGTAAGTATTTGATTTTTTCATTTTAAAACAAGTAACATTTTTGTTTTGTTTAATTCTTAGGTTGTCACTTTTTGTTTGAAGTACAAAATAAATTACATAGCAGTTCATGCACACAAGTCTATTACCAAATTGGCTTACAGTCAACAGAATCAAATATGTTACTAGAGCTCTTGGTTCAGCTTATTTCAGAACCATGTTTTTCTACCTTAAGAACTAAAGAACAGTTAGGATATATTGTATTTAGTGGAGTTCGAAGGGGAAATGGCGCACAAGGTTTCAGAATAATAGTTCAAAGTGACAGACATCCAAAATATGTTGAACAAAGAATTGATACATTTTTAAAATCTATGTTGGTTAGTAGTACAATTTTAAATATGTTTAAAAACGTTGGTGCTCATAATTCTCATAGAACGCTCTTTAAATTTATTTTAGGAATACATATCGGAAATGTCAGATGAAGAATTTAAGAGGCACAAAGAAGCATTGTCAGTTCTCCGCCTGGAGAAGCCAAAAATGTTGACTACCTTATCTGCTGTGTTTTGGCATGAAATTTTGAATCAGCAATATAATTTTGACCGAACGAATATCGAGGTTGCACATCTAAAAACTATAAAACAAGAAGAAATAGTACAGTTTTATAAAGTACGTATGTCGATATCATAGAACATAATATAAATAAGAATACAAAAATAATATTAAATTTAAATTTAAATTATTTATAGAATGTGCTACAGCGTAATATTCAGCACAAATTATCAGTACATGTAATTCCAATGGTAACAAACGAAGAATCAATGAAAAAAGATGCAGATGAAAACATAGAATTTTCTGATGCTACAGATACCACTGAATACAGGAAAATTGATGACATTACAGCGTTTAAAATTAATCAGCCTTTACATCAATTACTAAAGCCGTTTACCAATGTACCAAGAAAAGGAGGACATGCATCCAAATTATAAAGTGTTCAAAATATTATAATTATACATTTTTTTAACTGTACATCTATAAATCGTAGCATGTATCAACGGAATAAACAGTTGAAGAAGTAATATCTTATAAAATAATATATTATACGAGATCTATTCTAAATGAATCGAACCTACCCTTCCCGCCAAGATATATGAGGCACTGGAGTTGTCCTCCGGTGAGGTAGGAAGGGGAGGGACCTTCATGCGCATGCGTGAATTTTTTGTCGCCCCACTGGAAGGCTCGATGTCGTGGCCAAAAGTCAACTTTTGAATTGGAAAAAGAGAAATAGGTTACTGTAATGAAGGAAAGTTAGAGCACTCCAGATCAAAATAATTCATCGATTACATCAATTTTAATTACATCGACAGTAGTGTAAAGTTGAAAAATCCCCTATGAATTATAAAAAATGATATTTTTATTAATCTATACTTGAAGATGTACAAATAAAGAAAATACTAATCAAATATGGAATTTTAACTTTGAATAATGTACGACATATCTGGTAACTGATACGTAGACTTTTTCAGCGAACCACCGGATTTCGATCGTTACTGCCCTTTTTTTTTTTTTTTA
>NW_015374004.1:72345-245593 GCF_001272555.1 Dufourea novaeangliae | reverse complement strand
GCCGGGGGGGGGGGGGGGGGGACGCCGTCGGGGCCGGCTGTGCGGGCCCCAACGATCGTTACTGCCTAGAACAACTGCCTGAAGTTTCACCTCATAAAGCCAGTATCAATTCAGATTTTTGACATTCCAGTGCCGTACTCTAACTTTATTGGATCCTATAGACTTTTTTTCATTCTCTCTACAAAATAAAGTATTTTCTTGATAAAAAATTTCAATTAGTAACAAAGAATAGTTTGTATCTCATTATAACTTTTTAACTTTTTTATTTTTTTATATAACGTCATAGAAACTCATGCCACACTTACACGAAAGAACCACATTCAGTGTAACATTTATTTCTGTACTCGACAAGCAACCAAATTTGCGCGTTTGAACGTTTGAGGGTAAAAGCAATGTATTTTACTGCCAGTGAAATGATTAATAAACACAATTAGTCACCAGTCTGTCAACAGCCAGGGTGTATCGGTGATTGTTCAGTGGCGCCATCGTCGCCCATTGAACGATTGGCGAAACAATCTCCCCCACTATAGCAACAACGTAGGGAAGCCAACTCTGCTCGACTGCGCGGAAACCGTCGCATAAGTCTGTCCTTTTTGCACTTGCGGTTGTACTCTTTTACGGCACCTCCTTGTCATATCTATGTTTAATTTAAGGGGTCACTGGTTTCGGTCGGTAGGATACAAATTACGGTAAATGGGATACCAATGTCATGTGCTATCTAGGCATTGTACCACAAATTTCATATAATAAAAATGATGTTTCTATATTTCGAAAATACTTATACTCTATTATTAAGAGCGATAAGAATTAACAAAACGACTTATTATATAAAAGAATTGTCTTATAAAATAAATGTTAAATCTATTGAGAAATGTTCCCAGTTATACGTATTTTTCACAGTCTTATGGTTTCCACAATTTTAAAAGCCCATCTTCACTATAAGAGCATAAAAGGTTTTGATGAGGATGATGTGTCAATCCTATTACGTCTTTTTCGTGTATCTAGAACAAAAAATTATAATATAATTACATTACAATACTCAAAAAATACCATTCAAAAACATGATTATCTGTACAGAAGAGAGGATTTCATGAAATACAGACCATGGACAATTTCATCTTTCGAATTCTTAAACTAAATCACTTTGAGAGCGCCCACATCTAACTTATGCAACATTATAATCTGTTTCATTTTACATAATATTAAAAATCTGTGCACATCTGTAAGACAGAGCAAAATTTCTCGTTGAAGTCTCTCGGCCTATCAAACAGATATCCAGAGACATGCGTAGACTGCTCAGCAGTATGTCGGATACTGTAAGGTTAACAACAATAGACTTGCATACAACCACGACCTAAGTATACTTTACTACACAATTGAGTTATACTGATGATATCTCGGGTCTCATGTATGACTTAGGTCTCAGCAAAAATACATCTTTTCGGGGAGCTTATACATTAGTTATATACAGAATGACCTTAGGCCCTTAGTAACTAAATGAGATGAAAACTGAAGTTTATATAAATCCAAACTTTGAAATAGAAAGCGAAGCGGTGCCGAATACGACATTTGGGAACTGCGGCTAATTTCAAGACTAACAGATAGTTAATCATCCAACACATTAAAGGATAGATAAAATAAAAAAATTATTAATTCATTCTTATTACTACAAGATAAATAATAGTAAATGAAAATTTGTACGAGTAGATATAACAGTCACATAATGTTCAGTGGAGGAGTGTAGGGCGAAGGAAATGGAAGAGAAAAATTTCCTGAGGGAATGGAGAAAAGGAAAGATTGAAAAACAGGAATACAAGGATGTAAAGATATCTGCGAGGCCAAGAGAAGGGAAGGAAGAGAAAGATTTACAAGGGAAGCGCCGCTCTTCAGACAGGAATTGTACACGTCTAGAAATATTTCCGGGCGCGCCTTGATCGCTGTCATTAAAACGATGTACGGGATAGCGTCGGACGCAGGTACCTCCCTATCCCTTATCTCCCTACAGGCCTTAAGCAACTGCTCGTTGATGACAGATGGTGTCCTCCTCGTTTCTTGATGCTGGTTCCTACGCGCCGCAGGTGGCTCCCAGTTGTCGTGGAAATAGTGTAGCGACTATCTTGCGCAGTACATCGGAGCAGGTCGGCGGCGGCATGATAAAACCTTTAAGCCTAGCCATGACCGTGCGGCACGGTCTACCCCAAGGGTCGCTATTCACCTCGCTCCATAAATTCCTCCAGCTTCGATGCTTGCTCGCCTTGATGGCTGGACATAGTTTAGTTTAGTTTGGAACATGGTCACCCGGGAGGCCTTTCCGGGGCTTTGGTACCTCTCCAAGGCCACAGGCACGGCTCATGCGCACTATCTTTCACAAAGCCCCGCTATTGGGGACCTAGCCCCTAGGTGGCAATGGCTGGACCTAGTGATTAGTGATTACTTGCACAGGGTCTCCCAGGAGAGAAGGTCGGCACCTCCACCAAGGTCGAAGGCATGGCTTACGAGTGCACTAGCTTTCGCAAAGCCCGTAAGGCTAGGGTCGACATTACTCGGGGAGCTTTTTACCCCGATTTTGCAACCGATCCAATTTTTTTAGACCCGGGCCGCATGAAGATGGCTGGACCTAACCCAGACCACTTTCCTTTTCGCCGCTTTATACTGCTGTAGGAGCTGCTAGTGTTGGGGGTTTTCCCCTTGCGCATTTACACAACTTTTTAGAGCGCTGGCATTTCTTCCGAAGTTCCGCCAACTTGTCGTTCCACTAGTAGACCGGTGGACGCTAGCGGTTTGCAGGAATTTTAGGCATAACCACGTCAGAAGCCCTGATGGAGTGTGCCATCAACTGGTGAGCCTTGTCCTCCGGTGTTCCCACAAGCTTTCTCTCGTCCTCCATTACTACTAGGGACATGTCCTCGTCGAACGCTCCCGTCTTCCACCTCCTGACTACAGAGGTTCTTGATGGCCGGCCTCTGCGCTTAGGTCCGCACACCTCACACATTATGGCCTGTATGTATCGCAGACCTACCACGTGGTGTCTGTGGTGACAAGGCATTCACTGGCGATGGTGATATTGACTATCGATGACCTATCTGCTTTGCAGAATATAGACCAGATTCCTGTGTTAAGCAGGATAACACTGTGAAGGACTCGAGTAGGATCTCAGCTCTTTTGTTCGTCCGTCAACTACCCCTCGGTTGCCCATGCGTTGAAGTTTCCGACGACGATCAAGGAAGTTTGGCTTCTCGCCGCGTTAATTAATGTGTCGATCAGATTTTCGAACTCGCTGATCGACGCACTTGGTGGGACATGACAGCTAAAGATGTATATGCCCCCATCTTTACCCAAGTACACGCGCAGCCCTGCGATTTTTCTTGCATTCTCGACTGGATGGAATGTCTTCCGCAAGTCCAAACGGCAGCCCAGCATGTGGTGTCCGAGTCGATGTCGCTGTACTGTTCGCAAACGACGACGAGATCGATCTATTGATCCCGAACGGTAGGTTCGTAGGTCTCACGCTGCCTCGCAGTAATTGAGGTTTAGCTGCAGTAGCCTCATTTTCTAATGTTAGCCTTTTCCGCCTCCCATGCACTCCGGAATACCTGGCATTTGCTACTACCGATAGTGTGGTCGGTAGCTTGTGAGCCTTTTTCCCGGCATAGCATGCACGCAGAATCCTTTGAATAGGATCAGACGATGTGCCCTTCCTCTCCGCGCTGGAGGCGTCTTTTGGATCGATCCTCTCTCGTGCAGTTGCTGCCCATATGCCCATAACTAAGGAATGGAAAGCATCGCACTAGGGTACTGGCCTTCTTTTTCCGAACGCGGCTGTAGACCCATCCGAACCGCAACTTCTACATGCTCATAGCCCAGGAGGCAATTCTGGCTGGTAGTGCAACCACCAGTTGCATCACTTCTGTTAACTCTTTATACTTTAATTGTGTCGTTTTATGCAACACATTTATAATCCTTGCATTTCTTATGAATCATGCTAATAAACAATATTTAAAAAATGCTGCAGTATCATTTAAAAAACAAAAGGTATGTTAGCAATATTAGTCCGAGGCCTCTTATTTTTAAAAGAATTACGCTCTTTCGAGGTTCTGGGGTAAGTGCCGTCCGGTCCCTCGCAGTCCTCTTGCCAAAGGCATCGCTGCCTTCCCCACTCCGTGGCCAGATTCTCTAGGAAGAATTTCCTTATTTTTAAAGCAATGCAACGTCGGGCTGCTGCCATCTCTAACTATCACTCATCTGTTTCACATAAACAACCCTCTTCGTCGCTGACAGCCGAAGGACCCAGCGTGGTCTTCCGCCACCATGCAACGCCAGGTCTGTTTAGTCTCAAGCACCCTCTTCCACGACCGCACGTATTCTAGAAACCCTAGTCCATAAATTCTCCAACGGTCAGTGAGCGACAGTCATCCGCCTTCGACTCCACTTAAAACTTGTTGACGCTAACAGGTAACATTCATATTCCCGAAAAAAATCTTATTTACGAAAATTGTGCACATTTAAAGATAGTTCAAGTTTTGCTTAAGACATTTTTTTGTAGAGCTCAAGGAAGACCCTGAAATTTCGAGGCAACACATACGTGAACACCCTGTATGTATTTCAAGCAGCTATAAAATGAACAATTTCACAAATTTATGACACAGGGACGTATAAGTTTTACAGCTGTAAGGTGCCATGCAATAAAGCGGAAAAGGCTGTCGATTTTATTACAAAGGTACCTATAAATGAAAATTCTGTTTATATTTCTAATATTTGAAAGAACTTTAAGTTTTCGTCGGTTGTTGTCAACAGTAAAAAAGTCAGAAGTATCTTGGATCTGAATGGACATTGTACGGCATTAAACGTCGCTTACGCGAGTTATCTCCGCTTTGATTTCTTGTCTTAAGGTAGTTCGTACCTGACTCCTTAGTCAATAAAGCATCATATTAATAATTGGTATTAAACACCCGCTAATACATTTTAATAATGTATAAAAATTACATCTATGAAATTGAATGACATTTCCATTGATCATTTATCATTATATTGTAAATAAAAAATATATTTTGGTTAGTCGTATAACTCCACTATGCTCGTTTCTGGGGTATGTTTGACAACGTTGTTTTCGCACGCATATCTATATACGTGGTGCGTGTTCAGTTTTCCCGCGTAGTAAATATTCAATATTCTTATATGTAAAGTTAATTATATTCTCATGCATTATAATTTAGAAAATTAGAATTCACTAAAACACAAAATAAGTGAAATATTTGTTAAATGTATTTGTATTTCACGGGTATGACCTTACTTCAGCAACGTTGCCAAGTCCTCCACATAGTCCCAATAACCTACATATCCTGGACTTTGTCAAATATCTTCCTAGAATGTTCGGCATGGTACAAGATTTAGTTCATTATCAGAAGCTCAGGATTTATACTTTCAGTGTCTAGTTTTTAGTTAGCATTTCTAACTTTTGTGAATAGAAAAGATTATACTTCCGGTAAGAAATCGTAAGACTGCCATAAGAGCTGTGTTGAAAACTCAATTTTTGACAAGCTTTTTCTTATTTATTTGATTGGCAACCAAGTCTCAAACTTTTTTTGTGTGTGTATTTAATTTTAATAAACAATCTGTATGAATTTTCTTTAATTAACTAATCTTTTGAATTTGGAAAATTCAAAATGTCTCGAAATGTGTGTTCTTTTACGCTTGACCGATTTTATAACCGCGCTGTATTTTGGCACGAAGTATAAACTGTTTTCAATAAACTCATTCTACATATGCAGTTATTACCGTTGAAGCTTTTGGGTGTAAGAAGTGTCCTGGTGGAATTATTCTCCCAACGTTTCGCAAACATTACAGCTAGCTTCATCAAGAGATCGAATGACACACTGATACTAGTGTGTGCCTTGTGGTGCTGCACTAATATACTGGAGCATGCTCATGTTCCGGTTCATTGATTACCATTTAAGACATTTTTAATTGGTCAGCTGACAACAGTAATAACTATATGATGCCAGGCCATGGAAACCTCAAATCTCTCATTCTATGCATGTCCATATTAGTTTTTATTTATCAATAAAAACAGGGTGTATTAATTATCTCTTATCCTCATTAAAATTTTAAATAAAACCCCTACTAAATAACCGAGTTTCCTGATATTTGAGGTACTATTAACATTAATTTTTAATTAATTGTTGCACTTGTCACTTTTCGAATAAAAATGTAAACAATGAAAAATAAGGGAAAATAATAACGGTCACATAAAATGTAGAAATAACGGTACTTACATTGAGAGTTCTTTCAAGTTTTCCTGATGATGTAGAGAAACAATAAAGTACAAGATCTTCACCAACGCAATAAATAAATTCACCACGTGGACTTACAACTGTACACACGAAGTCGCCACCCTCTCTTTTACCACTAGAAAATGACCTTACAATTTGACCTTGCATATTCATGATGACTACTGTATTTGAGCGATTGCATACAACAAAATGTTCTGGATTTCGAGGCAAGAGATGTATACTATTTACTGTTAAGTCTGCAGCACCTAAAGATTTATATGTGCCAATGCATTCTGTTGTTTTTAAACTCCATATCTTTACAGTTCCATCCGATGATGCACTTAATGAAATAAGTAACAAATTAATTAAACATTTTTCAACTAAAATTATTAACTATTAGATAAGAACTATACCTTATTACACTATGTCCATCTGGTGCAAAGACTACTTCGTTAACAAAAGAAGTATGTCCTCGAAATTCTTTTAATGTTTTTCCAGATTTAAGTCCATGTATCCTGCAATAGAAGTAAAACTGCAATACCAATGAAAACATAGTCACTTTTTATACATACCTTATAGTAGTATCAAATGATGTAGATAGAATCTGACTATTATCTCTACTAAATTGTAGGCATGTAACACCTTTTGAATGTGCCTTTTCAAATCTCCTTAAGCACTGTCCACTTTGTACCCTCCATACTTTTATTTTTCCATCCTGTCCACCACTAGCTAACATTTCACTATCACGACTAAAAGCCATTGACAAAACTGCTTGTTCCATCATCATAAAATTGTCTTGAGCTTGATACTTTAAATCTTTCCTGATTTTACCAGTTGTAAAATTCCATACTTCAATAAATCCATCAACAGAACCGGTAACTAAATATTGACCATCTGGTGAAAAACGTGCACATTCTACATGAGATTTTTGTCCAAATTTAATTTGTTTAGAAAGTTGCGTAGGATATTTTTCATCTTCTTGATCTCGTACAGCTGCTTTTCCTCTAAATAAATCTATTGTAGTACCAGGTGGAAGTAAACCCTGATGTTGTTGCCATTTCAATGCTTGTCCCAATAGTGCAAGTAATCTGCTTGAAGGTACTACTGATACTTCACCAGCAAGAGCCGCAGCTATATAAGCTCTTCGTTTTTCCTTTGTACTGCCATCAGGATATGCTTCACGAGGATCAAAATACGAGCGTGCAAGTAAATTTTCTGTATAACACGGTATAATATAATTATTTAGTAAAAATAATGTATTATAAAATAGGTTTTACAGTAGGATGAAATTATTATTCTAATTTGCTTCACCTAAATGAATATATCTTTCAGGTTCTTGTTGTTTCATCATAATCATAGGATCTGTTTGTCGTAATAATGATCTAGCTGCTCCCAGTTCTCTTAACTCAATTAATTCTAAAACAACCTATAAATTACAGATAAGACATACAGTTGCTCCGTTTAATTTGAAACGGTGTAGTATCTCACAAAGGATGAAAGTTATCAACAAAATTTTTGTACAAAAATTTGGTATAAAGAGGGACACTACATGGTATAAATAATTTTTCTGTTAATTTCTTTAAATGGAACCCTATATCATGATATGATAGCATTTGTTGAGACAAATACAACAACCTGCCACATCATATCATTCCATGTAGTAAAATCTAATAAATTAGATCCGAAGTAGTCAGATCAACACAGATCTTGTGTTGGCGGTCAGCTGATCCCTATGTGAATAGGCTATCAACATGTTGTTCCCTTCTTGATCAAATGTTCCTGGTATAGAAACAATGCTAATATTGTAGCAAATATGAGGAGTTAAACATAAATAATGCATTTTCATTTTCACTTACCACTATTTTACTTGCAGTAACAAGAATTAGTAATTTTGATTTTTTTTATCTTTTAGCACGCCCACCATCATTATGAATACACGTTTATATACTGTTTGAAAATTCTCCTTCGACACTTTTTAATATCTTGACTATTATTCTTTTGTATGCAACTGAAATTCTTCTTTATAAATCATTGACATTTTTAATTAGTGTGGTAAATCATTGCATTTGCCTCAACAAATGCTACCATATTTTGAATAAAACAATACAGATTTCCACTTGAAAAAATTAACTCTACTTTGATATGTGCCCCTAGTACAACACTTACAGAAAAATTACTTATATCATGTAATGTCTTCCTTTATATCAAACAATTATTCAATCCCTGAGATATTCCGTTTTCAGTTAAATGAGACACTCTGTTCTATATAATTTTATATCACTCTATTCCAACATTTATTTCATAATCAGGGTGTCATACCTGTTCATATAAATCGATAAGTTTTTTATCTGGTAATTTTAATGACTGTATTGCCTTTAACACTGTATCCCAGTGTCCATTATTTATGTCTGCCACAAAACCATCTACACTATCCACTGTATTAAGCGACACACCTGTTTCTTCCTATTAATGTAATAATACATTCATTTACTGTTATCATAAATATTGTATTAATATTATATAAATAAAAATTACATACTTGTAATGTTTGCAACGTTTTTACAAGATTAGATTCTTTAAGATACTGTTGTATTAGACGAATCACACTGAAAATACAGATTAAAATATGAATATTTAGAATAAATATAAAATACTCTATTCATAGACGTAACATAATTACTCAGCAGATTCAATTTCTATCGACATTATGTGAATGATCCGTTAGGAAAAATAATATCAAGTGTGATTATATGAATAAACGATGAAATGTTTTCAAGAACTCTTCTCAATAAATTTATTTAAAGTTGCAGACAGAATACACCAACCTCAATCACATACATTTTATTATGTTTGACCACAGACGTGGTATATTCATAGACATATGTACCCTCACGAGCAAACTCATCTTCCGCTAGGGGAAAAAGGGACGTGAAGAAGGATCTCCTGGGGCCTCCTACCATGCTCCTAGCTACCATAGACGACTCTAGTCACAGCCGACTCTAGTACTAGCCGTGCTGAAAAACGTGGCAACACCGCTCATGGCGCATTCAGGAGTCCTATTTTCAAAAATAGAGTTTTGTGCTCAGTGTTATAATTACTTGGTATATATTTTGTGGACACTCTGAATAGTTTAGTGTTGTGATGCATTATGTTTGAAATATTTACAGTGGTTTCAAGAAAATATAAGTGTGGAGCATGATAAAACCATCTTTGAATCAAATTGAAGCATTTAAAAATTGATAAAGGTATGTATATGTTAATAGAAACCTGAAATAGACAAAATTATTTGTACGATGCCAAACAGGGTAATTCGCTATTGTTAGAGAACAATTTATTATTTACAGTTTTCACATAATCATTTAATAAAATATTCGAAAAAATTGACAACAATTTTAACAAAATACAGTGGTAACTTTGACCACAAATGCATGTATCTGAAAATGCTAAATAATGTACATCTGATTGAATACTAATATATGTTAATTTACATAAAATATGTTTATCTATATCTATTTTTTTATTTTTTATTTGCCTTATTTGGTCTATTACTATTTCAAGATTTTTGGTATAAGAAAATTCAATTGATTCTGCAATAATATATGCCTTATTAACTTCTTCTAGAGATTTCCCAAGATGTTCTTCAATAAGACATATATTAGTGGTAAAATGTGGACTCTGTAATACTTTGTATCTACGTAATAAATTTTCAAGCTCAGACTACCTAGATAATTTCTTATCAATAGGCAGTACCCACTTTACATCATTGAATGAAACTTCATTGCTTTCTTGAAAAACTTGTAATTTCATGTTGTCACTAATCACAATCTGTGTATTTAGAATCAAAAAGTCAGAATTATCATTACATACGAGCATATAAACATAAACTTTTGAATTTGTTATTTTAGTAGTCTAACAGTTTGAAAGTACAAGCTTTTCTTTATAATTATTTATTAAATCCAAGAAATTACCAATTAAATATGTATAGTCATTAGTAAAACGTTTAGTCGACCACGTACAAAAGAACTTTACAGTGGTTCTGCAGTCTTATAGTGTAGCGTGTAACAGAATAGAATGGAATTGACTGCGAAACCAATGCAAAGTTTTTTGTACGTAGTTTGAGCCCAGCAGAAGGTTTTGAAAGTATTAGCTTCAAATTGCTTTTTCATTTAAACAAATTTTGATAAATATTAACAAAGTTATTTTGTGCACAAGTGAGGCAATAACTTTAGGCAGTAGTATACGTATGTAAGAACTAATAAGTGTTAACAATTCATATTTTTTGATTACCACTTCTGATAAATTACAAAACACATGTTATTAGACGCATTTAAAATAATAGTATAGTACTTCTAGAATACTATCATTAGGGTAGTGTGAAGTAGTAGAATTTATATAAATGTACAATATTTAGAATAATAAACCATATATAATTATAATACATTTATAATTTCTATAAAAATTACATATTATACCGAACAATTTATCCTAAAACCTACTGTGATTGTTTTCTATCCTTCGTGGGTCCTGTAGAATCACACTAAATAACAAATAGCATACATAAATTATTATATCAGTAATTAATATTCAGATACATTGAAAATTTACCAGTGTACAAGTACTTATCTGAGTAAGGTGGTGATGAATTTTAAATACACTTGTTGCAATTCCTGTGTGTCCTGAATTCTTTTGCATGATACTTTCCAAAGTGCTGTCCAGATTGGTTTTTCTGTCTTCTCCTGGCCTTATTTTTTATTCCTTCCTTTCAAGTAAAAAATATTGTTTTATGCCATCTACAAATGACTGAATATGAGATGGTGCTGTTGCACTATGATGTGTTAATCTTTGAACTAAATATGTTAATTCATTCATATTATTTTTATCATGATTTTTTCGATCAACTGTTTCTTCTTGTTCTTTGTCACCTTTATTTCTTTGAAAATCTGATACAGGTCCTGTAATAATTGTCTCCCATGCACTTTTTATATTCTCTGCAGTTATTTCTCCCCATGATTCTGCTAACATTTGTATGCAATCTTTAATATTATACTGCTTACAAAATTCATTGAACCCACCGTCATACCTCAAAATCCTTTGTCGCATTTTGTGACGATAACCTTTCTTAGTCTTTTTTGTTACTTTGTGATACATGGGCCGTAGTAATAATGATGTATTCAGTGGTACATACATAATTTCAAAATCTTCTTTCATATCTGTTGGAACTTCATATTCCTTGCAATTGTTTAATAATAAAATAACTTTACCAAATATTTGTTTATGTGCTTGGAATGCCCTTACATTTGGCTTAAACTGATTCTGGAACCAATCCAGAAATAATGATTGATTCATGCAGCCATTTGCCTGTGATTTCAAAATGATTGGAGCATTGGTTTTAGGTTTTGGTTTCTTGGATTTGTTAATTACTAAGGGTGTGATTTTATTCGTGCCTGATACATTTGCACATAATATCATTCTTATGCGCCCTTTGTGATTCGTATAGCACCTAATGCTCTTTTTTTTGCTCCTTTTCTGCATTTTATAGTCACTAATGTGTTTTTCTTTGATGTCTGCAAGCATCTGTGTGGGAAGAGCTTTCCATAGAAGCCGGCTTTCATCCATGTTGTAAATATTTTCTACATCTATCTTCTCTCCTTCTATTAATTTTTTAAAATTCTCTATAAATATCTTCGCTTCATTCCTGTCAACACTAGATCTTTTTCTATGGACTTCTTGTTTAATATGGACTTTTTGTTTTGTATTGACATCGTTGCGTTTTTTAAATTTCATAAGCCAATATTTGGTCAATTTGTAATCTGAATATGATGCGGTATTCTTTTTTATTTCGGCAGCTTTTTCTAAAATTGTAGCATCTGATAGGGTATCACCATGTGCCCTTCTTTCTGCAATCCATGTCAGCATACGGCGGTCCAGTTCTTCATACATTCGTTTTGTAAATCTTCGCCGTTTCTTCTGTTCTTCATTCTTTTCTGCAAATTCACTCATAGATGCAGCGTTTCTTCTTACCAAATCAACCATTTTCGGGTGTATATTATCACGGCCTGTTAACTCCCATTAGAATAGTATGGTTAGTCATAAGAAGTCATAAGTTGCTGGCCCTTATCACCAATGGTACTAAAGTCGCATTTTTCGAGCATATACTTCGATGTAGTAGTGATGGGCACCATCGATTAAATAAAACTATCGACTAACGATTATTTAGTCGCAACATACTATCGACTATTTAGTCGACTGAAATTATGCTTTAGTGGTTATGTATAGATTATAATATTATATAGTCAGATTTTCATGGCACCATTGGTATATTTACGTTTTGAAAATTTATTAGTTCATAGATAGAATTTCAAAAATATAAGTGGTAAACAAGTTCTTTTAAACAATTACTAATATTCGATTTTTCGTAAGCTATTTGATATTGGCACTTGAAAAATTAACTGCTCTAAATTTTTTGTGAAAATCAATTAGGTTATAAGCAGTAATTTGCACAGTTCTTGGAAAAATTCTTTAAAATCAAATAAGTGTTGTCACAATAGCAGGTATTTAAAATTATAGGATTATTTAATTTTTTATACATACCAAATTTTATTCATAGTTGTTAATGTTGTCATTTCGTCTTTCTCTTAGGACAGATATAAATATTGCTATATGATATTAAGAATATCATCTAAACAAATATTACACAATTACCTGCTATTGTGATCTATGTTATTCCACATTACAATTTTAAAAAATGAGTTGATCTAAATTTTTTGACGATGGTCTATTTCTTCTTTCTGACATAATCTGTCCAGCTTTGGAAAATATCCGTTCTGATCCGCAAAAGAAAGGAGCTTTTCCGGACAAGTAGTCGACGATTGAAAAAATTAGTCTACTGAAAGTAGTCGTTGGTTACTATCAACTTAGTCGATAGTTTTTAGTCGATGGTGCCCATCACTACAGTCAGTTTAACATTTATTTCAGTACTCGACAAGCAACCAAATTTGCGCGTTTGAACGTTTGAGGGTAAAAGCGATGTATTTTATTGCCAGTGAAATGAGTAATAAACACAATTGGTCACCAGTCTGTCAACAGCCAGCGTGATCGGTGATTGTTCAGTGGCGCCATCGTCGCCCATTGAATGATTGGCGAAACAATCTCCCCCACTATAGCATCACGTAGGGACGCCGACTCTGCACGATTGCGCGGAAACCGTCACATAAGTCTGTCCTTCTTGCACTTGCGGTTGTACTCTTTTACGGCGCATCCCCGTCTTGACGATGTTTCAGGGGTCCCTGATTTCATTGAGCTAATCTCTAGTTTCCACTACAGCCGTGGATAATCCCCCATCAACAGCCCCATTAGAAAGAGAGGAAAGTTACTCCAGTTATTGTCCTCTCTTTCTAATGCCGACTTCATCCCTACTACAAGACCGCACAGTCTATTGTCTATGATGTCCAATGATGTCTGTCTGATCGTGTCTACGGTCAACCCCCTGGGTTGAACTACGTCTGTTAAAAAATGTCTGCATTGTTATTTTATACTGTGTGTTATATTTTAATATCAGGATGTATTGTGTATCCTCCTACAGAATTTGTGTCAGCTGGGTTAACTATAAAAGACATATTTTCAAATTGGCTAGGAAGTGAAAATGAGTTTTTTATACAATATCACATAAGAAGAAGTATAATTACATTATTTACACATTCCATACTTCCATTCGGTAACTATATCACATTTCTTTATGATTTTAAACATTATGACTATATCATTCTCAAATAAATTTTACTCTTATCCAGGTTATGCTGTTGGTTTAATTCTATTTGGACATGTGGAAACTATAATATTATTGTTAGGCTGTCATAATTTATGGTTAATATTTTTTACTTGTACAATTCTTCTACCATTGTATACATTGTATAAAATCTTAGTGTGGTCTATGAATAACTGGATTAAACATCCTATTGTACAAAATCTTACAATTTATTGTAACAGTAACAATAATGATAATAATATGACTTGGACTACAGTAGCATCTGATATCAACATTGAGTATCGAAGGTTGTGGTTTAATTAAAAAGATTCATTCAAAATATGATTTTATTTGAAGAAATATAAAACAACTAAAATTTAATTTCAGTATAGGTAAAATTGTAATGAGTACAAATAATATATTATATGTAATAGTAACAGACAATTGGATAATTAAAGTAACGCTATATAAAATATTAGTTGCACATCAAAATGATACAGTTTTAGTAGTTACCAAAAGTGATACTCATGACATGTCACCTGTGACAAGAGGAGAAATTGATTTTATTAACATTGAGGTACCTTTTATATAATTTATACTAAAGTTATTTAAAAATAGTAGTTACTACAGATATTTTATTATTATCTGATAATTCTACAATTAAAATATTCAATATATGTGCGTAATCATTGGGAATTTAGTATATCATATACCAGTGGTGGCCAAACCTTGTCCGGATAGGAGTCATATATCACCTATCATAAATATTCTATAGTCGCATCTTCTATTGGAACAGTATTAAATTATGAGTTATGCTTATAGTCTATGTGTACATCACACTGCACAAAAAACTTACAAAAATATCATATTACATACATGTATGTAGTATGTGTCAAGTTTATAAAAAAATATTGTGTAAGTACATGGGAGCCGCAGTAAGAGTCTAAAATAGCCATGTGTAGCTTAACAGCCGCAGTTTGGCCACCATGGTAATATACCATTGTAATAATATTTTATTTTCATTAATTGCAAAAATATTTGTTATATAGGTAAAATTGACAAGAACTGGATCACAATCTTTTGATATAAGATTAAATGCTTTGGATTTCAAAAATTTACAAGATAAAGTTTTATGTCCTATTACTATATTACAAAATGTCACATTCCATAAAACCTTACTTGATAGATTCATTGATAATTTTAAAGAACAAATTGAAGAAAATCCACTTTATGAAAGTACAGATGTATGTTCTAATACATAAATTTATTTTTACTTTGTTCTATAATCTTATTTCTCAAAGTATATTACATTTATATATATACGTTTTAAGGAATTAGGTCAATGTATTGGATGTATGCATGCTTCATCAAATATAAAATTATTTAAACAGTGCACTAGTGATTTAGGAAATGGTAATTCTGAAGACTGTGTGATGTGTTATTGTCGCCCAATGTGGTGCACAGATTGTATGGCAAAATGGTAAATATATATATTATTTAATAAGATTTTTCAATGAATTTAAATGACCATGTTATAGTTAATATTTTGTTCGAAAAAACTTCCTGGTTTTGTAAATAGTTGAGAGAAAAAATACTTATTCGTTCTTATATTTGTTTTGTGTTGAAATTATATAATTTTTCAAACATAGTTTCCTACAATAAGTAGTACAGTTATTATTAATATTAATGATATTTCGTTTGCTGTTAATATTTATTATTGATAGAAACAATGGTACACTTCAAATACTTTATATAATATTTTCATTATGAATATGTTGTTACAGGTTTGCATCAAGGCAAGATGAAAATGCTCCAGAAACATGGTTATCTTCTAAATGTACTTGTCCTGTATGCAGAGCACGATTTTGTATTTTAGATGTATGTCTCATACAACCTATTTGAATATAACAGGTATTCTGTCCCAGAATTATGATATCATATATATTCTTAATCATAAATTGTAAATAGATCTTGAGGAAATCATGAACAAGACATGAGTAAATAAAGATTCACGCACTAAGTATCATGCACTTCCTCAAATCTTTCTAAAAATCCATAAAAGTGACTTCATTACAATATTTTTTTTACTGCACAAATTTAGCAAGACTTTAATAAATAGGTACATGCATGCAATTAAAAATACATTTCCTAACATTTACCTGGTTTTTCTTTTATTTCATTCTGTTTCATTAAAGATATACAAAAATACAGGAAAAATTGAATAGTATAGCAAGACCTATTAGCTACACAATTAAATTTTTTTTTATAGTTATTTATTATATAATTCGATTGTCCTTTACAAAGTTTAAAGTATCCTTTAAACTTCATAAAGGACAATCCTCGAGGAGTACTTCATGTTTACAGTATTTAAAAATTGTACAAATCTGAAATGAAGAACATACAGAAATAGCTAACATCTATAATACTTCAAGAATGTATTCAGACATCTGAGTAAAAAATTGCAGATGACTCGTAAACAATTGATTTTTTAAAACATTTGATTGTAATATTTCTATATATAAAATGTTCAATGAAATTATATACATCCAGTAGCTTACAAAAGTATTCAAATGTTTGCATTCACGACTTTTAACATGTGAATTATGTCTGTTAAACTAAGGTGTTTAAAACAATACGAGAGCTATAGCATGGGGGAAGTCTTAAGATTATGTGTAGTGGGTGGTGAAATAATTATACACATTCTGTGTGTGCATATTATGGTGTAAAAAAAATGTTACAGATCTCTGAAATGGGAAACTTGTAAGGCGCTTGGAACAAGTTTTTCCTTAGCAAAAATGTTATCCGAGCCGAGCCTATGTTAACGAGATATTAATGAAAAATCCGACCAATTAGAACGTGAGTCTGCCGGTCGAGTTCCCCCGATAGCGCTGGCTCCTCAGCGCTGAGCTTGTACTACAAACAAGCAAGATGGACATGTATCGAAGGAAATCACGTAGAATAGCAAATGAAAAGGACGAAACAAATAAAGTTGAACTTATTGTCATTTTTTGTTTGTCATTTAAGGTGAATAATGAACAAAGGATAAATGAAGGAAAATCATATGTACCGTACAATGACGGATACAGTGTTTTTTTTTTAAACAGCCCTGTCATCCAAACTTGCAATGTCAAATTTAGTGCAACGCTTGATGTCACACATTTACGCAAGTTGCACGCAACTGCGTAGGATAGTTGACATTGAGGTAGATCATGGATATAGACAGCGGGCAACACGGTCACGTGGTACTCTGAGCCATATTGACGATTGGTTATGATCGCGTAAGCGCATGGCGCAATCTTGTTTTCATTGGGTCTTATTTGATCTATTACTATTTCAAGATTTGTGGTATATGCAAATTCAATTGATTCTGCAATAATATATGCTTTATTAACTTCTTCTGGAGATTTCTCAAGATGTTTTTCAATAAGACATATATTAGTTGTAGAATGTAGACTTTGTAATACTTTGTATCTACGTAATAAATTTTCAAGCTCAGACCACCTAGATAATTTCTTATCAATAGGCAGTACCCACTTTAAATCATTGAATGAAACTTCATTGCTTTCTTGAGAAACTTGTAATTTCATGATGTCACTAATCACAATCTGTGTATTTAGAATAAAAAATTCAGAATTATCATTACATATGAGCATACAAAAATAAATTTTTGAATTTGTTATTTTAGTAGTCCAACAGTTTGAAAGTACAAGCTTTTCTTCATAATTATTTATTAAATCCGAGAAATTACTAATTAATTATGAATTAATAAATTCTTGGACTAAGTTTTCATTCCTTTCAATCATTTCTTGATTTCGCTCTACAGGATCTTTTCTTGGTGATAGCACATGTTTTACAAAGTAAGAAGGGGAGGAAATGGGGAAAATGAATGGTACTGCATTCACTGTAAGTCTTGGACATCTCAACAAAACATTCTCCAGTACACCATTGGGTGATAGAATACCTTGAACCTTGGTACCTTTGAATATCACTTTCTGCAAAATGCAGACTGCGAACGGCAGAATATTTTGTTGGTGTCCAACTTTTACGAGGAATAGCAGCCATCTATTTTTGCCGCAATTTCTCATCTTTGGGGAAGAAAAATATAGATATATAATTACTATCTTTTCAAGTGCTATCATAATTTCCCTTACAATTGGGAACACAGCAACGCCGTGGCATTATTAATAAACATATGAAAATTATAAACAAAAATATATGTAAAACAAAATTTCCAAAAAGGCTATAGATATTATTAAATAAGTATGCTACACACAAAAGAATGATATGTAGAGTTAATTATAAATAAATAAAATTTACCTGGATTATTGTACCGATTCTTTCATTCGGAGGCTTACAATAATCTAAACATTTGAAGGACAGGCGGGAAACTGAGAGGCCGGTAGAGGGAGACTGAGTAGCCGGGAGGCCGGTGAAAGCGAGAGACCTGGGAGGCTGATATGGTAGATTGGATTGGGTATATTCAAGCCGGACTCTCGCGTCATTGCTATTTTTACCTTCAGCACCGTTGAGTGATTTCACTAGATTCGTTACCGCTCACCCAATAGGATGTAGCGTTCAGAGTGAAATCTAGTGAAATCTCTCAACTGTTGCGTAACGGTTGTGTCTTCTGAATGCAGCCATTGGTACATGTCATCTATTGCCTGAAGTATAACGTTAAATATTTATTATTGTCGAGTTTTGTACTACATATAGCCACATAAATGAATATTACTTGACAACTGTAAGTGTCTCTTGCAGAAAGGAACTAAACATAACCATAGCCTCGAAATTGTTAGTTCATTTGACCCATTACAATTTTTCAATATCTTATCTAGAAAAAGTATGCTGCTTTATTATTCCCATTGGCATGAAGAGAACCCACACATATTTGTTATCCAAAATAGAACGTCTATAGTTAATGCAGTAATAAGCAATTGGTTCGCAGATTCATTCTTATGTCGCACGCACGGTTCAACAGTGTTTGTTCTCTGTGGTTCTCTGCTCTGAGTTTGAAGCTGGGACGCCAACTGGTGGCAAGAATCGTCACTACTTTTTCAGGCGAATCGATATTCTGCTCAAATATTGACTTCGCGATTGTGAGTGGTGTCGTAAGCGAGTCGTGCAGTAGACGGCGATGCTCTTTTAAAAAGGGAGTTCTTAGAAGTGTTAAGTCAAGTGCTGTTAGTCGGCGAACTGATAATCGGACTATCCTGGTGACAGGAATTAAGGAAGATGCTGCTGGCGGCTAGTGCTGTGCTTTTCGGGTTGACCCTCGGTCTCTCCCACGCGAGCATCCCAGCCCTCGACTCGACTCCAAGTTCCTTCAACAATCATGGAGGTGATTTCATTTCTCTTTTCTCATGCCCTACATTTACCTGGTAGGTTTACGAACCTCTTTCGTTTTCGAACAATTATGCATATTAAATTCCTTCCGTTTGTATTGTCAAATCGTGCCTCATTTTCTTGTATATAGCTGGTCAAGTGGGTAACTTGCAGGTGCAATTCTTCTTTTGGGAGCACCTGCAGTCACCGAAACTGTTATGGCGAATTCATTGACTAGTCCCAATAGGTGCTCCGATACGTGTTTGTATTGCACCCGAATCGGATAGTGTCATGAACTCAAAAAATAAATTTCAGAGAGATATAAGCACCGATGATGTATTATTATTATACTTTACGGCATCAGTAGTCACGTTTTGTTACGATAACAAAATGGGTATCAATTAGATCGGATTTACTGTCATTTAGAACAGGGTCCATTAACATTAGGGGATTGTAGGGACGTTTTATGATGCTGTCTGTTGTATACAGTAATTAAAATGTTTATTATTTACAATTTTCTATACTACTCTTAATAATATTCAGTTACGATAATATCTTTAACTGTTTTCTTGTTGTTCGAATCTTATTGAAAAATAGATTACAATACACGACATTTTGATTAACATTCGCGTATATTTTGTCGAACAAGACATTTGAAACAACTATTACTTTTCATTATAATTTCTACAAATTTAGTAGCATTATCTGAAGTGTATGTAAAATTTATTTGTTTAGTATTAAAATTTTGTCATGCGTAGTTATAATTATTTTATTTTCGTATACTATAAATACCCATAATCACCGTCTATGACTGTCAGAACGAACATACAGAAAATATTATTTTATCTATTTGAGCCATAAAAATATTAGTGTGTTAAGTAATTAGAGTATAGTAAATAATAATTAAAGAGCCATAAAATAAAAATATCGATAAGCAATGCTTTACTCACTTTTCTTTTATTTGCATTAATACATGCGATATAGTTATTATAATATAATTAAATATGTTTTTAAGTTACGCTTCATAGTTCGTATTGTCTTTCAATGATAATGTTTTGTATTATAATTTCTTTTTCTGTTCCTTGTTACAGAACTTAAAGAAGAAAATCGTTTCAGTATTGTTTGATTTCATTTTCTTTACTGAGTGATACAAACTGCGAAAAAATAACAATTCGTTAGCCACATAGACGCCGTTCATATAAACAATAACACTTAATTCCGATATTTTTAAATGTTCCTTTTGTTACGAAACTAAATTACAAAATTCTCGTTACAAGAAAACAATTGCGTTTCTGTTTACTCTTTCGTGGATTATGTTGGATTTATTATTTTTATATATTTGGGTATACATACATATATATATATAGTTCGTACCAAAACAACAGTGGAATAAGTGAGAATTTTATGTTCGTCAGTGCATTATATTTATAATACTCATCGTAACCAATTGATCGAGAAATTCGAACTATAAAGACAGTTATGTAGCGTATGAAAAGGATAATAAAAATTGACAATTGTTGTCAATATTTCTAGAAACATTGAATCAAGGCTTAATCGGACATACGCTTCAATTGTCGTTTATATATTCCAATATTATACGGATTATCGGGTGATCTGTGATCAGAGATGAAGAATTATTTCGATATTCATGATGATTTATAGTGATTGATACCTGTTTAATATGTGTACCGCCATCATTCCGTGGGTTAGGTCTGGGTTAGGTAAAACAAATCACATATAATCCACGCGACATAATGATTTTGTTATTCACAGCTGCAATATTCATTAATATTTTGTAGATACTGATCACACATTTTTCACATTCTATATAAAAATCTCAGTTTTTAAAATCACAGAGGTGAAAAAACGCGTTAAAGTGTAAACATAAAGAATTGAACTAGTATTCGTAAATGAACCCTTTCAACATTGGCGTAACTAGAATTTTTTCTAGGGGCCAGATCCCCTGACATTCGCCCAAGCACTCCCCACCAGGCACCTGTACGTATTTTATATCACGTACGTGGGATGCACAAAATAAAGTTACACATTTTGCAATAATTATTTACACGTTTATTTAACAGAAAACTAAGAAACGAAGAATATAAACATCATTCTGAAAAATAAAAGAAATTTGAGATTGATTAAAATCAAGAGTATATTATGTGCAGATACCTATAATTAAAATGTATCATATATAAGCTTGAATTTGCTGGTTTTTGTTTGCAAAAATATTTTTCACATTATTAGTTAAGTTAGGTATTTTTTTCTACTTAATTGCGTTACGTATTGCATTTCGGCTCAAGTATTTATTTTTTATAACATAAGATTTTACCAACTGACGAATGTTTTTTTTACATATTTCTATAATTTCTGAGCGGGGGGGGGGCAGTCCGTATTCTGGGGGGCCAGGACCACCGTGGCCCCTACCTAGTTACGCGAATACCTGTCAGACATATTATCAGGGGAAACAAACATTTGGCATATGTATTATACACAATTATATTATAAAAGTACGAAGCGTTCGTAAAAATGTTTACTATCGTGTTTTAATTCTTAATCTTCCGCTCTTGTATTCCCATTAGTTTTACGTACAATGTTTCACTCGTACAGTAAGCAGTTATTAACCTATTACATTAAAAGAGAAATTTAATTAAATGTATTGTAATCAGTGACAAAAGTAGCAGGAAAATTAAATCTTTTAGTCAAATTTGTAGTCGGTATTGTTCAAATGTAATTTATCATAATCTATGATATTAATTGTATATATTATTTAAGATAATATAATATATAATTCGATTTATAATAATAATGATTATAGTCTCATAACTAATGTGACACATTCGTTACAAATTTGACGGTCTGGTTCAACGATGACACTCAATTACTTATTGTTAGAAATGGTAAAATCAGTAATTATGTAGCATATCAAAGTTTAAAATATAAACTTAATTGAGTGTCCCTACTTTTTGAAAACTTCTCAATTTCGGTAGGGGCAGAGTGGGTTAGCCCTGGACACTTCCATGAAACAGAAAAACAACATATAATCAATAAATTGTAATCATATAACTCTTTCAGAATACAAATATAAAAACTTTCTGATTCATTATAAATAAAGAAAATAGAGCGTATCCTCACATACATGGCAGTAATAATATAAATTTGATAAATCAATATTTGCACATTCTTCATGTGTCCAGTCTTTGCATATATTGCATTGATTGAACATGTAACAATACTTAAATTTAATAGACAACAAGGATCGATGAAATTCAATGGCCTCGGTAATGTCACTTTTAGCGGGAAGAAAACTGATTATAATATCTAATTCGCTTGGCGTGCACGCTACAATTAACTTGCAATCTGGGCCAGCCAGACATATTATAATTTACCGTTTATTTTTCTATATGGCTCTACAATTAGTAACGAAGATACTGAAAAGTCATTGTACATTGGATAACGCTAATGCCGGCGACACGTAAACTTTGAGTGTTAATAACTCAACAAAATATTGCGTAAAATACAAGTGTATGTAGTGTTTTGAATATATCTCGATATCAGTTATAGGAATATATGATACAAAATGTAGGGTTCAATTCAAAAATTCAGAGGTGACCTTTACATCACATTCCAAGGTTACCTCAAGGTCAAACAATTATCTTCAAAATACATCCCCCTCAATATCATATAACTTTCATCTGAAACATTTTTTCGTATTTCTGATACCTACAGAAATAATCAAGTGTAGACATTTAAAACGGACATACTGTACATATGTTTTTATGTATTTTATATTGTATATTGTAGTATTTGCGTATTACATAATTAACTGTATAATATTTACTCGTCGATACAGCTCAAATTGGCGTTTCGTAAAAACAGTGTTTCTAACGCTATCAATTTTTGCTACTTTTCATTTTGTGCCATTTGTTGGTTTTACTGTTGAAAAGGTTACCTGCTCTTTGGATCATTGTGCAGAAAAAATTAGTTTTACCCTAGTATTACAGTGTTTAATTCAAAGGGAAAAATCAAATAGCGGAATTAAATTTTTGGTCGTTTTGGAATATTTCGAAAGCAGTTTCATTTTCTAAATAGGACAGTATACATTATACATACATACTTCTATTAAGCTTCTGTAATAATGAGATTTCTAGACCCGCTTTAATGAAGCACTTTTTGATCAGCCATGTATGAAATCTCGGTCGTGTATAATAAATTTCTCGCGGAATTCATTTTGTGCTGTGTCCGCAGTAATTCGGATAATACCGAATAGTTTCAGCGTTGCAGAAAGAAATATAATTCTGTAGCGTGTCTATTTAATCACGCGGTGGTTAAATAGGGTTGACAAATATTTAATACCTGCGCGAAACTTAAATGTTGATAGCAATCAAAATTATATTGTAAAGAAAGTAGTACTTAAAGGTTTGGATCACTTGTGATTTAGATAGCGGATTTTATGCATTCATAGCCTATAGGGCTCTGTGAAATACAATATAAAACAAAACTTTCATTGGATCAAACGAATTTTCTGTGTTTAAAAATTATTTTAGAAACTTTTATTTTGCATAAAAGTCCACAGTCTACTTATGATATTTAGCATTAAAAAAAATACAATTCTGCGTTTCATGTCAGCGATAATGTGAGCAATTACATTACAAGTAAAAAATATCTTTCACCGTGGTAATAGTATGAAAAACATATATGCATAAGTTAGAAGACCATTAGTGTATTTTTACATAAGTGTAATAATTCTAGTGATATATAAAAGTTCATCTACAGTTCTTACACAGTGTGTTGTCAGCCAACGAAAAATAATTGAAAAATCGTGTCAATTCTTTGTAAAGGCATTCAGTTCCATTTAATAAAATACTACCGACTTTTATAATACTAAAAAGAAAAGATCTTTTGGTGAATATATCTGTTGCATTTTATTTCGCTTGAAACCACGTAATATGGGTAATATTTACTTTATTAACATTCGTTTAAAGTCATCTAACTATTTATGTATTTTTCATTAAAAACTCCAACTTGACCACTCATTCAGTAAGCGATCTCAAACTTCTGAGCGATACTGTACATATTTATGTTTCCCAAAATTCGAGACCCAAAGAAGAATTTGATTCACTAATTGAAGCGTTTAGTAGATTAAAAAGGCGGCAGCAGCGTTATTAATATTCGTTAAAACTTTCGTTTTGTTTACACATTTGCATATGATACGAATACATAGTATCCGTAGCCTATATATTATACGTACGTATTTATATGTAGATATTATTTCCAAAATCTTATTTTAATATGACAGACTAGTGCAATAGATTTAAGATCTATTTAAAAATTTTTTTCAATTTTTATTAAAAATTGCCACATAATTAATATATAATGTGTACAATATGTCCGTTTAAATATAATGTGGTATTATTTCCATACCTATACAGAATACGCAAAAATGGTGCCGTGTTATAACTATTAAAAATATTGGGTCGTTCGATAAGTAGTGTCGTATTTTTGAACATTGTTTTATTATGAAAGTTACATGTATGATTTCACTTTATTACAAAATGTAATTTCCACCGCGATTTATAACTTTTTGCCACCTTGAGAGCAAATTTTCAATTCCCTTTCGAAAAAAGTCTTCTTGTTTTGAGTTTATGAACACACGTATACCGTTGTTTTACTGCCTGTACGAAATTTTGAAAACCTTCTTTAGGCTTTTCTTACGTTTATTGTTTTATTACCGAACACATTACACAAGTTTTCAGTTGCTTTTGTCGCATTATTGCCTTTTTGATATTCGTAAAGTAAACAGTGACGTAAATGTTCTTCGTTCTTATCTATTTCACTGCGTTGAATTATTATTTAAAACAATTTTTTAACAGTTGAAACTATAAACACTATTAACACATATGACAGAACTGCATCAGCACAACAAAAATGTAAACACAAAATATACGACATTACTTATCGAACGACCCAATACTGAGCTTCATGGTAGCATTATTTAGCACATTTTTTTTTCAAAATATGCGTTGTGTATGTTGTTGAGCACGTCTTCAAATACGTCATCAAATAGTTAAAATAGAAATATACGATTCTATGTAAAAGATAAAGTTAATATTAAGATGTCTGAAGGTACGTTAATAAAAATTGGAAATATTCTATTGCGTTCTTTTGTATAAAATCAGAACCATTTAACATAAATTAATTTTTTTGTATTTGGGAAAACTACAGAAATAATCACGTATGTAGGTACACTTATGTAAATTATACACCCTGCATATTTAATATTTACAAAATTCGTTTGAATTTTTAACATTTATTGAAACGTACGGACAATGTATCATAAATAATGCGTGTATTACGTTTGTTGAGATGAAAAAGTAAAAGTGACGTTACAGTTTCTCTAAATAATAATGTCATAAATAAGTTGATTCTCTTACTATATTTTCGATTTGAAATTAAGCAATTTTAGTGTGGGTCAGTTTCTTTGTATTTGAGAAAGCTTGGTGCATATAATTTTTCATGTACAGTCTTAAACGGTGCATATGTATAATGTATAATGTGTAGAGTATCACTCAAAAGTAGCCTGCGGATTTTATGCATTTATAGCATAAAGAAGTACGTATGTGAAATGCAATAGAAGATAAAACTTACACCAGGTGTAATATATTTTATTCTTAACGCAATAAACTCCCTAGGAGGCAAAATAAGTCTTTGTTTTTAATGCTGCCTTTGTAAATTACTGTATAAAATGTTATTTTGCATAAAGATTCGCAGTCTATTCATAAGTACTCGAGCCTCTTTTGTTAGAAGCAGAACTGATCGATTGTATTTTCCATCTTAATTTCCCAGTTTGTGCATTATTCATATATTCATTGTTCTGTATTTTATACTTTGTAATGTTAAACATAATTTACTGTGTAACACTTGTTTATTCGTACTGTTGAATTCAAATCTAAAACAGCAATGTTTAGAATGTTATTGGCTTTTTCCAGTTTTCATTTTCTAACATCAGTCAGTTTGGCAACTGTAGGTTATTTTTTCTTAAACATATTACTCCAATGAATTGCAGAATTGTGCTATTTTAACGATTCGTCGCTATTTTTTGATCGCAAAGAATGTACATATTCTGGCGTTTGAAATCATTGTGAACGGGAATACAGACGACAGATACTTCAAGAAAAAATAATATAGGGTGGGTGCACCAATAAATGAACACTTAAGTGTATCTATTAAATTCAAATTTGAAGTGATAACTATATTAATAAATATTTGGCATATGAAAGTAGGATTTTTTAATATCTATACTTTTTGATAACATATAGATTTCAGTTTGAAAAATTGCAAAAATGGAATTAATTAAATTAAAAACAAAAGAATGCAGATTTCACCAGTGAATGAACACTTCTATACAGTGAATTAACAATATTTTGCATATACGAATAAATGAAAGAAACATGATTAAAAAATACATAAAATTTGAACTGTTTATAACATTGTTGGTATAAATAATACTAACAATAACCATTATTGGTTTAAATAAAACTAATATGTATTAACATTTTTAAAAACAAAAATTTGTTAAATAATCCTATTTTCTAATTTTCGTGGTTTTATTGTCTACAGGTATGCAAATCTTGTCTTACATCTTTTTTTAGTTTTAAGTGACTGCGTTCCTTGTGTACTGGTGTACATTCTATTACCCATGAAGTTCATGCAAAATGTAGTAAAATAATAAAATACATTCATGAATATACATCTTTTCAAATAAATAAGTATATTTTGTACATCTAATTTAAGTAATTTAAATATTTTTGACATATTATATTAAACGAACACATCGTTCATTTACTGGTACAATTAGATTTTTAATGTTCCAGTATTTCAACAGCAATAAAAACTAAGTTTTCTACAAATTTTCTAACAAACTTACTTTTATATTATTTGATGCACATAATTAAGACTTATCTTATAGCAAACGCTTGATGAACGACTCTCGGCATGTCCAGTGCACTTATAAACTGTTTTAAGGTTATTTTTACAGCACATGGCACGAAAATTGTTTCAGTATGAAGCAAGCAATTGAAAAAAATCAATATTTAAACGTTTGCTTATTTTAATAATTTAATTTACTCGTTTTTCTATTTAATGTTCATTCATGGGTAGGTGTTCATATACTGGTGCACTTACCCTAATTTACGAAAAATGTTTTATGTATACCAAAAGCTATGAACTTATAAAATGTACACTATACAACGTCTGTAGTTACATAGATTTATTTTACAAGCAGTATGTAATTTTCAGATTTAGCTCTTGTTCGAACACTTATGACCGATACTGTACATGATATTTAATCACGCGACGTTCGATGCACGCAGCATTATTACCTAGGTCGATCCTTTCACCTTGCATGTTCATCTTGGTACCCAAATAAGAAATAAGCAATTCATACAGTTTCGATCTATGTTCTGTTAATTACTATTTAAAGAGGATTTAACAAGTTTTATTAACTATTAAATCATGTGTTTTAAGTGTTTAAGAAAATAATCATTATTATTTTGAAAGGCATATTACATTGTCAGTATTTTAACGTAACATGTTAGCGGAGATAAAATGAAGTAAAGAATGTAGTGACAACGTACCTAAACACATGAGCCTACCAGAAATTACATTGGTCGACTCCACTTTCTACAATCTTCTCCATTTTAGTATCCTTTACGCAATTGTTCTTGAGTATTTTATATGTAGACTGCGGATTTTATGCATTTATAGCCAATAGGGCTTTGTATAATACAAAAAAGAAAAAATTTTCGTCACATGTAATGAAAATTAATATTATATGAGGAAAACAATTACCCTCCTAACGACATAATATACATTACCAAAACTGTATCGAGTGTTATAAATATAATATAAGTATACAGGGTGTCCGAAAAAGATGGGACAATCCGCCACATGAATATTCCTCATGCAAATACAAATCGAAAAGATCTTTACCATTCTATAATCTGAAGCATCGTTTCCGAGATATTAGCAGTTAAACCATAGGTTTCCAAAGTGGGCGTTGGGGAGATCTGAGGGGGCGTTCTAGTTATTTTATTTTCTATAAGTTTAATTTTTTAGGATTCAAACAATACATGCAAGATTACACTTTGAAACTTTAATAATATAGAGACAGTTTACTCGAAGGGGGCAGTGAACAGAAAAAAACTTTGAAAAAGGTGTGGTTAGTCAAAAAAGATTGGGAAACTACGAGTTAAACGAACTCATACGTACAGTACCGGACAAAAGTATTCGTACACCCTTCAAAACGGAACAACTTTTTTAAAATTGGTCCAAATGACTTGAGTTCTTTTGTGAAGTTAGGGACATTAGTTTACTAAATGATGTGTAAAAAAAATTGAAAAAGTTGCAATTGGTCGGAATCGCGAAGAAATCATTTTTTACAACTTTTTAATCTGAGGCTATAATGAAAATTTAATAAATACGTATCGATACGATACATACGAATATTTATGTTAATTATCTAAGTCTTGAAAATTTCATCAAAATCAGTTAACGTTGCTACGAGATACAAACGATTAAAAATGTTCAAAATGATAGTTTTTCGCGACTTTCGACCTACAACTGTAGTAAATCTAACAATTCTTACATGTTTTGATGCCTGTCGCTCGTTTTTGTATCAACCTATTTCAATGAAAGTTTCAGTATGTACAAGGCCGTTCCTGGGTTGTTGGCCGCCCAGGTACAAAAACAGTATCGTCGCCCTGATTAATTTAATATCATTCAATCAAACATTTAATATGCAGTGTTTATATATATATATATATATATATATATATATATATATACAACTCCGACTACAATAGGCATTCAATTCCCGCTTCCCGCACTACCGTTATCTGTACGGGAGACACGCCCCTTGCTCACACGTATTTCTGACACACGTGCGCGTACCCTACTCCTGTCGCCCAGCTCGTTCAGGCCGGAACACATACGGCGTCGCGTTTAACACGCATATCTCATCACAGAAAGCGAAATGTATATAATACTGTTTTAATAATGTTTTTATTGGTGGAATGAATATTGGTGGCAATTTCATTGCTCCTTGTCCCGCGGATCACACGTAATGGGTAAAAGATGCTAACCAAGCTAAACATTTGCCATTAAAATATGTCACGAATTATTAACTTTTTCACATAATACCTTAATACTTTATTACGCAGCATGTCTAGAAGAATCGATGTATGTAAAAAAAAGAAGTACAGTAAAACCTGTTTTTGTGCGGTCCTTTTTTATGCGATTTTATTTTTATGCGATTTGTTTTGTGCGATTTTATTTTTGTGCGATTTTTTTTGTGCGATTTTTTTTTATGCGGTATATGAATTTCAACGGCGTTGGCATTACTGTAATGTTTTCTATCAGTGTACATATAAATATGCACTTCAAGACGCTCTGTTCATTTGGTTTAAACAGTTTCCCGACAATGTACATTCAATTATTTTCGCTCGACGCGCTAGCAGCATACGCTTCGTATTCCGAGTTTTATCCACGACTCACGTGATTAAGGATTCATTTTATAGCGAGATTAAAGGTAAATAAATTAATTACTTTTGTTTTTATTTGTATATAGTTTTTATGATTTTCATTTTATTTTTAAACATATGTACTCCCTTAAAATGAATAATTGTAGCCAAAAAAAAGTGAAAAGAAAGACAATTCCATTAGAAACAAAAAATCTAATATTAAATAGACTAGCAGATGGTGAACCAATTCATCACAAGAAGATGCGCGTTAAGGATTACGACGACTAGCAGTGAATTATGTAATGTGCATTTTGAAAACTTCTCCATGTATACAATGAAAAATTAAATGTTTTTATAATGTGTAATTTAATTATTTATTTTGTTTGGAAGCACTTTCTCATGTATTTCGTAAATAATTGACGTATTTTCTAAGTGCGACTTTTTTTATGCGGTCCCTCTCCGCCGCATAAAAAAAAATTTCTGTAGTATGTCGTACAAAGTTGTTTATTATATGTAGTATTTATGAAATTTCTGAATATTTTTTTGTGCGGTTTCTTTTATGCGGTCCCTATCTACCGCATAAAAACAGGTTTTACTGTATCTTTATTTCATAGTATTTCAATATCATTAATAAAAAAACATAATGAACTTTGAGAACTCAAAAGATCCTTCACCTACGAAAAAACTGGGACTGCTAAGTAATAGCTCCCTCCATACTAAAAAACTTCTGTGACTACACTTTTCTGATATCTCTAAAAGTAACGGAGATAATTAACATAATCGTAAAGTGCGTATATCCAGCCCACCCTATATGTAGCTGCATCGCGCAACTGAACGCCTGAGTGGTGGGGAAAGCGCTCGTGTAACTGGTCACCGATTATTGTACGATTCCTGGAAATTTAACCCTCTACAGCCCCGATTCGTGCGGGAATCGAGTGTCTACTGTAATTGTAGTTTTTTCAATTTTTTTTACACATCATTTAGTAAACTAATGTCCCTAACTTCACAAAAGAACTCAAGTCATTTGAACCAATTGTAAAAAAGTTGTTCCGTTTTAAGGGTGTATGAATACTTTTATTCGGTACTGTATATATGCGCAGAGACACAGTCAGCAGAAGCGCATGACCCAAGTTACTGGTGTCTGCTTCGTGACTGTTCGACGACGCGTACGTGTGACCCACCGCTCAGTTGATCGTTAACTGCTAAGTCGAGTTCGTTTAACAGCTAATATCTCGGTATTGGAGCTTCAGATTACAAAACGATAAAGAATTTTTCCATTTGTATTTGCATGAAGAATCTCCATAATGCGGATTGTCCCATATTTTTGGGATACCTTGTATAATAAAACACATGTACTTTGTAACCCCTTGCCTTACAACATCGAGTCAGTTACGTTACAACAATTTCAAACTGAATTTAGTAAACATGTATATTATTCATTTTCTTTGTATTATACTTGCATTAGCATTTAAGGTTTTGAATAAACGTAACACTTGCCATAAGAATAGAATTTCTTTTGTATCTAGAAAAATATTAAACATCATTATTGAGAGTGAGGTTGTAAAAAAAATCGTATGGCAAGGGGTTAAGGTTCTTCTAATACCTATTTGCAAGTTGTAAGTTGTTCGATTAATTGTGAATGTATAACGAAAATAGAAGATATTGAATGGATAAAGTAGATAAAAAGAGTTTTATCCATGAACACTTTGTAGACGAATTATGATTAGACTGCCGATGTTTATGTAAATATCGTAGACTGTTTTTCAAGAACTACAACCAACGAAAAATTAATTTCTTTATTTAAAGGATTTCGTAATTTAAATATCAAGTTAAAACATCACTGATCTTTATTAAATTTAGTGCTTTATTGTGTTTTACATACATATTTGCAGACAACTCGAATTGTTGTATGATAATATATTATCATAAATCTAATTTTAAGCGTATAAAAATTCATTGGCAATACCTGCCGTCCTCCGTATTGTGGATCTTAAACGGAGTCGCTGACTCAGACAAAAGTGATTCTTGGTGACTGTTTACCGAAAATAAAACCGTATTAAACATGCAAGCAATCCTTCGAAGAGACTCGAGAGCCTTGAAAGAGTTCCAGGACCGATTCATTTTCCCGTGAACTCTTTTGCGGGCTCGTTTAGTTACATAGTACCGGCCAAGCATACTACGTGATTCATAAGTTCTTACCTCATTTGTACTCGAAGCACAGGGCCGTTCCTGAGTTGTTGGACGCGCGGGTTCAAAAATGATATAGCCGCCTTTATTAATTTAATATTATTTAATTAAGAATTTTATATGCAGTGTTTACTTTTACATCTATACATATACATAGTCTTTTTTTCACATTTATCATGTAAAAGGTATATTTTTTAATTTTTATTTTGATAGAATGAAACGAAGATCCTTAAAAAAATAAATGGTTTTATTTACAATGAATATTTCATTCTACATATAAGTACGAAATTAACGTGTAATATTTGTAATAATAATGTTATGGTACCTACACGAATTTAATCCAATAAATATGACTAAATATCATATGCTATTTTGGGCTGTCCATAAAGACAGTTCATTCTTGTATATGAGAAGTGTTACAAAGACTACGTATTGAATTCAGTTTGTCTAAAATTTTCATAATCATTAGAAAAGTTTTGATTATTATACTTGCTAACTAGAATTTTACATATAATATACGATCTATGGCCGTCCAGGTACGGGAGTACCTTTTGCACCCCCGCCAGGAACGGTCCTGGCGAAGCATATAAACGAATAAATTAGTTAAATTTAATTTTTTACAAGCAATTTCCGTTATGAACAATCATGTAAGGAAAATAGTATTGACTTTGATATATGTATATGTATACATGGATAAATGAACAATATTATTTACCACTTAAACAACCAACATTGCATGTATGCTAAATGAAACTGCATAAATTATTAATTTGAGTAATACATAATAACTCATGTTGATCTTTAATGTATTATACATTTAAAATATAATATAAAGTGTGTAATAAATTAAACATCAACAAGAATTTCGACGGAAGCACCTTTATAATTTTCGTAATCGTAAATGAAGAAATTTTAAATTCGTCGTTCGAAAGGATTTGATAGTCTTAATGTCAAGTAATACGATCGAGTGACAAAAGATTATGATTTGAATTGGGGAACTTATGACTCACTCTAATACATATACATATGTATGTACATATAGGGTGCGTGAATATTGATGGTATAGCCCAGTGATGAGAAATTCTTTTTTTTTGCTGCACGTTTATACAGATTAAGAATCTTTCTCAATTTTTAATTTGAGTAACGTAGACAGCTGATATAATGGCAGCCATGGGCACCTTTTTTTAGACAGTCTCGGAAAATTACAATAACTTTTAATCTGTACTACATTTTGAAATGAAAAAAATTAGCTTATCCTATTAGTGTATACGAATTCATGGAAAAAAGTTTAACATCGTTATATCTCATAGTTTTTTCTACAAAAATTCTTGAATTTCTCCTAATTTTTTACTTGTCACAGTAAGGAGACCCCTTAATTGTAAAATAATGAATTTCCTTTACATTCCATTTAATTGTTTTCACTTTAGCCAATGAAAGTCGGTTTTACAAATAACTTCGGCTGACCACAAGTAAATGATTGGCGTGCCGCTGGTTACTCATCACTGGTATAGTCGACGGTAATGACATACATGAGGTAGTAAATAGAAACAATACTTACGGCAAATGAATGGAACAGGTATATCCATAACATTGTATTGCGCAGCATGAAAATTCAGCGCTTTATTAGAATTCCATTTTCCTGAAAACAATGCCTTCAGTATAAAACTTTGCTTTTTTATTTAGATTTATTTTTACACGAGCAATCAGTTTTTATACATTCGTACCATCAATACTGCCGCATACTCAATTGTACGCGTATCTGTCAATCTTCAAATTCAATTATCTCAAAAAGAAAGCCTCGAACGAAAAAATTTTATATAAAAATTTATTTATTTTGTTCATGTAAAATTACTTGTTTTCCAGTTGTACTACGATTTCGAAATTAATTTATAAGAAATGTAAATATAATACAGAATCGGATTCTAGGACTTCAAATATCCCTAAACACGTTCTTTTCATAATGAAAAACGTATAAATAGAATTTGGGACCACTGTGCCCCGGCAGTACAAAAATGGTTACATAATAAAATTAAACATGATACATTGTTGGATACGTTTTGATCTCCTCTTTGTAATGGCAAACAAAAAAATAGGGCATTCCATTTAAACAAAGTTACCATTGGAGAAATCTCAGAAGATATGACCTTGACATGACCTTCAATCTCATAGCCTAATTTCCCCCCTAAAATACACTAACTTTCTCCCGGACCATTTTTTTGTACCGTGACAAATAAGAGGAGAAGGGTGGCCGAGTTAGGTGGGACACTTTGTACTTCTTTTTGCTAAATTAAAAACAGGAACACGATTGTTATTACATCAAAACGTATTAATAATATGTCTGTTAATCACTAGTCTTTAGTGAAAGGTTAGCACACAAGTAAATTAATCGATCGAAAAAGAAAAGTGAATCGATCGAGATCACGATATCTTCAGAGTCTCCTATATTATTCGCAGACGAAGAAATGTAGAAACTCTGTTGATAACAAATCAGCATCGACGTAGTCAATCTATCTCGGTAGACATATACGTCATAAGAAAATCGATAGAGTCCAATCAAAACTAGTGCAAACCCAATCGGCTTTGATTAACAGAAATTCTGCGCTCTTATTGCAATGATCGAGCTTACTCCATTTCCATAAATCGCCAAAAGGTAAACGATGTAGCATCGGCTGTTTTGTTATGTTCTGTCTGTAGACTAAATCTTTCTCATGCGATTATTATTTAGTTTAATTATTGCCATTTTCTTAGCAAATAATTATTTAAAAAGCGATGCTCAACTTCAAACTGTAATTGTTACAGTTGCTAGTGTAATAACACTCGCGAGTCTGTTACGTACAAAGACACTCTCGTGACTTCTTAACCGTATCGGGAGTTGGAATGCATCCGGTCAGATTACGTAATTGCCTATGGGGGCACGGGGTGTTATGGCGTGGCCAGATTTTCTTGGAAAGTAGTTTCCGTTGAGAACAGGCGTGTCTCCCACTACTTTTAGACTCCATTTTCGGGATATAAAAAGGGACGCGTACTGCTCATCCGCGGATCATACTCATATCATAATTCTAGCTAGTGAGATCGGGTATTAGAGTCCTTGTCAAGCATTTCTAAAAGTAAGCTAAACTCTGCATAATAACTCCCCGCATTTCTCAGTGCGTGAAGACCGAGAACGTTGGAATTAGCTTCCGCGACTACACTTTACAGTACCATTTGTAAAACCTTTACTTTATTGAATATACTTTTATACGTTCATATATTTATAATTCAGTGTTGTTCATTTCAACTCTAGAATAACATCTAAATTCCCAGCTAGAAGCGAACTCACAAAGGCATACTTTTACCGTTCGAAGTGTACCGAATTCTTAAAAGTTACGAGGCCCATACTAACAATCCTAGTGGCTCCCTGAGATGAAATAGGCTCGGGTTCGTACACGAAAATCTTTCCCAGTGGCTCCCTGTGATGAAATAGGCACGGGTTCGTCCACGTAACAAACTCTAAAAAACCAAACTCGCCATTTCCTCGGCTCTCACAGCCGCTTAGCCCTGGCTCGTAACAAGTCTATTGTTAATGGATAAAAAGATGTTGGGAAATGATACAGTGCTATACGATTGAATAAAAGTTTTGTTCGATGAAATTTATAATTGCTTGAAGTTTGTGTAGACACAAACTGCATATCCTCATTTTTTTCAAAATTTTAAACAGTTCCACGGTATGAAAACAGCACATTTATTTAAAACAATTGCAAAATAAATGGTTAAAAAATATCTTTTTTTAACTAAAATTATTTTTATTTGGTACTCTTATGTCTCCACTATAAGTACCCACAAAGCTCAGTTCGATCAGTTTGTTAGTTCAATAGTTATGACTTATTCAAAAAAGATTGACCCTAAATTTCAAACAGCTATAAAATCAACAATTTTCAAAATTTTCAAAAATCCTCCGAGATACGTGTACATATGGCTAAAGACTACAATATATCTAAATTTGAACAAAATCCAGAATGGTGCTCAAACAAGTGTCCAATTTTGCGTGGAATGACCCGTCTAAAAATTAGATTATAAATTTTATGCATTTATGGCAGCTGTTAACCCGCAAATCTTCAAGTCATTCTATAAGCAAAGTTCGTGTCTGCTTTAAATAGCATTGTTCATCATGTAACAGATCTCTCGTAACTTTCAATAGGCGTTTTTGCTAGATCTTTATGAGCTGAATATGAGTCAAAAACTGTACAGGCTGGGGAAAAAAAATGGTTTGCAGATTCGTATTCAGCTCGTAAAGTTCTAGCAGAAACGCCTATGGAAGGTTATGAAGTCCAAAAAAGTTAAAATTTTTTAAACGATGTAATCATAGAAGGGCTAACATTTTTAACGTAAAACCGAGCAATCATTTAGGAATGGGAAATAATAGTAAAGCGGAACCGATAATATAAGAACGGCTAAAAGTAGCTTTAGGCATAAACTTTTTTACACTTCAAATTACTTTAACAAACGACACAACACTACAAAATGTACTGACATAATGAAGTACAAGGTATCGATAAAGATGAATAATTAATCAATTTTATCATTATAGTGCAATGGAATCTGAAATCGAAAAATTACATTTCTATTTAATTATTATTCTCGTAAGTTAGTTTATAGAAGTGGAAATTTGCATGAATATTCGCAGTTTATTAATAATAGTGCACTAGCAGTTTTAGTTTTTGAGCGAACATAATTTTATTTCCGAATAAACAACTACATTTATGTTAAAGATACATCTATTTTGGTTCCATAAAAAAAAATGTTAAAAATCGTAGTCATAAAACCAAAGTCTGAAATTTTTATCATCATTTTAGTTTACATATAGGATGATGTAAAAAGAAGGGGCAATATCTGTATGCTGAAAGTATCCACTAAAACAATTCTTTCTGCATTACGTAAGATATGAAGCGTGCAAGGGGATGAAAAGTAAACACGTAAAACACAATTTGCGAACATAAACATTACTTATTGTATATAGGTAGCCAAGGCCGTTCCTGGGTTGTTGGCCGCCCTGATGCAAAAACAATATGGCCGCCCTTATTAATTTAATATTATTTGATTACTGCTGTGTTTACTTTTATATCTATATAAAAGTATGTTTAATTAGTTCTTGTCTAAGCATCATATGGTACAAAAGTATGTTTAAGTAGTTTTAATCTGTATACATAGTTTTTTAAGAGTTATCGTGCAAAAGAAATATTTTCTAAATTCTATTTTCATAAAATGAAACAAAGACCGTTAAAGAAGAAATTGTTTTATTTAAGATGAATATTTTATTCTACATATAACTACAAAACTAACATATAGTGTTTGTAATAATGATGTTATAGTTGATAATATCGACTATTAATAAACTACACGAATTTAATCGAATAAATATGGCTACATATCATATGCTTTTTTCGGCTGTATATGTATAAAGAGAGTAGTCTTGTCTTCCTCACGACATTCACCAGATGTTTGCCGAACAAAAGATCACAATTTTCTGCTATCGGGGCCTCCCCCTAAGAAGCAAAATATTCCCCACTCAAGTGTTGGTACTCGCAGCATTTGAAGAATTCATATAATTGGAAAATGCTAATTTTTCTAAAAATGGAACCAATCGGATAGTATTTTGTTTAAAGAAGGTTATTAATCGTCACGATGCATATTTCAATCGAATAAATATTATGAACGTTTCTGTATCGATCTATAGAAACCGTAATTTCGTTCGTAGCATTCCGAGCACAGTGTTTTTGTTATCTTATTATTGGACGAAGGAAAAATTGTTTGATTTTGTGACTAGGTAGATTTACTATGAAACACCCGATTTTAAAAGGTCGTCAAACATACAGAAATGGTTTATTTAATCCCTTGCGATACCATTTAACTCGGAAGAATCCGGGCCCAAGCGATGCGCCCTAATGGTTCAGTCGGGAAAGGAGCCGAAGCGGCAGAGACAGAGTCTCGGAACTTGAAACATGATATCTTGCGACTGAGTTCGAGATAGCCACGCCCGTGTTTACTTTACACGATGGTGCTCTTGTGGAATTCAAATGAATTTTAACTAAAAACTTTTAAAAAATATTTTAATTAGTACATATGATTACAGCAAATCATGTATAAGTAATAATACTATGGCTAAAACTTGGCCCGAGATTAAGACCACGAGTTAGACTCGGGATATTTATGTTTGGTTCGAAATGTCGATTACGAGTCAGACTCGTGATATTCAGGTTTGGCTCAAAATTCTCATCACGAGTCAGACTCGTCAAAGTATGGCAAGGGGTTAAAAGTGAAGCCACCTTCTATACCTTCTTTGGTTCTACTACTTTCACTGCTGCAAAAGTTTGAAAACAAAAATTTGAGGCTCGGTCGCCGATCAAATAAATAACAAATTTTTTTCAAGAGCTCTTATGGCAGTTTTACGATTTCTTACTGGAAGTATAATCTTTTCTATTCACAAAAATTAGAATAACTAACTAAAAACTATGTACTGAAAGTATAAATCCCGAGCTTTCTGGTAATGAACTAAATCTTGTACAAATAAACATTGCCAATAAAGTCCAGGATATGTAGGTTATTGGATAGTTATTGGGACTATGTGGAGGACTTGGCAACGTTGCTGAAGTATGGTCATACCCGCGAAATACAAGTACATTTAAAAAATATTTTACTTATTTTGTGTTTTAGTGAATTCTAATTCTCTAAATTAGTCTAAATTATAACGTACGAGAATATAATTAACTTTAAGATAATTAACACATAAGAATATTGAATATGAACTACGCGGGAAAACTGACGTATACAGGGTGGTCCACGCAACTGTTTCAGGTCATAATTCTGTTATTAATGCATTTATGAAAAAATGCCAAAGGAGAAAGATAAAATTTTCTTTACGTGCAACAGTGCATGTGCAATTAAAAATTGCATCATTTCTTTAAATGGAACTGCATATTGTTTGTTGCACAGATCGATTCCTCTATTCATTCTACGTAAACAAGTATTAGGGTACCATGGCAAAAAAATGATTAATTCTCGTGATATTTAAAAGAAATGTCTTTATTGAAGAAGATGCTCAAACCCATCATGACTATGTAGTAAACGTAAAAAAAATAACGTAGATAATTTAAACAAACATATGAAAATAATAAAAAAAAAACGTTACAGAAATGTTTACAATGTCATGGAGAAGCGTTTGAGCATCTTCTTCAATAAAGGCATTTTTGAGAATATCTCGAGAACTAATAATTTTGTTGCCACATTTTTTTGCCCTAATAATTTTTTACGTAGAATGCATAGAGGAATCGATCTGTGCAACAAACAATATGCATTTCCATTTAAAGAAACGATGCAATTGTTAATTGCACAGGCACTATTGCACTTAACCAAAATCTAAGGGCCTACAGATGTAATGCTCTTTATCGAGCTATTTATCTTTCTCCTTTGGCATTTTTTCATGAATGCATTAGTAACGGAATTATGACCTCAAACAATTACGTGGACCACCCTTGTATAGATATGCGTGCAAAAACAATGTTGCCAAACGTACCAGAAACGAGCACACTGAAATCATGCGACTAACCAAAATATATTTTTTATTTACAATATAATGATGAATGATGAATGTAAATGACGTTGAATTTCAAATATGTAATGTTTATACATTATTAAAGTGTATTAGCGGGTGTTTAATACCAATTATTAGGTAATATGATGGTTTATTGACTAGAGAGTCACATACGAACCACCTTAAAACAGTTGATGAAGTTACGTCCGTGACATCCTGGATGTTTAATTATTGTATTTTGCGTCGGGTCGAGACCCGGAGCATCTCTAGTTTCCACGAAGTTTTCCAGTCTATTTCGGTAGGTCCTAGGTTTCTTTTCCCGAAATCAGTTCAACCGAAAAGAAAATTCTGGTGGGATTACGTTGCGAAATTGTGTCACACTGTGTGATATTTTTGTGACCCTCCGAGGAGAAGTCCTGTTCGAATAATTCACCGTGTTCCTTCGACGATCCCATAATGGTCGTTCGATGGTGACGCAAGAATTATTTATACGGTAAATCTGCGTATCCTTTTGTACCATGAAAGCGAGAAGATTTATTTTCAGAAACTTGTTACAGCGATGCGATACCGCTTGCGTAATGATGACATCATAATGCGTTTGGACGAAAATAATGTCACAGCTCGAAAGTTAATTTCATTTTTTCTTTGATGCGACGATAATGGTGGCTGTGTTAAGATATTTATAATTGAGCCAGTAATTACGCTGAATCGACCGTTGGTAAAGTTTAAGAAGCATTCAAACGCAATTCCAGTAAATATATACAATACTTATCGATAACTACATCAATCAAATGATATTGTCACTGTAAATGGTGAACGATTATATGTTTTGATATTGATACTTTTGGATGTAGTTAAACTTCGTATTATCTGACTAAAAATTATTCCATAAGTCGTCTTAATAAAAAAAGATAATCATTAAAAGATTTATTGTGTTGTTAACGAGTGATCGATCGGTTTTAATAAATATCACATCGTGTTAATTTATTATGTTATAAAAAGTGCATGTTTTATTCAATTATTTAATGAATGTGAAAACTGAACTTGTTGTACAAGCCAAAAGGATAAATAATTTTAAGAACGTTAATTTTATCAGGAGGAGAAGAATATTATTTCCCTACTACATAATAAGGGATCAGACCAGTGTAACGCTCTGAAAGGGAGCGTATTTTTACGAATTATTTGTCCAAAACTGAATCAACTGAATCTTTTGAAACTTTTTATGTTCATTATGATACTATTAAACTATTAATTAGAATTTTTTAAATTAATTTAAACGTATAATTTTCCAATTGGCGAGCATGATAACGGTTGTTCTGGTGATCTGAAATAAAAAAACGAACAAATATTTCGATGATAAATCGTATGCTTGTAGTTGGAGGATGAACCTAACTTTATAATTTTAAAATTAAAATCGCTAGAACAGTAGCGATTTGAAAAGCAGATATGTACTAAAATCTCCATTTTTTTTTCTTCGCACTAATACAAAAAATGTAACGTATTATGTTATTCTTCATTTTTGAGGTTCGTCTTCCAAAAACATATGTCTACTATAAGGAAGCAAAGTATCAAGTCGGTCCGTCAATTATTTTTTTTTATTGACTTTATCTTGCACGCCAGTTTGAAAAACATGGCTTCGAAAAAACTGCGAAGAGAATTCGCTTGAAACTTGTGTATCACAATCATTTTAAGCATTAAAAAAAAACATTTGAGAAACATATTTTTAAGACGGTAGCTGGGTAAATCAACCAGTAAAATTGACTGCATACCACTAAATGACCATTAAGGAAGACATGTAAATTATAAATTTAAAAATTATGAAATGTTTATAAATGGAGCGTTGTTGCACTTTTAATATCACATATTTTTAGTTTAGGGTATTAAGCGAACATTGGTAAGTACAATTCTTATTAAAAATGTTTCAAAAATGTAGCAGTCATTTACTGGGCTTTTACACGTTTCGCACTTTATCAGTAATTTAAAAAAAATTACGATAAGGATAAGTAATTTTTTTAATAAAAATTTCAAGGAAAATAAATTTAATTGTAATTTCAACAGCTGTTTTGTTGTTATAAATAAATACATTAAAGTATCAGAAATTCAACAATTCGGTCATTTATTGGTTGGTGTACCCTACTTTTTGAAATCTGCGGCAAAAATTTTGATTTTTTTTCAATGTTATACTGGTCTGACCTCTGAAACAACAACGTACATTTATTTTGTTATTCGTACATATGTATTGTATCGTATGTATGTACAGAAATTATCTGTAATGTAATTAAGGTATGTCATGTACTGCTGATGTAATTGCTATACACTTATGAGTAATAAAGAAAATAATAAATACATATTATACACACTTCAATCAACGTTTATTCTCATTTTTACGGAGATTATTAACATTTACAGAAATTGATAACGTAAGCGTGAAAATACCGTGTATTAACATAAAAATACTAAAAAAAATCTTATTCTCTGATAGATCTAATTTTTAATCTGTTAAAATAAACCAAAATGAAGAAGTTATATAATTTTTACTAAAACGTTAACGTAAATACGGATAATTATTATTCCTTGTATCCGTTTTCTTAGAAACTTACGCTTTTTACGAATAAAATGCTACCTGCATCGTTCCGTTATGTTATATAGTTTTCGCGTGAACCTTGTTATTGAATAACACACCACAGTGTTCGATTTCATAGAATAGAACATATGTATACTTATAAATAGTGATTATCGTTGTATAATTCTTTTCGACTTTACAGATATTATCCTCAATATGGAAACTATTATCGATTATTGTTGTATATTTTCAACAAATATTTGAACTAAATATCTATACGTAGTTAAATCATTATTATATGTAGTAGTCGAATTTTGTATACTGCTGCCAAGACTACAAGAAATAATATTTTATTTCTGTGAAATACATATTTAGTTAACGTTGGTTTCGTTATCTCTTAAAGGTGGTATTGTTCGCACGTTTTTGATTCCATTATTTCACTACAGAAAATTATATTCTTACGACACATTTAATGTCCTTTGAAATTTTTTAGAAAAATCTTTTTTGAAATTTTACAAAAAGAAATTTACATAAAGTAATTAGAATATTTGGAAACTAATTTACCGCAACGATTAAATGAAACAGAAGTCTACTCCCAGATAACAATGACGCTTTAAAGACGCCCATTTTACGCCTATTTCAAGTCTAAGGCGCCTTTAAGCCGTCTTCAAGGCGCCGCGAGGCGTCATGTGCTATCTGGGCTTATACTCTATTGCGGTTTCTATCTGGTTTCAAGTACAAACTTCATTAAACTAATCTAAATATTTTACTACACTGAATTATCAGAGAACCGTGAATGTTGTAAATACATGAATTTCACAATCTATTTATTATATTACAAGCATTGTATATGCTCTATATGTATATAATACATATGTATGTATATGTATGTATTAGTTTATGTAATAATTATTATCTTCATTTTGTTGGTACACATAATCTCCACTGGTTCTGAAACTATACATATGTGGCTATGTGTATTATGCCCACAATTGGATTTGTATAATCACAAATACGATAAAATTGTACATGACTAATAATCTTAAACTAAAATTGTTTTTTATAAATCACACCGAAACCTGATTCGTTGGCCAGGGGCGCTTGCCCCCCCCCCCTTCCCGTCCAGAAATTATTCAAATATCTAAAAAACATTCGTCAGTTACTAAAACCTTCTGTTATAAAAAATAAATACTTGGGTCGAAATGCAACGCAACGCAACTAAATACAAAAAAATACAATACTGTTCTCATTACGTGAAAGTATTAAGTAAAATTGTACTAGAATTAAGCTCTATAATTTTAATATTCTACTGTCATTAATAATCCTGTAACATCAATTGAAGGAACGGATGCAATAAGGGGACTAGCGATTGAAAATGTGAAAAATATTTTTGCAGAAAAAATCAGCAAATTGAAGCTTATATATAATAGATTTTAACTATAGGTATCTGCACTAATCAATCTCGAATTTTTTTTATTTTCAAACATTTGGTTTATATCTTTCTATTCTTAGTTTTGGTGTTAAATAAATATGTAAATAATTATTGTAAAATGTGTAACTTTATTTTCTGCAACCCACGTACATGGTATAAAATACGTACAGGTGTCTGATGCTAAGTCAGTGGATCTGGCCCCATCACATTAAAAAATCCTAGTTACGCCAATGCACCTAATATTTACTGCTTGTCAAGTTCAATGTGAGTAAAAAGATGTATGGTCGCCGTGCCACGATTAAATTTGGATAGTGTAAAATACAATAAAATTTTATTGGAATAATCATTTTTAGAACACTTTTGAATAATACCGAAGCCTGATTCGTTAATACACCTAATATCCACTGATTCTCCTAACTTATATGTGATTCTGTTGTGTTCACAGTGCCACGATTGGATTTGGATAGTCTTGAAAGCGGATATCACGGCCTGGTGAAGGAAAACGAAACTCTAGTCGAGGTCACGCCACAAATACGAGCTTTAGGTGCCAAAGTCTGCTCCTTCCGTATCGCGAACAAACATCACGGCGAAGCACCCTTCGAGATTGTTTTGAAAGAGAAAGGAATTGCGGAGCTGAGAGCACTCCGAGTTCTGAACTGTGAAAAACGGCGCAACTACAAGTTCGACATCGAGGCAGTTGGCTGCAATGGCGCTCTATCGGAAAAGTATGAGTCGTACAGGATAAGTCTAAAATTTTAGCTTTTACTAAAACTCGAACGAATTATTACCATTGTTGGAGCTCGCACGGTTCAATTTCCATTTTAATCATCAGACTGCAGATTATATGCGTTCACAGAATACGGGACTAGGGCATTGGTTCGCATTAATTGGCCTGTCTCTATCAGTGTGGCTTTATTATATACATTTTTTTATGTATATGTTTTTTATTTATAGGATGTCCCACCGAATTCTGCCACCCTCAATTATTCTCTTATTTGTCACCGTACAAAAAAATGGTCTTGGAGAAAGTTAGTGTATTTTAGGGGGGGAATTGGGCTATGAGATTGAAGGTCATCTCAAGGTCATATCTTCTGAGATTTCTCCAATGGTAATGTTTTTTCAAATGGAATGCCCTATTTTTTTGTTTGCCATTGCAAATAGGAGATCAAAACGTATCCAATAATGTATCACACTATAGGGTGACAACACTTTGAACATACACTAAAATAATAAATAATGCGATCACGGCGTTAATTTTGTTTCTACAATTTTTCTGTTAGTTTCCAATTCAACCAGTTACGTGCGAAATTTTCAGCCCAAGATCATTTTATGGTCATAGTGTGATACACTGTTGGATACGTTTTGATCTCCTCTTTGTAATGGCATAAAAAAATAGGGCATTCCACTTAAAAAAAAGGTTACCAATACAGAAATCTCAAAAGATATAACCTTGAGATGACCTTCAATCTTATGCGATAGGGCGAGATCATAGAGGCTATGGCCTAATTGCCCCCCTAAAATACACTAACTTTCTCCCGAACCATTTTTCTGTACCGTGATAAATAAGAGAATAATTAAGGGTGGCTGAATCAGGCGGGACACCCTGTATAAATAAGCTGTGGGAGAAAAGCTTGAGGGAACTTTTTGAAAATGGAGATTAATTATTAATGTACGTGTTATAAATGAAAATATTGTACACTAATCTGCACATTAAACTGTTATAACTTCATTACAAAAAAATCATAGATCAATCATTCTGTGCTGATTTTAAAGCATAAAGTCGCTACTTGCAGCACCCTTTGTAGTTTTTCACCCAACAGATATTTCTGTATCGCGTGGAAAACTGAAAAACGAAAATGCTTTTTTGTTTCGAAAATTTTTCGAATTCACCCGATTCTACAGGCATTGAAGATTTTGTTTGAGATTCTAAAATCACTAGCCCGTGCAGTGCACTTTTCATTCAACTTTCAATAAAACAGCGACAAAAAAGCGTACATCAATTTTGTAGGGGTCGTTGTAAAGGGGAGACTCCAATCTTCAAATATGTGGTAATATTAGTTCTTAAAATATTCTTTTAGAGAATTTAAAGTTTAGACAACACCTTAACTGCAGGGACACTACAGTAAATCCTCGATAAGGGATCGAAAGCTCCACGGCACTGAACATGAAATATTTCATAAACTAATGGCCATTCGATAAAACTTGTTAAAAAGTCACCGCTACACCTGGGGACCTCTCCTTGTCAATGTCAAGGAGTCTTGGAACACTCATCGAAAATTTACTGTATTCAGGACGAGGCACATTTATTGAGAACACACAGTTGTGGACAGGCACATTAACTGAATGCGTATTAATCCATTCACAGCACTTCTAAAAGCACACTAACTGGGACAAAAACATGTATTTTTATTTTATTTAAGAAATAATAAAAAAGTAGCCTTTTGCAACTCGAAAATGTGTCTCAATCAATAAAAACGTTTAAAAAACCAATATAATTTTAATGAGTAAGTCGGCTCAATGGCAAATGAATAAGGACCAGTACTCTATATCGAATACAATAAGAAGCAAAACATCCATCGGATTAAATACACTTAAATTCCCAATTTATTTTTAGACCAAAACCATCCTTAAAAGGAGGAAGGAAACTCTGTTCCATTTCTGTCTTTCTGAATTAATTTAAAAAATATTTGAAGTAAAGATGAACAGTCTACTAATTGTTTATATGCGAAGGTAACAATTTCGGGAATGGATAATATTACATTTTTGCTCTAGAACTGTCTAACTTTAAACTTTTTATAAGATTTTATTAATCTTTATCATCTGTAATGGATTGAAGATAAAATTCGGGTACATTTGTATTATTATTGCACAATTCAAAATGCACTGAAGCAAAGAATTCTTCGTAAACGTATTTGGATTTTGCTTCCTTTTGTTCAGTGCTCACTTTATGAGGAGATACTTCTTATGAGAAATGTGAGTTACTATTAATCAGGAATTTAAACGTAAAATATCCGATATTGGATTCATTTAAGAAAACAAACAATTGATTTTGAAGAACTTTGAACCAATTTATTATGACAATGTATAATTTCCCGCGAGTAATGGAAACGCTTAGTATGCAAACTTCACCTTTCTGATCTCAAATATTCGGTATTTCAAAGCGTAATAGCGTACATGGAACGATTTTCCTACAATTTTACGCGATCGTATATTCCCACGTTGCTGAAGTTTTGCTAGCTTATTACCGGATATAACCTCCTGGATTTTAAGTTTCAATAGAAAATTTATCTTCAAGGTACTTTTTATTTTCAAAATTATGTACCTAGACAAATTGGAGTTATACAGGGTGGGGCAATAACTATGTCCACTTTTAATATTGCCGTTATTTGTAATAATATGAAAAAATGTTATATACAAAACTTACATGGTATAGAGGGGGGCATATTGTGACACAAACATTTTCTGCGTGAGTGAATGCATAGAGGAGATTTCAAGGTCATCTCTATTTTTTTTAATGGAATGCTATGTTTTTTTTATCGCAATGTGATAGCCGGTGTTGAGACGACCTCAGCGAGCTGTCGTTGAAGGTCATGCAAGGTCAAATGTGGTAGTAAAATAAACTTTCTTACATTACAGGAGCTGCATCACGTGCATGTCTTATCGTTTCTGAACTTATTCTAGCACATGCTGTATTATTTCATAGACCCTCACTTTTACATAAACGAATGGTCTTCTAACATTGTTTATGTTGTGGCAATACATCGCGTATAGCTAGAAATGTAAACATCTCATCAGTTCGTAACATTCACATGAATCGGTAGTCAGTCTCAGTTGATTGCTGAGTCAAGTAGCTGCGTGGTCATCAAAATGAAGTTTTCTTTCGAAGAGCAAGTCGATATGATCTTCATTTATGGAGAAATGCGACAAAATTCGATCGAGCTCAAATTTTGCACAGATTATTTTTTTATTAATTGAAACTATGCTGTGGGGAGCCGCGAAAAAAATTAAAAAATCGGAAATAAGAGCCACCCTACTGTACATACTTACGTATTTTTTATTATTGGTCACGTAATTTTTATAACGATAAGAAGAACATTTACTGACCGCACCGTAGAATATTCCGATAGCATATGGTTAACGAGGCTTCTACTCCATTAAGACCAGTATCGAGTTTCGACTCATCTGCACGCTGACGGGATAATTGAGTAGCCCGTGAGTCAGTTTCAGACTTTTTGTACTTTCTATTAATCTGTTACGAGCTGTTCATTTCGACTGTTCAAAATTCGAAAATTTCGTTAATAAACGAACCTTTCAGTAAATCCCTTCAAAAGCTGTTTTAATGGTACAGTAGTTCCTCGATGTTCGTCCCACTTTCTGCTCGAATATTTGCCCGAGGGGTTATCCTTCCTATACAGGGTGTTAATTTTAACTCAAGCACCTAAATTATTCCGCTACTATTGAAAGTAAGAAAAAATGACTAAATACGATGTACATGGTTCTAAGGCGTGCATCTGACGGTGATAAAATATTTTTTACTTCTTAGTACGTTTATTTACTTCTGCATTCTTCAAACTGAAGCTGATTTATTCGCCTTCAAGGTCACTTGAAGATCATGGTGTAGGTCGTTGAACTCATGTTGACGCTGACTACCGTATCGCGTTATAAAGAATACATGTTAATAAGCAAGAAAAATACAATGACCTTGAAAAAGCCGTTAAAATGACCTTCACAAAATTTTTTTATCACCATGAAATGCACGCCTTAAAACCATGTACATCCTATTTGGTTATTTTTTTTACTTTCAATAGTAGTGGAAATAATTTAGGTGCTCGAGTTAAAATTAACACCCTGTATGTATACATTCTCGTTTATTCAACACGAGAAAATCTCGACCAAGCTTCGGTTTCATAAAATAAAAATTGATTTGTGCTTATTTTGCTTCTGACATTACTTCGAAAGTAATATCAGTTAATCGAAAGGGTGAAAATATTTTCATACCTTGTTTCAATCATTTTTAAGTTAAGAATAACGTGAGATTAACTGCTGCAAGTCTTGTTATTATTTTTCATATTTAGCCATATAGCACAAACATGAATTTGTGACTATCATTATTTAATTTTCACATAGATTACCGATACCTGTCTTTTAAAGAGCAAGAATAACGAAAATACTTTGTTAATACCTAATGAAGTTACAATTTGGTTCGTCTGAAGCGAAATGAATTCTATTAATATCTCTGTTTTATAAGTATTTATACTTACATTTCAAATTAAAATTTTTATCCACAGATCTTCTTTAGTATGTTCGTAATATTCTCATCAACATACAGTAAATACTATAAAACAATTTCCAAACTATTTTTCTTTGATACAGGAAATTTACTAGAAAAACTTCAAACAAGTGCCTTATCGCTTCAGAGACTCCGATTGTTGGTCGTTGAACTGCTAATAAAACGAGGTGCCATGATATTATTTTTTGTCGTTGAATCGCTTTTATCGTAGAACGGTTCGTTTCGATTGAATTGACTAAAACTCAAAGTAATAAATGCACAGAATAATCCTAGTTCTTCTTGTTAGCCGTGCCCAACGGCTCCAAAACACGGAATACATACGTAGTATTAGATTACAGAAATTACAAAGAATTGAAGGACTCTTTGTGATTTTATAGCGGTGTCAAATATTTGGGGGACCAATTCTAAGTCGTGTAATGATTGCTTGGACTTTTCTATGACTAATATTGGAGCATCCGTTATTATAAATATCTTTCCTTATTTGGAATAATTTGGCAGGTAGGGAGTTTGTCCATTTCTCATTGCAGCAATTTTTAATGAAAAAATTAATTTATATTACCTTGGAGATCTCTACATAGAAAATAAATAATTATCAGCGCAAGCTGCAACTTCCGTAGTTTTGCGTGGTTTCGCGATAGCTGACAAGGTTAAGCTATTGTACACTTCACTCGCGCACGCGTATCTTTTCTCGCTCTTTAGTTCACTTTACCCCAAATACATACTCAGTGGAAAATCGTTTATTTAATAATATGTGGGTTATTTTATTTTAAAACGCATGTACATATATGTTTACAAGCTTGTTTTAAACACACAGAAAAAATGTTTGTGTTAAAATAGTATGTTTATGACTCATTCATCCAAAAAGCTAATCTGACAAAAAAACCATTCGGAGGTACCTAAAACTTAATTCTTAATCTCTTAAATGAATTTACATTGTTTAGTACCTGAATGTGCATAATTATCATCGTTATATTATATAATTTCAGTATGTTACAAGAATTTATAAATACATTCTATTTTCAAATAAGTAATTAAAAGAGCTCAGTTTACCCCAAGGCTCAGTTTGTCCCGGTACCCCCATATACGTTTTCTTAGATAATTTCAGTAGTCTTCTATGTATGCAATCATTTGTCATTACCTTACTGACGTAAGTAGATTTCCTTAAGACCCTTTTTTTGCCGTATTTACGGACAACATACTCGAGGTATTATATCACAAGTGCGATCAGAGGAAACGTATACTTCTTTATGCTGTCTTCAGATTTATTGGAAGTCTTATATCGTCTGAAATTTCAGGTTTACACAGTATGTAGTAGGTAGGGGAGACCGGGTTTAACCCGGTAACAGGGGAAGGTTGTAGCAGGGCTTAAAATTTTTTAAATAAAAAAGACAGCACTGTGATGACTAATTATCAACAAATTATGATAATTATTAATTATGACAATTGATCTTATTAAGAAGATAATATTATGTTGTGCTAATTATAAAAAAATAATTTATGTTATGTTGGGTACTTATTGATTAAGAAATAATGTTGTGTTGAGCCAATTAAATAAAAAACTATAACGTTATGTTGATTCTTTGTAATTATCAGTTAGTTTTAGTTATTGTTTGTCTTTCATTGTGTACAATTCTGCTTAATCGATTTGTGATACAACTTTACACCCGCGTTGTTACTTCTTACCCCAAGGTGGGGCAAAAAGTAACAATCCAGTACGGTCAATTTTCCGCGGTCATAATATTTGTAACAATTAATTTAAAAATATTACATCACTACAGAACCAATCTTGAATCTCCAACCTATCTGTATAAATTAACATTAAATATCTAGCTGTAATATAGACCTTTTTATTTCATGAAAACCAAAAACGGTTATTTTCTACGCCGGTCTCCCCTACTAAAAAAACTTATCGAACAAGAAACATGTAATATTCAGCTACGTGCGAAACATCCACGTTACACTAATCTTTCATACTTCCCCTCCTGTGGTTTATTTCACCATTTAATTCAACAAGTACATATTAAGTTTGTTCGATTATAGTTTTGATATACAAGACGAGTCACGCAGTTGACATTGTCTTATTGAAGATAAGATAAAATAAAAAACGAAAAAAATAAAAGCAAAGAATCAATCGAATTACTTGATAAGGTGTCTTTTTTTATCTAGTTATTACATCCGTAAGTAGAACAAAAATACATTCCGGGAAATTGCAGTCGGACATTTTCTAATAGTATAATTATGAATCTGTTCACATAAATCTATTTTCCGGGACATTCTGCATACAAAAGTATTAGAGGTAAAGGCGTTGAAGCAATTATCTATTTGCAAATCTTCGACAAAGACGTATTCTTTGTTTAAAGAGATATCAATTATTTTTATATAATTGTTCCATGATGTCACACGAATGTGCATTGATTTATAAATTAATCCAGCTTGCACAGTACGTAGAACAACCTCAAACATATCCAGTATATCAAATATTTATGGAATAAAGTTATATTTAGAAAAGATGTCACTTGGATCCTTTTAACACATGCCGCTTCAAATACACGTTGACCTATGTCTTTAGTTTTTATTTTAAATATCAGATAAACGGTTTTTTTAAGCCTTTGTCCCTGTGGTTTTGAAGTGTGTGTTGTGACTTCATAAAAAAGCGGAACGAATATGTATATCTGGTTTTTAATTTAAATCACGTTCTTCTTTTATTTTTGTATTTAATAAAAAAAATGCCTCTTCTGATATATCCTCCAAAAACAATAATTTTCCTAAATGTTTGCCTGTCAGTCTATTCCTACATAGTCTGGGTAACTGTTGCTCCCGCCTTTGAAAATAACCGTTCACAAGAAACAGAAGAAGCAACTACTACCAGGAACATTCGTGCTTGCTTATATGATAACGGATACATTGTTTTTATATCTTCCCATTCTTCTAAAAGAGAAGAGTGCAACACAGAAACAGGGGAAGATAAATGGTTTGATAGTTGATTATCTTTTAATTATTAGTTTTTTTTTATCGATCTACTGCTAGTTTTTTGTGGTGATTACAAAAAGTGTTGATCGTATCGATACTCGTTTCATTCGATACGAGTACTTCTTTTCGATACCTAGTTGGTATCGCAACCAAAATTATCGATACTAAAAATACTCGGTATCGAAAAGAAAGTATCGAATATTTACTCGTATTTACTTGGATCGGAACATCCCTATGGATAGCCCCTCTCGGCCATTGCTCCGTCAGCTTTTACTAAATTCACGAAGCCTTTCACAGAAAAACAACCCCGAAGCGGTATCGAGCCGCCACCCTGTTTAACGCCCGACTGAATATTTCGGATACTGAAGCGGTTCGGCGATTTACACCCACGCTCCGTCTTTCTTGCCTTTTTTTTGTTTCATAGTTCGAATTTCAACTCATCAGACCATATGATACTTTTCCCAGATGGAGTCCTTTTTGTTGGGCAAGTCGCATACCTTTTTATTTTTAACCATAACAAAAAATTGCCCCTCTAGTGTAAAGTTCTTTTTTTTTTTAAATTGAAATAATTTTCCTACGCCTTCAACAGTTGTGACAAGATGGTTTTTTTTTCTATGGCAAGTGCGTCGCATCTTATTTTCAACAACATTGTATTTTCTCGAAATATTCTCTAATCCATCAATTATATTATCTTCTTGGGTATGCGTCATGCTTTTTTTCCCACACGAAATTGTTTTGAAATTTATTTTATATTCATTATCAAATCTATAACATCTGTATACATACTTGTTGTATATATACATGTATATACAGTGAGATTCAAACTAAGTATACTAAAAAAAAACTATTATAAAGAATACTATTATAGTATTACTTATAAGAAACTATTATAAAATCAAGGCAGTAATACAATTAGATATGATTTTGTTAATAATTTCGTGATGAATAGGCAGCCAAAAAATTCAAGAAAAAAAAATTGTAGCTATAACTACAAAATTTTGTAAACATCGTTAAACATGGTGTATATATAGTATTATTAATTTTTATTCATAGTACTATGGACAAATTTGGATATTCAAATATTTTAAAATCAAATTCAGCTGCAAGTGCATTCTTATGTCTTTTAGTAACCCAAAATATTCAGTAAAGATGGTTAAAAATTGTTTGCTGGAAAAAAACTTGCAATGTTGTTTTAAAACTTCCAAGTTCTTAAGTTTCTACAGTCACCTTTGCTAAAAATTATAATCTTGGACTTTTAAATATTTAGTTCCAGTGTTTTCTGGAATCGATGTATTTTGATACGAAATTAATGACCAATATACAGTACGTTAGAAAATGATATAGCCGCCTACGTTTTCTGTTCTATTCCACCTCAAATTTGTTGTGTATGTAGTCTAAATAGTTGCTGATAATTTTAGTATTATCAATAATTATCTAGACTACATACACAACAAATTTGAGGTGGATCGGTGATTTCTTTCTCGAGTTACACCAGAAAACGTAGGTAGCTATATCATTTTCTAACGCATTGAGCCTCATTATTTTGTCATGCTATTATCGTATAAGTGTTTTGAAACATGTTTCTATCTCTATTAATTCAACCATCGTGAATTCAATAGACTAAATGGTTTACCTAAAATAAACCAATGGTATTATGCAAGTGGAGTTCGGTATAAATAAACAAGGGGATTCTCTCCGATAGTTTCCAGGGGAACGTACCGAACTTCCACACGCCGACTTTAATGAAACTTATATGGGAAATACTCTTCCAAAAAATATTTGACACGTATTTTTTTATTCGTCTATAACAGCCCCCAAAGTGAGGGATGAGAATATATTTTTGGAATATTTCGAAAATTAGAGAGAGTAAGAAAAAGTTCTTTCTTTTAATTGTCTGTTTTTGAATGGAGAATCTAGTCACGTACAAAAATTGAAGAAACAATTATTTCTTTAAATATTGTATTAAAAATTTGATTTCTTTGTTTGATTAAAAACACAATTTAAAAGCAAACTTTCTTCTACTTTCTCTGACTTTCGAAATATTCTAAAAAGTATATTTTCATCCCTTAACTTTAGGGGCTGTTATCACCCCCTTAATATTATATGTATCTGCTGCACCGTTCAATAAGACCAGCTGAATTTTTATGACGTCCAATGACGCCTTGAAGACGGCTTAAAGGCGCCTTAGACCTAAAACAGCCGTAAAATGGGCGTTTTCAAGGCGTCATGTTTTATCTGGGTTAATGGTAGCGCCGGCCCTGGACATAGCTGATAGTTTTTTCTTAAAAAAAAATTCCTGAATTTCGCCTAATTTTTGACTCGTCACAGTAGGGAGACCCATTAATATCATTCCGTTAACACGTTATTTCGGAACGGATGTTCGGAAACTGTCATTTCAATTTTATTTCAGCGCTACCGTGCATATCACCGTTGTGGACGTGAACGAGTACGCGCCGCAGTTTTTGCAGCCAGCCTATGTCAGCACGGTGGACGAGGGTCGTTTGTACGAAGAAGTTGTCCGCGTGGAGGCGTCCGACAGGGACTGCACCCCGAAATTCGGTGATGTATGCAAATACGAGATCCTGACCGCCGATCAGCCGTTCATCATCGATAATGAGGGAGCCATCCGGAATACTGAGCCGTTGGATTACGAACGATCGCACAATTACATCTTAAGCGTGGTGGCCTACGACTGCGGCATGAAACAATCCGCTCCAGCCATGGTCACCGTCAAGGTGAACCGTGTCTGCGCGCCTGGCTGGAGAGGAATCCCAGAAAGGGTTGATTATGCCGCGGGCGTAGGTTCTCAACCGTTGCTTCCCTCCGCCAGGCTGGATCTTTGCGACGCCCCGTGCATATTGCGCAACGTCAGAGCCACCTTAACCCTCGCCACCGACCATATAGGGAAAGGTTGCGACCGCGACACATACGACGTACGCAGCCAACGTAAATTATGCGGCGCGTCACGAGACAGCGTCGATTTATTGCCAACTCCTGGGCCCACGACTTCCTGGACGGCGTCTTTGTCGCGTGACGAGGGCAGGGAAGCGGACGAAATCTTCGAGTTCGACGGCGTCGATTCCGCCGCTATTGTGCCCAGCGATGTGCTCGAGCATTCCCTCGCGCAGAAGTTCACTATTGGAGTTTGGGTGAAACACAGGCCCCGTCCCAGACAAGATCCTCACGTTAAGGAACATATTCTATGCGCTGCGGATGATCACAGTAAGTGTTTCTTTCATGCTTCGTGAATGTCTTCTGATTGGTTCTATTCTTTTGTTAGCAAAATTTTATGCGCACGGTACACTTAGTCCCCAACTAAACGATCAACTGTCTGAATTCCAGAAATGAATAGGCATCATTACGCTCTGTTCATAAGAAACTGCAGACTGATTCTGCTGCTCAGGCGTGATTTCTCGGAGGGCGATCCGAACATTTTCCGGCCAGCCGAATGGCGCTGGAAAGTTAGCCAAGCCTGTGACGACAAGTGGCATCATTATGCGCTCCAGGTCGATTTCCCGCATGTAAGTCTCTACGTGGACGGAGAGGAATGGCACACCGACGAGAAGAACCCCGAGGTCATCGACGACTGGCCGTTACATCCCGCGAAGGGTGTAAACACGACTCTGGTCGTTGGCGCATGCTGGCAAGGCTCCGACAACAAAACGAAACATCATTTCCGTGGATATCTTGCCGGACTCTCCGTACTGGTTGGACGAAACGAGAAACCAGACGTTCTGTCCTGTTTGCGCCGTTGCCAGGAAGGGATTCGCGTGCCGTCGATGGATTTGCTCCAGCCGGGAACCCAATTGCTCACCAATTCCGACTTGACAGAGGTACGAATCGACGGAGACAATCGCACCAACGTCGAAACGCTTCTCCGTCGTATCGGTTACTCGAACACCAGACGATTCCCGACTCCGGGCCGTCGTAATTTCCGTCTCGAGACGACGATCGTGTGCGAAGGCAGCGAGAACAATCCGCTCCCTGTGCCAACCGTTCAATCGTATGTTACTGTCCTGCCACCGCCCCGTCCGGGTATTACCGTAAACGGTACCGGTTACGTAGCTAGGGAATATGCGGATTTCCGTTTAGGCGTGCGAGTATTCCCGGATGCTCGTGTCACTGCTGGCTCCGCGGCTAGGTTGGATGCATGCGCGGTCAGCGTTTACCCAAGCCTGAACCCCGATCACGAAAGCTTGGGCCTACCTGGCGACGCTCTCCGTAGATTCAATTCTATCGCCGCGCGTGTAGATCGAGACGGTGTTGTGCTTTCAGGCGCTGATACGCCGTTCAATTATCAACAACTGATTCGTTTGATTATGTACACGAACCGTAAGCCAGCCTACTACCTCGACCGCGTCTTCAAATTAACCTGCTCCGAGCTTAGCGGACGATTCGCGAGCAACGAGTACGTGCAGACACTCGCCGTGATTCATCCGAAAGAGAAAACTACGGTCATCCCACACTCGACTCCGGACGAGCCACCGATAGCTAGAATCCTGGAACCGGTTGTCGGTCACTCACAATTGTCTCCCCATCACGCGGACTTGCCGGAAGAATACGCGACAACTGTCCTCCGCGAAGGGAACCGAGGTTTCGGTGCAGGTGGTAGCCATGCTGTGACGATCGTTGCCGCCGCTTGCATTTGTTTCTTGCTATTGATGGCAGTGGTCGGAGCGGCCAGAGTTAGGGGCGCTGCTAAACGGCGACGATCCGCCGGCGATGAATTGGCCGCCGAGACTGAGATGGCTTGGGACGATTCCGCGCTTGCTATTACCGTAAATCCAATGGAGAGGCTTACGGAGCACGATCCACATCGTCAGAGCCAGAGAGACGAGGATGTCGATGATTCTGGAAGCTCAGACTCGGAAGACGGATCATACAGAGATGACGAACTGGACAGCTCCGACTGCGAAAACGATTGCGAGCTAAGCAACGGTCGGCATCGTCGTCACACTTCACCTCATGACTTGGAATGGGATCATCGTGATGTTTAAATTACTATTCACCTCTGCATTCACCATCCCCTTTCTTTGTGTGGTGATTAAGTGGAGTACTAATTCGCATTGTTTTTTTCCCATTGTTCCCCTTCAAACGTACGGTTTATTTCTTTTACCTCGTGTCGCTTCGCAGTGCATATAAAATGCATATGCTGTCCTGTAGCAAGCATCTATTGTATTTACTTGGACCATTTAAATGGAATGCGGTGAACGGTCGAACGTTAATGTATCTCTGAAATGATATTTGAATTTTTGATAAACCGATTCGATATTCTTGCGCAACTGCGAAAGCGTCGTATTATATCCGTCCCCATACATGACAATTGGTATCGTAAAACGTTAATGCATCAACTAGTTAGTACTCTCCTTAAAAGCCAGCAAAATTTGTAAGAGTGCGGGACGCTTTATCGAATAGCTAGACTCTTTGTATCTACAACATGCCGCTGACATTGGTAGATCAAAGGTACACGTAAAAAGAAATACTTAAGTCTACTGGGAAGTTTCTCGGTAAATATTGACAGCAATTAATTTATATTTGTCACCCATTACAGCTAATTATTATATTATTATTACAGCTGCTATTGTTACTACTATTATTACTTTTACTATTAGTAGTAGCAGGACAAGGAAACTTTTTTTATACTCTTAATTGTCTTTTTCGACATTTACTCTGTAATATTTTATTCTATTCCACTATTACTATTATAAATTTTACTAACGCCGACTATATTCGCTATCGTTGATTATAATTCTCGTTGATACGCAGGACGGCCCGATAACGTGATTTGAATTTACGCAATTCTAATTTTAATCAAACTTACTCTTCCCTATTTTTAAACAAACGTTTTAAGTCAACATTTGATCTCATAAATGTATATTGTTTTTTTTTTTTCCTTCCGAAAGAACCGTGTTGTTCGCGATGGAAATACATTTTCATGATTGGTATTCAAAACCATGAGTTCGATTGGGAATATTTGGAGATATTTCTGGATCGGTGCCGCGTGAATCGGGCTGAGCCTAGGCCATGGTACGATACTTGCCCAGTTTCACAGTTTTATTATTTAAGTAAAACCTGTAATAATTTGCACAATGTTCCTTCCTAATCAATCTATAAACTTTTAGCTCTTAGTAAGGACATTGCCGCGCATCTTTACGATAGTGCTTCGCCATTAAGTACGGTATAATATCATATCCGTATACATGTGTGCGCATGCATATACAATAGATTTGTATGCGTATCCCAATGCGTATACAGACTGTATGAGGTACATGTGTATGTGCATGAGACACGTGTGCTTACATATACATACAGTGTCCTGTCATTATTCTGTGGTGAGCAACCAATCCGCGCGACGATGATGAACAAACACGATATTATTCTAAATAATGCCCAGCGATCGACCTCTGAGGTATCGTTTGTTATTTTTTAAAAGAATTATTGTGCAATCGCTCTTTTCATAGAGAAACTGATTTTTACGTGCCTTTATGCAAATTAGTATGTTGAATTCTACTCTATATTTTAATAGTCGCTCTTCGGAAGCGACTGCTCTACTGTTGTTGTATTTTAAACATTAACTGTCATAATGGCATAGGTATTAAGCGACACAGGCGCATAGAGATATCGGCCAGTTCGTTGGACCAACGGTTTTCTACGTTCACCTGGAAGAAAAACGCGCGCGCACCGTGATAACGTGTCCACAACCACACAAGCATCCTACTTTTCGTCACTGTGGACAGATGGCGGGGTTGGACGTAAAAAATCGTTCGTCGAAAGGAAAAAAATGCCACGCACGTGCAATGATCCGGCAGGGTATTAATTCTCGATGAATGATCTCGTTAATTGACTGTGCGTTTATACTCGCTACGAAGTAATGAAAGGATCTTGTGTATGTATTTATGTATTTAGAGTTATACCGACCGATCAAATATTTAGTACTGAAACGTTTGTGTACGGATATCTATATTCATAGAAACTATATGAACAATTTATTTTTCCAACGAGCATATCATATCATTTTTATAAGAGATTTGTCGGAAGTTTGAAAACTTTTCGTAAGAGCTCCTACATAGCTACTCGCTATCGTGATGTTACTTGCCATAATCGCGACTTATTTTTCATCCCCCTTCCGAGAAGTAATTTCATTTTTTTCTTCTCATGTTCGACTAAAGATACACAGGTACACAGCAGACACACACACACACACACACACACACACACACACACACACACACACACACATATACACGTTATCTTTATACATTTTTTAAGCTCGAATTAAAGAAGAACAAGCGGCAGATCGAGCGTTCGAAACGTCGCGAATGAAAAAGAAACAAAAATAAAAGGAGAAGTATACAACGCTCGCCAAAACGGAAGCGTAAAGAAAATACGTATATTGTCATTTATTTTTCTTTCGTTTGCAAGCGTGCACATGCGACACACGTGTATGCGCACCAAAATTCGTTCGTAAGTTCCATGTAATAGGCCATATAAGCAACAAATATGAATTTTGAATCTCCAATTTGATCTTAACGCGTTCGGTTCGAAGTTTCCGCCACATGCAGCGGTTAAATTACTCCTGAATCTATCGATCTAACATTGAATACATTTTTCACTTGTGTACAGTGGAACACTCGGGGGAAACGATCTTACTTGAGATGAATGTTTCCGATCATTTTACGGGAGATGTTCACACACCTTATCAGAGATCATGTATATTTATCCGGTGAACCTTAAAAGAAATTCATCTGATCGCGAAATTCGATTGATACACATTCCTCTTCGATCGCACAATAGCGCCAGATCCTTTCTTGAGTCTTGTACACGGCATAAGTATGGAATCTAAAGAAGAAAAAAAGAAAAAGAACACTGCACAAAAGAGAAACGCTGGCTTTCAGAGCATTCGTCAGAGCAGAAAGTCGTCGTCCGACGAGGACACTTCAAAATGAGCGCGACGAGGTAGCATTCTTTTGTTACTCGGTCTAACGAGTCGTTCGGGACAAGCTATCAAGAAGACTCCTTTCTCGTATCTCGTATGGTAGCGACGATATCCGTAATGAGAATGGCGACACCGCTACAACCTAACTAGGTGTACACATTTGCTCTAAAGATGTACTTAATTATTAATTATGAGAAAGAAAGGAACTACGCAGAACAAAAAACCAACTAGATTATACTATTATAATATATATTATACATAAAAATATATCTAAGCTGTTTGCAAATGATGATATAAAAAGAAAACGAAAAGAAACAGAGAAGAGAAGGTATGAATTTGTAATGTACTATTGTATTTTGTAGGCAGCTAGTGTACGTATACATATGCACACGTATCCGTGTATGTATGTTTACGTATAATAAATATACATACTCTTCGACATTTACACGTACCGTTCGCCTAAATAGTCAAGCAGAATACATACAATTGAATTTTACCGCGGTTCGAGCGGCGTCGATCGAGGAACACCGGCTCGCGGGCTCGCGATCAAACAAAGTCGAGCAATGGCCGGAACACACGACTCTGCACACGACCGTGGTCCTCTGTTCCTCGTGAGAATAGCTCACTCCGGACTTTGTTAGAGCACATGGACGCAAGAAGACAGATACACACGAACACGCTCTCTCGCCTCTGATCCACAAGACAAATGTACGGTACGTACGGTCCCGATTTGAAAACCAGAAGGAAAAAAAAAAGATTTGCGCGCGTAGGTACGTGTTTGTCCTACGCAATTCAGATAAATTCAGCGTTTAGAGAAAGAAAGAAAAAGAATAAACAAACCAATCCTACGGTGACGTTGTAATGAATGGAATAATCAACTACCGACTAGCTAGGCCGTGGATGATAAAACATCACACGCCGACTAAATTCCCTCCCATCGCAGATTGATTGTGTGTTAACTAATAAGATTAAGTAATTGATATAGTACAGTTAAGGAATTTAATTGATATGAATAACGATACTATCTGTACGCTAAGCACGTTTCAAGTCGTAACGTGGAGTACGGCTAAGGCTAAAGTTTACGATATGGAAATTATTTGGTTCAATGTGACACACTGAGTTGCTCGGCGCGTCTGCACGCGACGCACAGAAAACGTCAAATTACATTGTTATTCCGCAACTGAGAATCGTTCGACAAGAGAAAATATTAGCAATAGACTATACACACCGGACATACACAGGAGGACCCTCACACACGCGGCCGCATATACACGCTGCACAGGCTAGGAAAGTGAAATAATATCTATAACGACATATTATAAATAACATTAAGACGTCAACTGTATTTGTTTAATAAAGATGTACATTCGAAAAAGTGGAAAAAACTGTTTTTACGGTCGATAGGACATATTGGAAGTTTATTAAAAAATAATCTGATATGCATTATTGAAATGTGCTGGTCTAACAATAATATAGAAGTAAAAAAAAACAGATTTTAAAAGTAAATAATACACATAACGAAGTAAAAAAGTAACTTATGAATTCCATATTGATTAGTATTCAATGATTACACTTTGCTTAAAAACGGTTTCATGTGTCCTACAGGCTAAAAGATAGTTTCATATTAATCTTTCCCTCCTTGCTCTGAAATGCGTATACACATTTAATTAACAGTCTTCACATTATTACTTCTACAGTATGTTAAATCCAAGATAGATATTTTATATATTTTAATCATTAGAATTCTTTCATTTTCAAGGAGAAGTAAATATGGATCTTTTAGAATATTAAGCACATTCCTAGTAGTTTAAAAATTGTAGGTACTTAAATATTTCATGGAATTCTTTATGTTAATTTGCTTCACTTACCTACTCTCTTCTTCATGGATATATGTATATTCTACATATTTGGAAATTAAAATTATTTAAAATATTAACAGCATGAACCTATGTTTTTAGGTATAAACATTGTTGTACCCATGGAATTTAAATAAATATTCATTGAATAGTTATTAACTTAATATTTTTATATGTGCTTAGATACATATCATATATTTACAATTAAACAAGAGTTCTATAAAACATAAACAAGTAATGTACGTTAGCAATTATTATAAATAGCGATGTAGGATAAATTCTCTTAAAATTATCGGTAATTAATTGAAATTGTTTACTTTCTTTGTGAAATGCGTAGAATCATTTTGATAATTAAGTAATCTATCAGACAGTGTTTGACGACCTTATAAAATTCTGATAAACGAAAGTGTAATAAATCACGTACTTTGATTATTTATTTAAAACACCTAAATAAAACATAAATCATGTCATCAGATAATTCATTATTTTTCATTGTGTTGTACGATGAGGAGCTCTAAATTAAAATGTATTCATACATAAATATTAACGATATATTTATTATGATACTGGAGATTTAAAAATGTTTACATTTTTTTAGCGAAATTCTTCAAGTGTCAATTATTATCATTTATATTTTGTCCATTTACTGCGATTTTTAAAATCCTTCAATCGAATATTTCAATATTTTTATTCGCTAATCATATTTAAATACTTATCAAAACACGATACAACTTTCGAAAAAAGTAAATTGCACAGCTCAAGTCTTACTTAGTAACACAGAATTTTCCTATTAATTCTAGTGCTTAGGCTCACGCATTAAAAATATCAAAACATACCTTAAAATTTCATGATACTATTTTTGTTAAATATTATTCAGTTTAGCTACTATTAAATTTCAACAAACGAATATTATTTTACAAAGGAATATATGTAATCAAGCGAAACCTGCACGAAGACAAGGTATATAAGTACCGTTGAATGGATGCCAAATGTAAAATTAATACATATTTTTTTAAATTATCTTCTATTCTTCCCCTTTGTTTACTTTTACAATAAATAATCAAAATATTGTTTCCATTTCATATCAAGTACATGTTCCATTACGAAATATTGCTCCGCATATTTCTTAGTTATTATTACCTATGATTACTGCAAGCAGCAGCTGCTGTCTGAATATCAGCAAACAATAATTGTCGTTTGCTCATTGTTATGAGGTGAAAATAATTTTATGTTTTCAGCGCTCCAATGTAAGAGCGCACTTTGACAAACAACGCTCCATACATAAGGGATGAAGAATTCTTCTGGTTGTTCTTCTTCTACGTATTTAAATTTCAATTCTGGAAATTTCTGCAAAATATACAAAAGCTAATGTCATTATGCAATAAAGCAAAAAGGAGGAAAAGAAACTTGCTTATTAAAAATTCTTGATATATAAATAAAAAAAAGTTATAATGTAGAAGAAATTAGAAAAAATCACCATTTTTTAACTAATATTTTAAATTTTACAATTTCTTACCTGCAATTAAAAGAATAAAGAAATATCAAACAATTGTTTCTATAAAAAATTAGACGATATACTAATTTAAATTACACAGTATCAATGACTTAAGAAAATTTTACCGACACCACAGACTTCACGTATGTAGTTGTATTAGACACGGCATTTACATTGAGCATGCAAGTTGTTATTAAATTTTGTGCATGTTAAAAGTATATTTAAGTTAAGTGTAAACTGTATATTAAAAAGGAAGTAATTTGCGCGTACCCTCAATCGATCACGAGGCCATTCGCTGGTACCTTGTTGTATTGTAGTTAATACTTGACTGACACCAATTTGGGATTGATCCTTTTGCTCTAATTTGTAAGAGAAGAAATTAATAACCTAAAATTGATGTCAATATTATTTTATTTATTGGTCAAATATCGAAATTATAAGTATAATAAATATTATTTATTATACTTACTGAATCTATATTTTGCACAATATCTTGAAATGCAGTATGTGTTCTAAATGGTTGAAAAATATCTTTTTTATATAAAAGTGTATATATTAAATTTGGATTATGTGCAAGTCTGTAAGTTAAACAGCTATTTATAATTTCTAATACCATTCGTAGTACTTCTTCGAGTATTGTTAAATCCTGAATCTGAAATACAATATACTTCACATATGCTATGCTAATGTACTTATCAACTTATTTATTTGATGCAACATATTATGAAGAAATCTTACCAAATCTGTATTTGCAGTAGTTCCATTAACTGTAATGGTGGTGCTGTCAGAAAAAACTGAAGGTTGTGTTTGTATTTTTGATTCCAGTCTGACATGTTTCTTTGCAAGAGTTTCAAATAAACTTAACAGTCTTTGACTTACATATGGATGCAAAGATGTGAATTGCGCAGACATGTTTGCTAAAGCTGCTAAACAATTTGTGTGTAAATATTTATCCTATGAGAAATAAAAAAATATTTCACCAATTATGTTTCATGATCGTTACTGTTTGTAGGTATTATACTCTTACCCTCATTTTAAACATGTTATATTGAATTGTTCTTATAACAACAAGAATTAAAAGACCTCCTAATGATATTTCACTTATCGATCTTTCTGTATACCAACTGACACCTTTAAGCATCTAAAAATTATAATTCTATTAATATTTAAATATAAATGTACTTTCGTGAACAATTTTTAAATGTACGAGAACGATTAATTATTGTTTATATGCAGGAAGATATACTCACGATTTCATGTATCCGTTTATTAAACGTTTCATCTTCACTTAAGATTAGAAGAATAATAAGAGACATATAAATATGATGGGATGTATTATTTGGAGCATGATATAATATCTGCAATATTGGTGTTACCTGTAAGAAAATGATTATAAACACAGAGATTTTACAATTTGTTTTTGATTTTCTTAATACATATGGTAGTTTTAACATATTCACCAATAATTGTATATCTGGTCTCTTCATAATGTCTTGCTTTACATTTGCATTTCTATGTAACAGCATATACAACAATAACGTAACTTCATCCGTGTTTGGTATTTTACATATAGTATTGTACAATTTATTTAAATTAAACTTAAATACGCCTTTTGCTTGCATTGCAAAATAATCTTCTGAAAAAGTATGCATTTGCTTTAAAATCAATTCACATTAATGTAGTACATTTAATTGTAGTTTATTACTATTTAATAGTAAAAATAATTTTCATTAATGTAGTGAATAAGATACTAGCCTTGCATGTCAACAAAAGAGAAAAGCGCATTTCTGTAAGGATTTTGTGTAGCAGTACAATGATTCGTTAAAACCAATAGCAGTAATAAAGATTGACTAGCAAGTGGCGTTTCTGTATCACGCTTTCTTTCCTCATCTTCAGAAGTACCATTACTTGTGACTTGTACGTTTTTTAAACTACTACCTATACCCATTGTGATCACATTCCATAATCCAGCTGAAATAAATTTAGTGTATTATATATCATAAATATTAGGTATATTAAATTAATCATTCTTCTAGCAATAGATACTAATAATAGTATCATTATAAAATAGACTATTTACATATGTAACACTATATTATTTTACTAAACATACCAGCTATACTGAAAACAATACTTCCTCCTGCTTGTTGAGTAAGTAACCCTGGAGGAGCATGTTCTTGCTGTACAAAATTATGTAATAATGTACAAACTATTGTTGGTGCACATTCACTAGAAAATGAATGCATTGCTATTCTGTAAATGGAGCTGTATTCAGCTGCGGTTTGTGAAAACAATTGTACTGAAAGTAGTACAAGTAAGCAATTTATTGCTTCTAGATGAACAACATACGTGAGTTCACTGTGAAAAACAAAAGTTTCATATAAAATAAAACTTTTCATTATACATAATTGACTAAAAAATTATTACATATGAAATATTTATAAAACGTGACCATTTCTGTTTTTAGAACCATTTTAAAATTCTTAAACATGATTATACATACTACTGATTTGATATAGTCTACAGATATTACAGATTTCTTACCATAAAGGTACATTCGTTATGATGTCAAGTAATGCTTCGAAAAAATCCTCTAATCTGTAAGGTGAAGACGATTGTGATTGCACAGGTAACTGGGGTGCTTCTATGTGTTTTATCATTTCTTCTTCACCAACTGTTTCCATTAAATATTTTAATATACATCTTACGGCAAACAATGCATTATATACTTGCCAAGCTGATATGATTCTGCAAACAGAGTAACGTTAAGTGTACTTATTTACATACAATAGTGTTTATTAATTTTTCTTAAATTTGTAATCCTAAGTATATATTCTTTAATAAAAAAGAAAGTATGTCATACTTCTGATTTTGCACTGGTTCAAGCAAACTGTTAGCACGTGTGAAAGCAACTTGTATTAAAGTGCCAAGATTGCCAGTGGTTAAATTATTGGCAAGTAACTGTTGACATGATGAATCCAATCGAGAGTCTAATTCTATTTGATCGTTCCTTGTGACAGGTGGACGCATGTTGTAGGACAGAAAAGTATCCCAAAATGGATCATTTGGAAGGATACTTTTCTTTCCACAAAATTTCTCCAAATAAACATTCTTAGAAAGATCGTCGTATCGACTTGGTGTTGTACCCATTGCCTTCCCTTAAACTTCTGAAAGTAACATATTACACTAAATATCATAAATAAAAATCTGTGTTGAATAAGGACTTCATGTATCCTTGATCAGCAGAAAACATATACGTGTAAAGTTTTTATGGTTTCATTAGTTAAAACAGTAATGCAAGTTTGATGACCTTATATTACTGTAGTCTATCTATTTCTTTAGTAAATTACACTTCCTTACAGTAGTGTTGAATGACATGACAGGCGAAAAAAAAACAAGAAAACAGAAAATGATTAGACATATCAAAACATTGAATAACATACTTTGACAATCTACTGTCATAGAAGCTCAGTAATTCTGTAACAGACACTAAGCAATGAAATTCAGCTGAATGTACTACCGTTTCTACAGTTTTATGTGTTTCTCGTAGAAAATTATCATAAAAAGGTTTTTTCTATATCACGTTTGCAGGCAATACGAATGAAACAAGAGACACGGAGAAATATAACCTCTTCATGTGTCAACCGAGTACTCTACGGATATATAGGTAAATCAAAATGAGCGCCATCTTTGTAGATTCATTAAATGTACATATAAATATACGTTAAATTATTTATAATAAGATCACTTTTTATGTCTAAATACATTCAGTTTTATCATTCAAAGATGTAATGAAAATTAAAAGAAACAAACGATAGACTTGTCACAACGCATGGACAAAAGTTCCACATCACTAAAATGACGTCTTTACATTCGTTGCTAGCAGAGATGGGCATTAACTAGTTAAAAAATTATTTAAATAACTATTTGAATAAAAGATACTTTATCTTTTATCGTTACACAAAGTTTGAATAAAAAAGTAACTTTATCGACGAGCGTCGATTGAATAACTTTATTCAACGAGAATTATCCGATGAGTAAAAGTTACTTTTTGTAATCATGGTGTTTCACTCATAGTGTTGACGATATTCTCTTTATCCGAAAACTTCGAGTAAATCTATAAATAACTTTGGCCAGCCAGCCAGCTCGAAAAAACCGCGCTGACGGCGTCGAGCGTCAAACGTCGAAAATTGTGATATACATATGTTGTCGCGATACGAATTGTATGTTACTAAATATAGTCTGATTTATATCTGGTTTGGACTTATTTTCATCAGGAGAATAAACAACATTTATTTATAACATTGACGATCGAAATACAATGTAAACATGAACGAAAATTTAATCTTTTATACTTTTCAGGATACATTCATTAAAGTGTCACGAATGGACTGACGAGATCCTACCGGTGGAATTGGGTCCAAATGGGTCCAAGTATGAGTAAAAATTGTTCAATTACATTCGAATTTGGACGCATTTTCAGCGCGAGAATCTCTTCAATTCATTCATGACACTTTCATTAATATATATTGAAAATTGTAAAAGTTTAAATTTTCACTTGTGCGTGATTCCTTATCGCATCTACGTCTGTTTACATTGTATGCCGACTGTCGGTCGTAGGCCTTCGACGTTCGACACTCGACGCCGTCAGCGCGTTTTTTCGAGCTGGCTGGTTGGCCAAAGTTATTTATAGATTTACTTGAAGTTTTCGGATAAAGACAATATCGTCAACGCTATGAGTGAAACGCCATGATTACAAAAAGTAACTTTTACTCATCGGATAATTCTCGTTGAATAAAGTTATTTAATCGACGCTCGTCGATAAAGTTACTTTTTTGTTCAGGCTTTGAGTAACGATAACATTTTTTTCTTTTTTTTTATTTACGTTTTTTATTTAAATAAAAATTTTGCCCATCTCTGGTTGCTAACATGCGAACGCCCGGTATACGATTATTCGATTCTTAACTGCAATATTAACTGCAATATTAATTTTATATTTATTTAAATACGTATATAATTCGATTGATTTGTATGCAATTAAATTCTAGTAAACTAATATTGACCTTAAAAATGTTAAGAGATTATGTTGTACATAAATCTTTTATCGATAGTAGATATAATTTAAGTGAAATATGTAACATTCAGAGAATGACATAATTACGCCTCCACAGTTATAATTTCTTTTATTCTGAAATCATGGCACGGTGTTCATTTAATTCAATTTTATTTCACATTACAGAGTGCCACATTTATTCGTAGAGCTAGTAAAATGGACCGTCATGATGAATTATTACGAACTGAAGAAATTTATTCTCAATGCATAGAATCGATTAAAAACTCTATCCTGGGGATTCAACGAGAATTTTCTTCAGCTAAACAGCTTCTTGGTCATCAGAGGAACGAAATTATGAAACGCATGAGGTTCGTTTGTAATTGTCATAAAAATTGGTATTTGTCATAGTGAAACGAAATTATGATGATATCCCAGATAGCACATGACGCCTTGAAGACGCCCATTTTACGGCTGTTTTAGGTCTAAGGCGTCTTTAAGTCTTGTTCGTGGTGTCATGTGCTATCTGGGTATTAGTAAGATAACAAATACACGACGAATAGAACAAAAAGATTCCTTAATGACAGTATAAATATACAAACGAAATAAAAGATTTTTTATCAGAATTAAGTTAATCGAAACTAATCGTGTTCGAAATTATTTTATGTTGCTTAATGTTATTTAAAAATGAGTACAATTATATTTTGCTGAATTTAGTAGCAGTGATAGAGCTTAGGTAGGACACAGACGGTTTAAGACGGCTTAATGACGGCTTAAAGACGCCTTATACCTAAAATAACCGTAAAATAGGCGTCTTTAAGGCGTCATGTGCTATCTGCGATGTGTTATTTTTAGTTCACTAAGTTAGAAAATAAATCAATAAATTATAATTATAATTGGCAGTCAAGTGTTGAATTCGAATTCACGTAAAGAGTATACGCTTCTACAAATAGGTTGTTCATTTCTTAATGGTAATTATTACCGATTCTATTCGTGAATAGCGTAGCCAAGAATGTTCTTGAAATAGATGTTTTGAAAAATACACAAGATTTTCATGAGCACATTATAAAGGAGATCATGGATATAGAAAAAGTATGTGAGGAGCATCTGTTACGACTGAAAATTGAGTTACTCACGACAACGAAAGAACGTATGCAGCCACCGTCCCGCGTAAGTCTACGAGACGTGAAAAAAATTTGCGGAACGTTTCTTGCTTGCGACACGTGCGGCGAAACAACGAACGAGATGCCATGTCGTTGCTTTTGGGAAAATATACCAAAATGGAGTCTGGAAAATACACAAAATATTTTAGCTAATCGAAAGATGATCGCGAGAAGCGAACTCGACGAATCCGATCTGAAGTTTAAGCAGGATATGATATACCTTCGAACGAAAATGTTTTCCTTGCCCAGAAAGCCAGACGACCAGTAGGTAATTTTTTCTGCTGTAATTTGAAAGCTTTTTGTTTCTGTAAAAGTCATATCTTTCACTTCTACCGGCCGCACATCTCCATATTTAGTACAGTGGCCTCTAACTATATTGCCACTGAACATATTGCCACGCGTGGCACTTCCCCTTCACACGTACTTTCGAGCACATAAATTCGCTCTCGCACCACGTTGCGCACGCCGGCGCACCAGCACGACCCAGCTTTTGCGCAGGCGCTGAGGCCGAGGCTATGGACGACAGAACTTAGAGGGAGCTCTGAACTCATTCCCACTTTACTCCCCTACAGCCCCGACCATGGCAATATAGTTAGAGTCCACTGTATGTGGACTATCCTATAAGAATTGTTTATAGAATCAGTTAAGATAACGTGTCCATCCTTGGTTATAGACCTAAATATAGTTCTGGACGAAAATAAATATCACTGATACTATAACATAGATAATAAAGTCACTTTTACCATGCGGCAGCATCATGAACAGGGCCGTTCATGGCGGGGGTGCAAAAGATGCCCCCGAACCTTGGCGGTCAAACCCAGGGGCGGCCGCAGATCGTTTATTATATGTAAAATTTTGGCTAGTAAAAATAATAATCTAGACTTTTTTTATGATTCTAAAAATTTTAGGCATATTGAATTCAATCAAATTAATTTGATATGTTATTTTTGTAACACTATGTACTCGTGAAGAAGAATTAACTATCTTTATGGACAGCCCACAATAGTATAAGGTATTTAGTATAACCATATTTATTGGATTGAATTCGTGTAGATAATTAATGGTCGCTATTTATCAACAATAACACCATTATTACGAACATTATACGTTAGTTTTGTATTTATATGTTGAATAAAATATTCCTTTTGAAAAAACTAGATAGATATAAAAAGTAAAACTGCATATCAAATTCTTAATTAAAGAATATTAAATTAAGAAGGGCAGCGAGACTATTTGTGCATCCGGGCGGCCAACAATCCAGGAACGGCCCTGGTCATGAACATTGTCATCACGAAAAATACATGAGTATTTATACAATCGATTGAGTTTTAACGTGTACCACGCACATTGTATCATTTGTATAAATACTAGAGACCATAATAGTCTCTTTTAACTAAGAGAACTCGATATCAATCACAAACATAATTAAGCGAAATGAAGTACACTTAACCAAAATTTTCTCACAATCACTGTGCAAACTAGGTAGTTTATAGTAATTGCAGACATTATGATACGGACGTACAATAATTATTTTGCATTGTACACTGTTCAAAGTAGTTAGAGAATCGTATGTTGATATCAATTTATCTAATCTACAGCATTTGTGACGTTCCTTTCACTTTTGTGAGCGACAATATCATCCATAATGGCAATCGTCTGTTTCGAGCAGTGTATAAATCAAAATAAATTTTTACAAATGAAACTTATACTTATTAAGATAAATAAGTACAGATACAATGAGTCAAGTAAGTTGTACATTTTGTACTTGACCCAGAAAAATATATGTCCCGTGATACATACAGATTTTATGTTTCTTTGGTAAAGATCATTATTAACAAAAATAATTTCTATTTAATAACAGTAAAACTTGTTTGAAGACATTTTTTACAAAAATGCTTGACTATTACCCAAATAGCACATGACACCTTGAAGATGCCCATTTTACGGCTATTTTAGGTCTAAGGCGCCTTTAAGCCGCCTTCAAGGCGTTATGCGCTATCTGGGTAACGATGAAGATTGTTGGATTTGATTTATTATATCATCTCCAGTTTACGCGAAATTTCATTACAAAACAGGCTACATTAAATAAACGTTTCCACGAACTACTGTATACAATACTGCATAAGTGTATTTGTTTTAGGAAACGTCGAATGTCAGTGAGACAATCGAAAACTGACACTTTTACCGATCTTCTGAAGGAAACCAAGAAATTCGATCACTTTTCCGTAGTAACGGAATTATCGAAGATAAGTAATCTAAAATTTATCGACGGAAAATTCGTGGATTGTCATGTTTGGGGAAAAATTTTGGACAGGCATGGAAATCAGTACGGGACAAAGTGGTATTTAGTTCTTTGCCCGCAAATAGAAAAAATGTTGAAAAAACGCCACGTACCAATGCTACATTTAAATCCGAGTTCTACTTTCGCCTTCTTATCGAAGATTCTGGAGAACGGAGCGAACTTTGTACTGTTAAGGCCAGATTTGATTTCTTTGTTAGACGATAAGGACCGTCCTTGGTTGGAAAGATGGAAATTACAATTTCAACTGAATAATAGAAAGCACATAGCTGTAACTTTGATACAAGCTCGTTACCGTGGCTACATGGTAAATCATTTTCTTCTTCTACACATTGGCGTAACCAAGGGGGGGCAGGGGTGCACTCGCCTCCCCCCCTGGACGAAAAGAAGTGGTTTTTGCCCCATCCTACAAGAAAAAAAAATTGGATTTTAGATTGTACACCCCCCGCCCTCCCTTCCCAGAGTTATAAAATTTTTGCGTAATATTTAATATTGCAGTATAATTTGAAACACGACCAACAGCCTGTATTAACAAAACGCATACATTTTCAACGATTTATGACTTTAAAAACAAAATAGAGCGTGTCTGGCTACGTACAACCTTTTTCACTGTGGCAATCGATGTGTTAATATTTTTGTCCCCCCTTGACTGTCAAAATAATAGAAGATACAAAAATGACGAAATTTTATGGCAAGCTTCATTTTCACTGTTATTAACAACCAAAAATTGTAGTCAAGACCTCCACGCGTTGTTTTCTGTCGCTTGTCCACCTCGTCTTTACTTGTCAATAAGATGTTATGTTGTTGATCAATTTGCTTTTTTTTTATTTTTCTTATATGAACTCTTAACTTCAATATAAATAATTTGAAACATGTAAGCATATATTTCTTATTTTTTGTACCTATAAAATATTCTGTTTAGTACGGGTTGCCTGGTTTCAGGCGTTTCTGACCTTAATTTTTACCTGTTCATAATTTGAAACGAAGCCTCCAACAAAATTTCATCATTCTTGATTTTTCTTCTATATTGTCACACAGAATCAACCCAAAAAAGTTTCTGACACCAATAATCGAAGGCCCTGTATACGTACAAAAATTAATAAATAAAATTATAAACTATGCAGTTTGTCCCAACAGTTTCTGAACTTACATTAAAGTAGCAATTTGTCATAAGATATAAGTTTTGTTTTAATATCAATTAGAAATATTTTCTTCTGAAAGAGTAAACTATTCAAAACAATTGCGCAAATGAGGAATTCCGAAACTTTATGAGGACAAACCATTTTATAAAAAAAATAAAACAGTACAACCAATTTCTCGTATACATAAAGTAATACAATCATCATTTGAACAAGTCCTTCGTGTTCTCAAAAAGAGAATCAAACCATGTACATATGTATACATGTTCATTTTTACACAGGACACAATTTACCCTCGTCAGCAAATTCGGCTTCCGCTAGGGGAAAAAGTGGCATAGAAGAAAAGTCTCCTACCACTTGCTAAATTTATTTCAAGTACTGAAATAAATGTTAAACCGTATATTAATTTGGCATAAATATCAGTAACTCCCAAAATTAAATGGCAGGAGGCTGTTCGCCTACCACATTTTTCCCTTAACGAAAGCCGAGTTTGCTCCTCGGTGTACATAAATTCTTCGAACACCTATTTTAAATTAATTTCGAGGTGGACGTTTTAATGGCATATTCTGATCCTTACAGTTACGTAAAATGAAAACCGACTCCGAGCTACTTTACATAGCCGCCAGTGTTTTGTGGTTATGTTGGCTGACTCTGAAGAAGAAAAGGGAGATACACGAACGTTATCTGATGAAAATGTTGATATCGTTGCAAACAACACGGGAGCTGTCTTTAAAATTAAACAGAGAATTCAATTCTATCATTCAGAAACCACATGTGGTAATACATTTGCCATCCTTTGGTTACCCAGTGGACTTACGTCGTGCGTATATACCGCAGAAGCTCGCTATCGAGCAAAACATGGCCAGTTTACGTATGTGTTTCGTGCGCAATCCAAACACCGAAGTGATCTACATATTATCTGTGAGACCGACCAAAGACTTACTGTTGATGTACAGCGACTTCATCGAGTCAATACGCGCGGGAGAGAACATAGCAAAACGAATCACTTTCATCGCTTTGTCTCAAGGGGAGACCTTCAGTCGGTGTACATTAAATCTCTCTAGGATTCTGCATTGTTCCGAGGATTCCCTTAACGAAATTCGACAGAGGATCGCCGGTAAACGCGCTTACTTCTTACCATTGATCGTCGACGAATGCGACATGAGATTGGCCGGGAACCTTGGCGTAGCCTTGCTAAGTCCCGACATGGAGGTCCAAAGAAAATTCCTAAACAAATCGATAATGTCCGCCATGATCGATGGACTTGGACTGGCGCAACCACCGCATTACAAGCATATACATAATTACGAGACCCTATGCAGCGCTCTAGCTCAAATGATTATTCATCATACGGAGATCTGTGCGTGGGTGATCAAACTGAATTTTGGCACGAACCAGGTGCATCGCGGCATTTTTCTGATTAATCACATCAGCATCCCGTTTATGCCAAGTTTACGGAAGGAGAGAGAAAAATTCGGGGACACGTGGGGGGTGAATTGCTCGGTGCGAAACATGTTTCTGGACAAGTTAACGGAACATTTGCCGAAAATTGTTTCCGCTGCCACTAGACTGTCAAGGTTCTACGATTCATGGAAGGACTTCTATTCTCAATTGCAAAAAATGGGCTCCCTGCTGCAAGCAGTGCCCGTGAAAAAGGACGATAAAGCCATCGCTGTTAGTCTATTCATTCCGAGAAAAGGGATTAAAGATAAAGTGAAGTGGCTGGGAACCGCCGATATAGTACGTTTAGGTATGTATCGTTATTTGTTACATTCCAGATAGCACACGACGCATTAAAGACTCCTATTTTAGGTCTAAGGCGCCTTCAAGCCGTTTTCAAGCTGTCATGTGCTATCTGGGATTGTTCAACACGATTTTTAATCTGCAATATCCATTGGGAGATCCTTATAGAGTTCCTCGTCCAGATCACGAATCCGTAAGCAGATTTTCTCAATCTCCGTCAGTTTTTGAAAAACATGAGCTTTTGTAAAAATGTGTGGATTATCCAACGCGAGCTGCGTATTTCGTGCGACGTTGTGACGGCTCAATGCCACTGTGTGTCTCTTTCCATCCTCCGGCACTTTGGCACGAGAGCTTCTCTCACTTTTTTAAAGTTCACGTCCAATTTTTTAATAATGAAAAATAAAAGATTTTTTTCGTGAAAATTTCATATGTACACTTAAAACGGTTGCGATTTTGTAAGAAATTCACTGACTTCTACATTTTAATTGTTTTTAAAATCTATTCAGCTTTTGTTTTCAAATACACCATTTTGGCTAAGGAATATCAACCAGTAAACGCTTTAAAGAAAACATAATTTGTATCAAAAGCGATATGTCCATTAGTTTATGTTTTACATAAAAATTTAGAACAATATAGTTAAATCTTATTATTAGTAGAAGTATCTTTTAGAAGATAATCGTTTTGCATTATTTTCACTTAATCTTTTAGAAAAAAAGTCCTGAACTTGTGTGTCTTTTTCGGGTCTCTAGGTAGATGTAACCCCTTAATCAATAAGTATCTTTTTGATCACAGATCAGAATTACTTTTAAGTGATTACACTAGTTTACAAAATCCAAGAAATTCTATGTAATCCAGACTCCACTATGAAATTCTTATTGTCGGTGGTCGCCTAAACTCAAAAATCGACATGAGACGTAATTCTATGGATACATTTTTGAGATATCGCCCGATGAATATTCTGGTAATTTTTTAAAAAGACGACCTTAAGTTTTTGGCCGTATCTCGTGTTATATTGTAGTTGACCGATTTGATCGCGATGACTCTTAAATTAAAGGTAATAAAATTACATACAATTCTTTCCCGCATTGTTTTTCAATTGAGCCAATAACGTAAAGTCGTCTTTTTAAAAAATTACCAAAATATTCATCGGGCGATATCTCAAAAACGTATCCATAGAATTACGTCTCATGTCGATTTTTGAGTTTAGACGACCACCTTCCATAAGAATTTCATAGTGGAGTTTGGATCACCAAATGACTGTAAACTATATAGTGTTATATAGGATATTCTGATTTTTCAATGTAACAATTAATTTAAATGACAGATGTTTGCACTGTTTCAACGCGTGTGTACATGATACCGCAAACCTCATTAGTCAACACCAAACTCGAACCAATAGTAAACAAATTTGCGAAAGGGATGCAAAATGAAGGTTATTTCGGTTACGTGACCGTTGACTGTTATTGTTATCCTGAGAAAAACGAGGAGAAATTAGGGATTATGTTGCTGCATGTATATCCTTTTTATACGGACGTACACAGTTATATGGAATGGATGAAATTTTCAACTGGAGGAACGTACATGTAAATAACATTTAAAGTTTCTTAATTATAAATCGTACAATAATTTTTACTCACAAAATGCTATTATTTTCTCAATTTTTCTTAGTAAGATACATGCATTGATCCGATAGATATATGTATAATTACACGTGAATTTTTAAATACAAAAGAACGAAGGTTCGTATTACTAAGTTTCATTTATAGAAATAAATTTATAGTAACATACTGTATGTATTTAAAGAGTAGGTAAAGGAAAACGTAAAGTGTACTACACGTTTATCTTGGACTGTACTATGAGATGAATTTTGAATGACGTACATATTGAATAAATGCATTGACATTTCTCTAGCCAAACATCGAAATTAATTTTGTTAATTTCGAATTAAACTAGACATTTATAATATACAGTGATTTCTCGATGAAGGCAACACGAACAACGGTGTTATTCCCACCACTGGGTCGGTCCCCTTCTGGGACCATTAAAAAAAACAAATTTATAGGGGTTTGAAAACCTTTTCGCTTTGTCACGATTGCTTCGAAGCGGACCCAAGTTCGTCGCACTCATCGAGACATTACTGTACTTGAATCATTGATTTAAAGGAAAAACGAGATAGCAAACAAAATAATTGAAAAGGACAGTATTCTTTTTAAATATTCTTAGAATTGGTCTGATCTATCTACACTGCGTGGCATAACTATAAAACCACTCTCAAATCTTCAATTATTATAAATATTTAAACAGATCAGCAAAAAACAGATTCATCGCCGATATTCCGTTAGTCTCGAGACCAAAGGGAAGACTCTCTGGGCACATGGTTCCAGACAGAACGCCCAAGTGGAATGAAACGACGAGCAGATACGGAATCGCAATTTCAAACTTGTATCATTCCAGATTTTCTGCTTATTCGTGGCCACAACTGAAGGAGCTGTTTGAAACATCTGGTGTACGTTGGAATGTTTATTTATTTTCAATGAAAAAAATCAGTTTCTTTTATGTTCTCCAAATTCCTCGTTACTACAAGAAACATGGTATGATGATTTTTAATGAAAGAATGGGTTTTTAAACGTATGCGCGTTTGAATTGTTTTATGACATTAGTTGTCGATCCATTTTTCTTAGTAGCTACATTCAGGACCGTTTCTGGGTTGTTGGCTGCCCGGGTGCAAAAACAGTATCGCTGCCCTTATTTACTTAATATTATTTAATTAAGAATTTGATATGCAGTGTTTACTTTTATATCCGTATACATATGTATATGTGTACATAGCTTTTAACACTTATTATTCAAAAGCAATATTTTCTAATTTTTGTTTTTATAAAATGAAACAAAGATTCTTAAAAAAGAGATGTTTTTATTTATTGTGAATATTTTATTCCACGTATAAGCACAAAATTAACGTATAATATGTTTGTAATTACCTGAGCAGTAATTACCTGATACGAATTTAATCCAATAAATATGACTAAATAGCATATTCTATCTTGGGCTGTCCACACAGATAGTTCATTCTTGTATACGAATAGTGTTACGAAGATTACATATAAAACTAATTTCAATGAATTCTGTTTGCCTAAAATTTTCATAATCATAAAAAAAGATTTGATTCTTACCAACTTACTAACCAAATCTTCCTAACCAAAAGTTCACATAATAAACGATCTGCGGCCGCCCAGGTGCGGGGGCACCTTTTGCACTTCCTCGAGGAACGGCCCTGGCTACAATTCTGATTGACATGGTTACTCTGTATGCATGTACAATAGTATTAGACAATTTTAGGTTCCTCAATCAGATGGCTTTTTCATTTCTAGATTGTGTACAATTCAGAAAGAAAGCAGGGTTCGAGCATATTATTATACGACAGCGAACTTAGAACTGAAGGTTTGATGGTAATTGTTGGCCCAAGCATGACTACAACAATATCCATGCTTCACAACTCGCTAGCGACACTGAACCAGACCCTTATGAAATCTAAAACGAAATCCGAAACAAATATAACAGATCTGTTAGACATTCTAATGAACTTACTTCTCGACTATCACAATTTGTCTACTGATCTGTGCGCATAAATTTTGAAGTTATCGCGTGCGACTTATGTGATAACAATCGTTCTCATTTATAACATTTAACATACAATATAATGTTTTGATTATAATATTTGTAGGTTTTTTTTATTAATTTTTTCATCTTATTTGACATAATTTTCTTATTTTCTGCATTGATTGGAAATTAAACAGTGACACCAACATCTTGCTAATCAAATCGCGAAGAAGGAAACGTATTGTCCAAAATAGTAATTTTTTTTGTAAATGTAAGTTTTCGTAAAGTGTGCAAATAAATTGCAGAACGTACAACTGTGTATGAACTTTTTCATTCGTGTCACTTGACATCAAAAACTAACAAGCTTGTTTAATTAGTACAATTATCGGATCTTAATCCGTGTTCTTTTTAAATTCTGTGCCTGGTGAAGAAAAAGCTTAACTGGAGGTCACTGAAAAATCGATTTTGCGAAAGAATAAGAAAAAACGAGTGTTCTTAGAATGTGTTTTTATAGTGATCTATAATAACAAATTTTAATCTTTGGTATTAATTTTGTATGGTTTTTTATATAAGTATGTGTGTGTATGAGAAAAGGTTGATTAATGAACATTTTATTATTATTAAAATAGGTACTAGAAATAAATGAAACAAAAAAAAAACAAGGTTTTGACATATAAAAACTGCTATATTCAGCAGCAATCCACTGTAAAGATGTTGTATACACATCATGAAGGCTAAGTCGTATATTTGACTTCTAAGTTTGTATTGTAAACATTAATTTTACTCATCTTTGGAAGTATAAAAATCAAAATATGAATCGATGCCATTATTATCTAATCAAGAAGACGAAGTGCCTCCTTTTATCAACTTTGTCATTGGTGGAATATCTGGGTAAAATGTTGATAAAGAATGTTATCTGTTCTCGTGCTGAGTTTTAACCTTTAGATGACATACATATGTGGTAGAATTTTAATTAAACTTTAATCTTAACCGAATGTCACTACACATTTTTATTCTATTCTGCATTTAAACATCAATATAACTTGTAAATACTTAGTACACTTTAAATAAAACTACATGAATTAATTGAGCATCTGAAAATAAGGTGTTCCTTAACCCCCGTTGTAATGTAATGTACCTAACCTGCAAATACGGATAACTTCGATCCACAGCTAATGCTTCTTTATATTTATTGAAACGAAAACATATTGAATTGCGATTTTATTATTTCTCTGATATACTTTTCAGCTTTTTAGTTTATTAAGACTGAAATATCTCGATCATTGGATCAGAATCACTCGGTATTCGTTGAATTACAATCGATCACGCGACCCTAGAATCTAATAACCTCAAAAACAAATTAATTGCGATCGTTTACGTCCATGACATTCTCACAGAGATCCCTTGAAGAAATATAAATAAATATGTAGAATAAAATGTGTTACTGTAACAGGGCCGCAGGGCAAACTGCAACGCATCCTTTAGATGTAACTAAAGTACGAATGCAACTTTCAAAGGCTTCTCTGACCGAAACAGTACGAACAACTTTACATGGCGTCGGAGTACGCGGATTTTTCGTTGGCTGGACCGCTGGGCTTCTCCGCCAATTAACATATAGCACAGCTAGACTTGGAATGTACACCACTTTGTACGACTTGTGTCAGTAAGTACATAAGGTCAATTTCCCTTTTTCTAATCATGTAGGAGTTCTGCTATCGCAGAAATTGATTTTTATTATTTATTTATGCAACAATCGTCAAACGAACTTATTAAATATAAACCTTCCTTTATAATTAAATTTAAATAAAAGTATTTTTAAAAACATTTTAACTTAATAATAGTTAATTTAATATGAAGTATAAAATGTCCCTATTTCTGCTCAGCGAAAACGGAAGTGCCGAAACCAAACTTTGGCGAATAATATTAAAGATTCCGTAAGTTTCTTCTAGTAAAAACGCAATTTTCACGTGTAACTCACGATCGCAACGGAACCGCTCAAATCACGTTTCTTTACGACGGACAAACTTATTAAATTTTTTTCTATTAAAATACTGCCCTCTATTGAACCGCGCTATAGCATTTTGTACGGAAATACTGAACTAATATAAATCATTTTTTGTATAACTAATTTATTATTTAACTTTTTACATTAAATAAAATATAGACGTACTGAGCAGAAATCAGGACATTGACCTTACACCTGGATCTCTTTTTACATGGTGGATGCGTATCGCGCAAAAAGAAAACGTGCAAAAAAGGACCGTATTAAAATTTATGAGAAAAGGAATCTAGCAGTTTATTATTTAACGATTTAGATTTTATTGCTCTATTACACTTGAGTAGAAGGAACTGGCTGTGCCATTGTTAAGACTGCCCTAATTACCCGTCAGGTGCCTGTAACCTGTAACCAGTCACAAGTACATGAAATTTGTGCTCTTACAATCTCATACATATTGCAGAACGGAATTTTTCCGGATTTATGTAGGCAAAGAAATTTATTTTTATTTATTTCTAATCAATTACGGATACCTGGCAACCAATTAGTACGTGTACTTATTAGGGTGACTCTTATTTACTCTTGATGAAAATTTTGTTTTACGATCTTTTTTGCGGCGGCCCTAAAATATTTCCAATTAGTAAAAAAATAATCTAGGATAAGGGAAAACGAGCCTCTGAGCCCTTAAACATTTAAATGATTACTTAAACGCATTCAAAGTCGACTGTATTCGATTATCCTCTAAGTTATTGATTATATAAAAAAATATATCAGACAAAAGTCTAATATGAAATATGTTATTCTGCATTTTCGTTTTATTATTTCATATGGAATCGTCTCTTTTGGGGTTGTACCACTAGTTCCATAACACTCTATGCTAATTTATTTATATACCTACAACGTTTGAACAGTAAATAGTAAATAGAAATTTGTTTAGGGAAATTCATTTCTTATATATGTATACATATATATACAGGGTGGCCCACATAACTCTTAACAGCTCAATATCTCGAAAACTATGCCATCGATTTTAACATTCTTGGTCTTAAATTGCATGAATCTGAAAGGCCTTTCTAACTACATAAACGTGAAGTGGCCCCCCTTCCCCTTTAAGGGGGGGGGGGGGCGGAGGTAACTTTGTAATTTTAAATGGAACCCCCTATAAAACGTTACATATTTAGATTCTACAGGAAAAAACAAGTAAATTTTGTCTGAAACATTTTTTTGTCAGATATTTTCATGATGAGATATAACAGTTTGAAGTTTTGACTTGTAGGTACTTACTTGAAGCGCTCGGAATTTGCGTTATTGAATTATACGCGCTTATTCGTGAAGAAATAAAATGTTCTTTGAATTAAATGTTCAAAATGTCCACCACGGGCTTGTAAACATTTATTTACTCGAAACATCAAAGTTGTTCTAACATTTGTTAAAATTTCGGGAGTCTCTCCTCGATCCCCCGATCTAACAACATTAGATTTTTTCTTATGGGGATATGTAAAGGACAAAGTTATGTTTGAACCGCCGACGACAAAAGAGAATATGAAACAAAGAATACGTGACGCTTGCGCTTCAGTGACTCCTAATATAACTTGTATTATTAAAAATCTAAGGAATGAAATTTACGTGAGAAAATAAAATAAGAATACTGTACGTTTATAACCATACTAATGCATAAATACAATAAAAAAATTGAATGCAATTTAGACAATATCTTGGATGTTTAAATTATCCTACGATGATTGGCATGGGAATGATATCCGGTGTCGTGGGTTCATTTGTTGGAAGTCCGACCGATTTGGTTTTAATTCGTATGATAGCCGACGTGAACTTACCTCCCGGTGAGTTTATTATTATACACACCACCATAAAATTGCAAAATTTTAATATTACTGTTACAATATAAATAGACGACAAAAATAGAAATAAAAGAAACTTAATTGTGTAGGATTTTCTCTTATATGAATAACCAGTTGAAAAGGTATATAAACCGAAGAACGAATTTTTAGAGAAGCGATGGAATTATAGAAATGGTTTCGTTGGATTAATCACTATTGCGAAGAACGAAGGAGTGCGTGCATTATGGAGAGGAAGTACAGCAACAGTGATAAGAGGAGCTGTCGTCAATGGGACACAGTTGGGTACATACAGCAAGGTTAAACTAATGTTGATAGATACAGGTATTTATGGAAACTAGAAATATGAAACAGAATGAATGAATGAAGTACGATATGAAAGTAATTTCGTGTAATGTATTTGGATTTTTAGAACAATTCCTTAAGCCAAATTCCTAATTTATTTTATTTACTTCGAAATTTGTACAAGGTGTCTCAAGTCATATAGCATAACCGGGTAGGAAGTGATTCTATAAGAAAAAAATAATAATGTACAATATATAATTATATATGCATATATATACACATATACATATGTTTTACAAACTTATTTATGAACAACTCAATCCAACTTTAACATAATTGTAATTTAAGGAATGAAAATGTAACTTGTAATTTACGTCTGTTCGCTTCAACTTTCGAAACACAATTGATAACTTATTTCGTTTAGTCATATAGGCCATAAAGGCCAGTACTTTTTTACTCAAAATTTAAAGCTCTTTGATATTTTGGCATAAAAAATATAGCATTCCCTTTAAAAATACGATGTTGACCTTCAAATCTCCGAAACGCCTCCACTTACAAAAAAAATATATACATTACATAACGTATCTCTCCAAACCATACAACTTTTGTATAAAAGGTTTTTTCATGCAATGCATACTTTAGAAGGTATTCTAATTCTGTATACATATGTATAGAATATTAAACAATTAAGAAAGACAACGATTGTTTAAGTTTATATATTATATATAAATGCATATATTTTTTAATTAAGAAAGACAACGATTGTTGAATTCGATGTTAAATTACATGCAAATTATTCATTTCATGAAAAAATATTTTGTAACACGAAATATAGCAACTATTCACAATTTTTTTTATAAAACTAATAATATACAATCTATGGTTATTGAGTTAAACATCTATGTAACTCTGTGGATAGATTAGGAAAGGAGAAATTGTGGCTGCTACGAGAATTCATTTGCAATATCCACTGCTCTACAAATTCCTTTATGTGTACATATTTGAGAAAAAAAGTTACATTTCCTTTTGTGCTTGAAATTTAATGTTAAGATATTGAAATAACAAGTTAGCTGTTTAAAGTGATATTTATAATTGTAGGTCGCTTTCACGAAGGTGTATTATTGCAATTTTGTTCAGCTATGATTTCCGGACTAGTAACGTGTTCAGTGTCACTTCCCTTGGATGTATCTAAAACTAGGTGTGGTAAAAACCTATTCATGACTAATCAACTCTTATTAGTTTTATTATTAATTCTTCATGAACGTGTTCTACAGATTACAAAATTGGACTTCATCAAAAAAATCACCGAACCTTTTTGGCATGATACTCTACATAGTACAAAAAGAAGGAGTGAGAGCACTGTGGCGAGGATTTTTACCGTATTATTGTAGAGCTGCGCCTAACTCTATAATCACAATGATATGTGTCGATCAACTTCATCGTATATACATTAAATTGTTCCTGGTGCCTCAAGAATGAGATTTTATATGAATAAAAAAGAAATTTTAATTCTTTTTAAGAAAATGGATTGTTTCTTTTAGATTGTCGTATTCATTATTTATTATATCGAACTACAAGAATTATTTTCATTCTACTATATTTAGTATATTATGTAACTGTAATGATTGACTGAAGTTCAGTACACTAAAAATTATATAATTATTAATTTATAGTTATATCTAAAATTTTATTTTCTGTAGGCAAAATTAAAATATTCAAAACAATTCTGGTTTAACTGTCTATTTAATAAAGGCTTTAAAATCATGAATTGGTCGATTATCGCTTGTTCGTTGCGCCTTACCTATACGTATATCTCTTATGTCGACTTACGACAGTGCGCGGGCAGGTAACTCTTATACCTGCAGACTCAATTTTAACCATTTGAGGATCAACAACCAAAACATATCGTAATATAAATACATAAAAATCGTAAAAGTGTACTATCTATTTGATTATACACATTCAAATGCTCCGTCTTACACAAAATGCGCGTAAACTTCAATCATAATAACTTTTTTAACAATGCAAAAATAAAAATTCCAATTTATCCGTATTTTATATTTGGGTATATAGTTTTCACATACAAATGTACAAAAAAATCGATTAACACTTGACCAGAAAAATAAACAGCAAATGCTGTGTTTTAAATGTATTATTTAAACAATTGAATTATTCTGGAATCCAATCATATAGCTGGATTTCTTATGAAAGAACACACAATATTGCAATGTATACAGTTTTTCTATCTCTAATAGTTTTTCAGATATTCGATCGAATACAGTTCACACCCCTAACTTTGAGGGCTGTTTTCACCCCTTTACCGTGGATAAGAGCAGCTAAAAACAGAATTCGTGTCAAATATTTTTATGAGAACTACAATCTCACAGAGTTGCATGAAAATTGGCGATTGTCAATTCGGTATGCTCCCTTGTAAGACGAAGACACATTTCAAGGGCATCATTTCGGCACAGTGGTCAACGTCCACATAGCTACGACATCGGCTCTGAACACCATCACAGTTCAAGATTTCCAGCAATGCTACCAGGAATGACAGAATCGTTAGGAATTGTGTATGAGTTCCCAAGGATCATACTAAAAATTGTAATATAAAATTGTTCAATGAATCAATTTAAAAAAAAATGATTTCCATTTTTTTCCGCTCCTTCTAGGTTTCAGAGTCTATATTTCCAAGCTCCAGAAAGGAAAAGAAAACAACAGCTACCGGCGACCCACCGGACTTCGCTGAAATTCTCCGAAGAGAAATATCAACCCCATTAAAAGCTATTTTCATTTTTAGTTATGGGAGACCGGGGCAAACTGGCCCTAAAAAAGTTTAAAGTAGAATAAAATTTCTTCTTTTCAATAAAAATGTGTACGGATAATTTTATAATATAATTTAAACATTACTATTGACAAATTCCGAGTAGCAATACTTTAGACAAACTTGAAATATTTCAAAACTCAACTTGAAAACAAAAAGCCAAAAGGCTCTAGCACTATCTGGGGTAAAGTGGGCTGAAATAAAACATAACTTTTAACCCATAACCGGCGTCGTCCCATTTTTGTATTCTAAATGACTTGACATCGTCAAGCCTACAGTTATTTCTTATATATACTCGAATTGTATATAATGTTTAATTTGTACTGTTTTTCGGAATATGCGGAAATCTACGTGGCCGATAGATCGTAGAAATAAGTGACACAAAACAAAAATTTTTTAAAATTGATAATAAGAAATAATAATTATTAATAAAAATTATAAATAATCATTAGGAGAATTATAATGATTACTTAAAATTAGTAATGAAATTGAACGAAAAATAATAATCTCTAATATTTAAGACGAAGTGTTACTTATAATACATTAATTAATGACGTAATGAAAAACACGAATTGATATTACCTTGGAGATCTCTAGAAAATAAATAATTATCAGCGCAAGCTGAAACTGTCGTATTTTCGCGTGGTTTCGTGGTTTCGCTGACTAGGTTGAGCTATTGTACACTTCACTCGCGCACGCGCATCTTTTTCGTATTCCAGCTCACTTTACCCCGGTCAAATTACCCCAAATACATGCTCACAAGGGAAGGCACGGAAGTGTCCACCTCCAATTTTGATGAAACTTCGTATATCTGATAAGCAGTCAAAAATAAGGGATACGTATTTTTTCGGCTGAGACGCGACTTTAAGGGGTGATACCACCCCTCGAAGTTTCGACCTGAAAGTATTAAGTAAAGAGGTTTGTGGTTTTTTATGTAGAATAATATGGTGCTAACAGATTGTCCAAAATATAATGTGTTTATAACAAAAAAATTTCGGATCGAAACTTCGAGGGGTGGTTTCACCCCCTAAAATCGTGTGTCAGCCGATAAAAAAAATACGTATCCCTTATTTTTGACTGTTAACAGACATACGACGTTTCATTAAAATTAGAGGAGTGCACTTCCGTGCCTTCCTTTGTCAGTGGAAAATCGTTTATTTAATAATGTTTGTGTTATTTTATTTTAAAACGCATGCACATATATGTTTCCAAGCGTTTCGCAAACATACAGAAAACATGTTTGTGTTAAAATAGTATCTTTATGACTCATTTATCTCAAAACTTATCGTCAATCAGCTATGTGATAGAATGACAACAGCAGCGCAATTCTAAGATTGACGATACTAGATTGTAGGGAACAAAATGCTATATACCTTTAATTTGTATAAAGAGTCATTTAAAATTCAGAAAAAGATTGTTGTTTGGGAATTTCCACGCTTAAACTTTATTTATTATTACAGATGTTTTATAAGTAACCTTCTGTTGTGTAAAGTTCAAGGAAGCGATTGCCCCGTCCATGCTTGATAATTGGACTATCATGTCATCTCTAAAAAGATTAACATATTTTTCAAGTTATTATCTCCTTACGTAGATTATGAAAATCGATGGTTCCATTTTTCCTTCAGATCGTCTTGTTATACCTTTCTAGATATACTTTTCTCTCTTCGAAACACTTTGTCTAGTGTGCTATTTTTTTTATTATTATGACACTGTATGAGACTCACAGATATATTACACGTTATCTATAAGCAAATGGAAATCATGTAAATAATGAAATAAAGGAACACAAAAACTGATTCAATAACGATTGATTTTATTTTCAACAATAACAGATTCCAAGACCACCCTAATAAACTGGCTAACAATCTACTCAACGTTGAACAGAACTATATAATAAAAATAATACTAATAAAAAAAAACTATACAAACGTAAAGCATAACAACACATGGAAAGAAAATACACTGTTGAGAGTTTTCCTCATGCATGAAGTACTAATAGATTCTGTACGAGTTACAAATGAATAAATAAAGAGAATTTTTCTAAATTATTTGAACATGTTTTTGCAGAAAATTGAAATAAAATGATTACAAGTACATACCAACGTTTTGGCTATATTTATTGCCAGAAATTTGCACTTTTTTCCACAGTCGTATAGCTGTTGCTTAAATTTCTCACTGCACCTTTTACGATCACATTTCAGTATCAACGCACTTTCTGACGATATAGCACTTAATTGTTCATTTCTATAACAAATTTCAATTAAACACATCGCATGTGTACACAAATACGAGCACATTAAAATTATTTTTCTTCAGGTACTTAACTATTGATCTGCCCACAGCCTATAAAGCTTTACGATTTGTTCGTTAATTATAAACGTTAAAACTGTATGTGGCCCTATTCTGCAGTAAGTAGGCCAAAATCCTTTCCACAACGCTACCACACCTTCCGTTTTCATTATAGACGCCATCATTACAATCATACTAGGTGTTTTTCCTGCACTTTTCAAGTTTTGTATTCTGAAATTTCAACGACAATATTTACAAAATTTGTTCAGAGAGATTTATTAATAGTACTGAATTAAAACTCGCGTAAAGAAATAATTATACTAAAACCTGAAGCGTACATTACACAAAATCAACACTGTTAGAAGAATTAATTTTTATTTTGAAAACAGCTTCATAACTAGCCTGCGGATTTTTATGCAAAATAAAAGTTTCTAAAGTAATTTATAAGACAAGAGCAATCGTAGAAATTTATTTTTCCTCTTAAGTATTTTATTGAGTTCAGAATAAAATTGAAAGTTTTGTCTTATATTGTATTTCACAGAGCACTACAGGCTATAAATGCATAAAATCTGCAGTCTCTTCATAACTGTTATGTTTGAAGAATCAGTTTATTACGATTTAATAAATATTCAGTTAAGTTAGAAATAAATAACTTTAATTATATCACATTATAATAAAAGTTGTAAAGTTAGCAATATAATTTTACCTTGTTTTGGTTATATCAAATGGCATACTATTGAAGGTTGTGAGGAATCCTGACAACATGGATGCACAAAAATGCAGTAGTAGACCTTCCTTCAAGTTGACTGCACAATAAATATTTTACAATTTTAATTAATTACAGAATTAATTATTTTGTATGTTACGTCATTATTCTTTAAATACGTACAAAAAGATTTGTTTATGGTATTTTAAATATATACAGAACACATAAAAATCTTTTATAACAATGTAATATGAATGTATTCGTAACTTATCAATAATGCCTGAAATATTGAGAAATGTGAAAAACTAACGTTACCATAGACATAGTTTTACTCAAAGTTTCTCTGTGAAACGTGAGAAGGTTTCAAGTACAGAGAATATGTGTAAATCAAGTGTAAAAGATAAACAATTGTTTAGGTAGCATAATACATTTTGTGGCCATTAAGAACTTGGCTTGGCTATAAGTTGCTAGTTGAGATACATTAACAACGATCGCTCGTCCCATTGTCGCCACGCTTCCCCTCCAAAGAGCAGTAATTCCTCCTTCTTTAGATATCGACGTGAACGCATGAAATACGTTTTTGTAGTTTCTTCTTTGGTCTATATAGAACGAAGTATATACGATGTTAAAATAGATGAAACATTCAAATAAGAAGATAAAGTAAAAATACAAAAATTTGATCAATTAAAATAAGTATGCACCCAGATAGGACATGACGCCTTAAAGACGCTCATTCTACGTCTATTTTAGGTCTTAAGGCGCCTTTAAGCCGTCCTCAAGGCGTCATGTGCTCTTTGGGATTTAACATAATTTTATTCTAACAGTGATGCCGTATGATTAATAAAGGTACAGTATGAAAAACCTTTTGGTAATCTGCCGTCAGCTGTCATTCTTACAAGGGCAACTTCTGCCGGTGTACCAACAAAGGCTCCCGCGGCCCCTGCCGTACCTGCCATGAGTGCCAATATCCCGAAATTCGGTTTTTCGGGATGCCTCTGTCTGGTAATAATTAATTATGACAAATAGATTGTTGTGTAATATTAAATATATTCTTGTGTAGGTAGTCTTGTCTTGGTCTTTATGTAGGCTGGTCATATCAATCGCCCGGCTCATGGCCTTGATACCGAAATCCCCTCTCCCGGGAGACTCCAGTTCCACTAATCCCCAGATAGCACATGACACCTCGAAGACGCCTATTTTACGGCTATTTAAAGCCTGAGGCGCCTTTAAGCCGTCTTCAAGACGTTATGTGTTATCTGGGTCACTGATCTAGGCAGCGGTTAGGATCCCTGCATGGAATGGACGCTAGATTGTTAATGGCTTGTTGATGGTGCAAAAAATAAAAAATCTACATAGATGTGGCATGTGCCTCTTTTCCACTGAGCCTTTCAATTGTAAATTTGCACGAACATCCATAGTCTAATCCGCACAATATATGCTGACCTTACGCTAATATTATTGTAATATTTAAAATGCATTTCATAACGATCAGATAAATAGCATTATTTTCTAATCCAGCAGATATAGAAACTGAGACGATAATAGTATTTCATTCTTAACTCACTTCCAGTACTCCTGCAGTTGATTGTAAATACCAAGTCTTACGGTGGTATACGTTGCCTGTCGTACAAGGCCAGCACTAAGTCCAGAATAGAATTTCAAAAACCCTTCGTTTTTATACACAGATCTGATTACGGCTCCGAACGACGTTTTTTCTTGCTGCAGTTGAATTCGATTTTTTATTACATCCATAGGATGAACCACGCAGGTTGCAGCCATACTGAAGAATTGTGATAGAAATCGATATTATAGATGAAAGTTTTGTACTTAATTCTATTATTTATAGTATTATGCGTTTTATTCTACTCAAGTTTTCGAGTATTAACCGGCCTGGGTCGTCGGTAGCAGCGATTAAAGAAAAATCAATTCCCAGATAGCACATGACGTCTTGAAGACGCCTATTTTACGGCTATTTTAGGTCTAAGGCGCCTTTAAGCCGTCTTCAAGGCGTCATTAGGCGTCATGTGCTATCTGGGTTTCCGTTTTATTCGCTTCTCTTGTGCTTCGGTATTTCTTCTAACATGAAATAAGAAGAATACGTCTCGATTTCGGCTTAAGAATAGTGAATTGATTATTCCCAGATAGCACATGATCCCTAATGACGTCTTGGAAATGGCTTACAGTTGCCTTAGACCTAAAATAGCCGTAAAATGGACGTCTTCAAGACGTCATGTGTTATCTGAGTTGTATCCACTTCATAGTACATAGTGTTAGTTATGAAATATTCTTTGTATGCATGTGTGTCTTCTAGATATCCAGTAGACGCTAGATAGGACTACTTTTCAATTTCCTTGGCCGTCCAAAACTCTTAAACTAAAGTATAAATACAATGAGCTGTAAATATATTGCCATAGTTGGGGCTGTAGGGGATTAAAATGGCAATGACTTTAGAGCCCCTTCCATGCTAAGTTCTATTGTCATAGCCTCGGCCTCAGCGCCTGCGCACAAGCTGAATCGTGCTGGTGCGCCGGCGTACGCAACGTAGTGGGAGAGCGAATTTGTGTGCTCGAAAGTACGTATGAAGGGGGCGTGCCTCGCGTGGCAATATGTTGAGTGGCAATATACTTAGAGTTCACTGTGTTATATTACAAAACTGACAGTTTTATCAACATATGTATGCAACACATTAATACAATAAGTTCGGGATACAACCTATATGACGTTAAAATCTATATAATAAGTTGCAATTTTCCAGGAGATTTGAGAGAATGTGAATTTGAGATACTTCAAGATGTAAATTGAAAGACTAGTGGTATTTTTGGTTATTTTGAATTCCTTTACTAGATAAGCTATTATTTTAGCAATATTTGTGGCTAAATGAATTATTATACACTTATAAACGCACTAATCACGAGCAAATATCTCAGAAGTTTGTCCAGTTTAATGTGACGCATCGAATACTTGAAAACAATTCAAGAGACAATTTGAATAAAATAATATCTCGCAAAATATTGATACTGATCAGTACTACGATATTTTAAATTTCGATACTTTGTGAACTGATACACCTATAAATAACTATGTGTGTAAATTGAAACAGAATTCCTTATTTTTGTATAATAGTTAATACATTTATCGTTGTGAATACAAGTAGTTTTAGCTAATGCGACAAACATAAAAATTCACTTGACGCACGATGCATTTACGGCAGAGCAAGGTACTTAATGAAATATTTGCCGTTGAGTTAAGTACCCGGAAAGTCCTGCATTTAGGAAGGTGAATAACGGCGGCAGTGGCTGTTTTTTTTTCGGTTTCTCCGACTCACTCATTTCCGCTTATTTTCTGCAGACATGTGGATTTCGAAACGGTCCGGTTTTGATATTTTTTTATGTCGGTCTAACGTCTGCGCATGAAATACGGAACAAATAATTTTCGCGAAACATTAAACATTAAAATTAAAAAATGCGTATACACAAACGGTAATGTGAATTCATTGTAAAAATAGTTAACCTAACTGCTCGGTGTCATAATCTGTGGCGTATGGTGGCGTTTACTTCACACTGTGACGACATAGTATCGATACAAGGAATGAGAAGTTTTCTTAATCTATCGTTCAAAAAACTGTGTGCACTTTGTGGAAATTTTTTAGATAATATATTTAAGCCAGAAAATTTAACTATAGTTTTATCTTATATAGAAAGTCGATCTGTCACGATGTACTTATCATTGAGATAACATTAACTTGAAAAGGACGAATATATCATTCAATTTTATTTTTGCTGACAAGGGAAATTTAATAAGTACATGTAAATATACTTCTTAAATTTAACACGTTCGCTAACACCATATTCTTTCGAAAACATTCGTCACAGTTACTCTAGGTCTCTATCACTCTTTTCAATGGAAAGTCCTTACCTTCTGCATTAGATATTAGAAAGACTTAAGGATGCATCGGACCTATCTTTAAAATGGTACGAAGTCAATAAAAATTTGTGAGATTGTTCATTTAGTCTTTCTGATCTGCTGCAAAAATTTCTACACGAATCCACTAATCGTTTGTTGAATTTAATGTTCACTGATTTTACACGTACTCTTACGGAAAGAGACGATCGTGACGGATAAAATATTTGAAGAAATGTTGAAGAAATGGTACCAATGTTTTTATTTTTTGTGTGCATCTAGTATACGGATAGATGAAAATATCTGACATGTTTCAATCGTTTTCACAACACCGTTTTAAAGAAATAAATTGTAATTTAAGAAAATTGTGCTGTCAGCAGGATATGTATCTCGGTGGCTTGTGAAAACATGGCAATGTCATAATCAGCTGGGCAAGCGAAACAAACTTCTAGTTGTCGCTACACGCTACACGTATATGTACATACATATACAGGGTGTTAATTTTAACTCGACCACCTAAATTATTTCCGCCACTATTGAAAGTAAGAAAAAATGATTAAATAGGATATACACTGACGTGCAAACTCCGTTTCTGCTAGGGAAAATAGTGGCATAGGGAAACGGGCTACTACCACTTTGTTTCGAAAGTTTTTGAAATTTATGCCAAATTAACATTCGATTTATCATTTATTTCAGTACTTCGATTAATTTACTAAGTGGTACGAGAATTTTCTTCTACGTCACTTTTTTACCCAGCGGAAGTCGAGTTTGCTCGTCGGTGTACATGGTTTTATGGCGTGCATTTGATGGTGATAAAAAAAAATCCTGTGAAGGTCATTTTAACGGTTTTCTTCAGGATCATCGTATTTTTTTTGCATATTAACATGTATTTTTTATTACGCGATGTGGTAGTCGGCGTCAGAATTAATTCAATGACCTACACACCATCACCTCGAACTGACCTTGAAGGCGAAGAAGTCAGCTTCAGTTTGAAAAATGCAGAAGTAAATAAACGTAATAAGAAGTAAAAAACATTTTATCATCATCACAGGCACGCCTTAAAATCATGTACATCCTATTTAGCCATTTTTTCTTACTTTCAATAGTAGCGGAAACAATTTAGGTGCTCCAGTTAAAATTAACACCCTGTATACAGGGTGTCTCAGGCTATTTTGTAAATATTTCGTTAACTATTAGGTTTAGGTTTAAGTTTAGGACGTAATTAGGTCAACACATTTTTACTTAAAATTTGATACTCTATCGATCTATGGTACAAAAAGTAGGTCATTCCGTTAAAAAAAATCAAGGTGACCTTGAAATCTCTGAAAAGCCTCGAACCACAAAAAGCACGTACCTTATAAGATGTGGAACCCCTTGATGCCATTTAAGTTCTATGCCTCAACATTTTTTTTCATAAACTGTCTCTAATCAACACAGAATCAGTATTTTGCTTTGAAAATAGAAATAGACACAATGTACACACAGGTCGTAACCTCCAGTCCTATATTTTTCATTATAATGAAATTTGAACTTTATTTTATAAGGAAATTTCACCTTTTATTTATTAACAGGAACTAAGTTGATCTAATTTCTACTAAGGGCGGAAATCACAGGAAACTTAATCTTTTATTTATTATACACAAACTAACTCTTTTTTTACGGGGGAAAACCTTGAATAAGGCGATATCGTCTCCGCTGATATGGACACGCACCGCGACCAGCCCCGAATACAAACCAACCTAAACTTACTCCAATCATTTTGCACAGAATGAAATCTAATCGTAATTTTAAACATTTGGAAAATGCTTCTTAACGTCTTTTGAGACATTACCATAGTGTTTTTTAAAACTCTTTGAACGTTCCCAAAACGTACAGGAAATGTTACTTTTACAGATTCGGAAAACGTTCTGAGAATGTTGACACAGGACGTTCTCACGACGTTCCACTTTGTAAATAAAACCATCCTAGGACATTTAAAGATCTTAACGAGGACGTAGGGGGGAATGTGGATCCTTTCGAGACATCATACGAATGTACCGAACATCCGGAATGTACGTTCTAGTACGTTCTCCGGACGTATATATGACGTTTTTGTGCTATTTGGGATCCCAGATAGCATATGACATCCTGAAGACGGCATAAAGGCGCCTTAGACCTATAATAGCCGTAAAATAGGCGTTTTCAAGGCGTCATGTGCTATCTGGGATATGATCTAAGATCAAGTTGTACAATGATGTCACGTTTAACTCTTTTTTGAGACAGTCGTATAACAATATTTATAATAAATAATATTAAAAATTATTGTTTACATGTTATATACATATCTTTTCTGACATTATTGAAGTTATATTTGTTTACCTGCACTGCTGATTAATGTTTTTAATTTTGAAAACATTTCACGCTGTAAAATTGAATTCAGGGCATTTTCACTGTCAAAAGTTTCGACTCATAAATGAAAAAAAACCGTAAATAATGCTGGAAAAAACATTTGTAGTGAAAAATACTTTTTTAGGAGTAAAAATAATACTCTAACTATTGTTTTGAGTTTCTCACGACTCACGCCTAGATTTACTGTGTGTAAAAGTATTTAGTAGTTATAAAACAGTGATGATGAATAACGTAAACTATAGGGTGAAAATTGCAAAGCAACCTTTTACGTATTTAGTTCATAAGTTTTACTTACATTCAGGAGTTTGTTTTAAATATAATTCTTATATCCGTTAATAATGGTCTAATTTCAAATAATTTAGCTTTTAAATCGCATGTATACATATGTCGTTTAAATGTGTATGTATATTGTTTTATTTATAGCCATGCTTCAGTTCTATCAATTTTCTGTTAACAGATAAGTAATGATTGGAGAAATAGTCATTGCATGCATACAATGTAAATGTTCAACACTTCTATATTTTGATATTTTGTATTATTTTAAATAGCAAATTTCATGTTCAGGTACAAACTTCGTACAAGTGTGGGGACGTCTCTGCTTTTTTTTAGATTCTATGACTGTTACTGTTTCTTCTCTCTTCCTCAGTGGGACCAAACCCATCTCCTTTTTACATTTCTGCAAATAAATATATTACTGTCTGAATTACGTAAACAAAATATTATTAGAACAATATAATTGTGATTTTTGAAAAATACTTTGTTGTTCACCATTTCATATAAATTAAGAGTGTCAAAAATTAAAATAAATGGAAGGAATCGAACGATGAAAGATTCTCTCTATGTACCTATACTGTAAGAATCGTACAAATATTGAAATTATTAAATCATAATGATGAAACCATACGAAGAGAACATACAATTGAGTGAAATGGTATATAAAAATTTTAAAAATAATGGAAGTACATATGCTCAGAAATTGTAAACAAATTTTCATATCAGCTGTGTATAACATCTGCAGAACTCTATCGTTTGAATCCTTTCGTGATTCATTGTATGCGTTACTTATACCTCCACAGCTTTGAGAATTGGATAGAGTGGTCTCACGTCCCTAGATTCATTGATGACTTCCTCCGCATAATCAAGAATTTTCTGATTTTCTTTCTCAATAATTCCTGTTACGTCTGCAGCTTTTTCTTCCAGAAGCTTGTTCTGTTTTCGTTCAGCCTCTTTTTCGTTCTAAAAATACACGAAACATACAATTCTTTTCAAATCTATAGGTACACACAGGACCGTTCCTGGCCTGTTGGCCGCCTAATTTAATATTATTCAATTAAGTATTTGATATGCAATGTTTACTTTTATACATATAATAATAATAATAAAATATTCATTTTAAATAAAACCATTCATTTTTTAAGGATCTTTGTTTCATTTTATGAAAATAAAAGATATTCTTTAATTTTTATTTTCGTAAAATGAAACAAATATCCTGAAAAAATGAATGGTTTTATTTCAAATGAATATTTTATTCCACATATAAGTACGAAACTAACGCATAATGTTCGTAACAATGATGTTATGATTGATAAATAGCGACTATTAATTACCTACAGGAATTTAATCCATTAAATATAGCTAAATGTCATATGCTATTTTAGACTGTCCATACCCAGATAGCACATGACGCCTAGTGACGCCTTAAAGACGACTTAATGTGCTATCTGGGTAAAGATAGTTCCTTCTAGTATACGAGTACTCTTACAAAGATTACATATGCAATTAATTTCATTAAATTCTGTCGGTCTAAAATGTTCATAAGCATCGGAATAATTTTGATTATTATGCTTATTAGTCCAAGTTTTACATATAATAAACGATCTCTGGCCGCCCTGGTGTAGGGGCACGTTCTGCACCTTCGCCAGGAACGGTCCTGAGTAGACATGTCAAACCAAGTCAGCATACAAAATACAGTAGGTACATATTTTAATTCTCTTTGCAAGATCCTCATTCACACATTGATCGCATAATACCCAGATATTACATGACGTCTTTAAAACGCCAATTTTACGTCTATTTTAGGTTTAAGGCGCCTTTAAGCCGTCTTCAAGATGTCATGTGCTATCTGGGTAGGGATAAGGAAATAATTATACACAGAAATAAACGAAAAGTGGGTTATAGAATATACTGAATATTTAAGGACATCACTTACGATATGTTTCTTCAACACATTCCCGTATTCTATTCTCATACGCCTTTGTTGATCTTTCTCTTTCAGTTCAACTTCCATGTTATACTTCGCTCTTTCAAATCTTTGCATCATTTCCCAGGCCTTCAAATCCTTCACCTCTTCAAGTTCCTTCAGTTTCACTGCTGTCGTTTTTTTTTGAAGATCTTGCAACTCCATCCTCATCCGAGCCTCCCGTTCTTTTTGCACCTTTTCCTTTTCTTGATACTCTGCCTCCTGTTCTTCTACAGCTTTCTTTAGTATCTTTTCTTCCAAGTCTTCTTTAGTCCGCACAAATTCCTGATATTTCCGCGCTATCGAAATAATACGTTTCTAACATTAAATACAGATACAAACTACATTAATGTGAAAATTCTGCGTTGCTATCGCGTGCTATGATTAGATTGTCTCCTAGACTTTTAGTTTTTGGTGTGTGTTTAAAAAATAGTGCATTTTCGGTGTGCTTTTCACTTTGAACATTATTTAAACATATTTAGATGTCTATAATCTAATAACAATTTATATCATTTTGTTCGCAAGAGTCCAGAGAATTAATTCCTGCAAAAAGAAACTGAATAACTATTACTGTAAGAGCACAACACAGCTTCAAAATTGAAAATTTGCAATTTTTTTCAAATTTCATTTTTTCAAAAACGAGACATGCTGGGAAGAAACGGTTGGCAGATTCATATTTAGCTCATAAAGATCTACTAGAAACGGTTATTGACAATTGTAAACATTTTTACGTTTTGAACAAAATTATTGTCCCGAACTCGGGTCCGGGACAATAATCTCATAGGGAGAAATGCTTTAGACCTTCATGTTTTTTGTCCAAAGCAGGCAACAAAGTATGTATGTGCTTTAGAAGATCCACTGCCTCCCTCTCAGTGGTGGGGATGACGCCTGGACAATCGTGTAGAACAAGCTAGACGATAATCGATAGAAGTCTGTACAATTTTACTGTGACACCAATACTTTTGTTACGTTAAATAATACTATACACATATAATTATAAATAACCGTTTATTACCTATAACATCAGCTTGCCGTGCAATGTCTTGACGTTTGTTCAACTGAACTTCTTTATGCATTTTTTTAATTCGCGCTTTAGCGCTTTGATAAGCTTCAATCGCTCGATCTTCAAATTCCTCCTCTTGTTTAAACTTAAGATCGTACCTCCTTTTATTTTCGATCGCGTCGTTAAAGAACTGCTTCATCCTTTGTTTCTTCCTTAGTAACTGCAAACATATTTATAAAATAATGTTGTACAGATATCGCGGAACTGTCTTTAAATTAAATTGAAGTTAATATAATTAACTGGTATACGAGATTCTGACTTCTTGTTCCTCGTGTTCCTTTAGGTCTTGCAAATATTTATTGATATTCATTTGATACTGCTTTGCAGCTTCGAATTCCTCATACTCCTTTTGTTTCGTTGTCCTGTCATTTTCCTCCATTCTACGATCGTCGACAAGACAAATATTACAAAAGGTCCACTTCAAGTGTACAAAAACTTACTGTTCCTTTAGTTCATTCGCATATTTCCTCTGTTTCTCAATGTGTTTCTCCGTTTCTTCTTTCTGCTCCTCTTCGTACTTTGCAACGTCCTCTTCTATCAACTTCACGTACATCATTTCTTCCTTCTTATCCATATTTTTAACAGTTTCTTGGAATTTTAATGAAGCATCCAATTCTCGGTAACACTGTTAAAACAATTTTACACTATTTTAATCTGTGTGAAACGATGAATTTAATGTAGATAAAATTTTGTTACAATATTAAGTTCTTTTATTATATTAATGCTGCAATGTGAACGTTTCTAAAGACTGCATAGATGATGTCTGCAGATCTTACGGACTAACTCTTCCTTTAATATAATTGAAACAGATATTTTCTTCAAACTTATGGTAAAATTGACCCAGACACTGTCACCCAAGAATCAATAAAAAAATATAATTGCAATTATAATAAATTTGAACCATTTTGAAAGATTCCATAATTTTTACCAAAAAAAGTTTTTTTGTGTTTCGATAAGTTCTAGGAAAAATTCATATGTGGTTATGTATTAGAACCTTTGCACCCCATCATCTACATATTTTCCTGAGATTAGTGAGGAGTTATGGTTCCTTATTTCTATATTACAATATTTTTTTAACGACTTATAGTATATAAATGGAGAAGAAATTGAAAACGACATTTGAAAATATATTAAACCAATTAGATTTCATTTTAAGCGACGGACATTTGTAAAATTAATTCAGAGGTGGAAAATAATTACAGTACACAGTTCAACAGACTTAACTGCTTTCCTACCTCATAATTGTTAATAAGCGTTTCTAATAGATCTTTATGAATTGAACACGAATCTGCAAACCGTTTTTCCCAGCACGTCCAATATTTGAAAAAAATCAATTTAAAGAGAATTACAAATTTTTTCAGTTTACAGATTTGTATTCAAACACTAACTCGTCTAACAGGTGGCACATTATTAAAAATCAACTATTAGTAATTTTTAAGATAAAATTTTGTGAATATATACGTATATAAATATATATATTTTTTATCCGAACTTTTACAGTGATTTGAAGTATGTGAAAATACATTCTTTATCCAAATTTGCTCGCGATTTAAAAAAACAAGTCTAACACATTGTTGAAATTGTAAAATCTATGTTTATTATTATAGTTAAATATATTATCAGTATAAAAGTAGAAATAATTTTACGTGTTTCTGGTATTTTTTACTTAATAATACACACTATGAAATTTTATTAATTCATGCCTTATTTTATTGTAATACCTCGGAAAGAAGTAAAGCCCGATTAATTCGTTCTTGCTTCTTCTTTGCCAAAGCTGCTTCTATTCTTCGTTTCCTAATATCCTAACAAGAGAGTACGTTTACAATCATATTTAAACAATTTACAAGATTATAAAATAATACTATTTTGTTAACGCCAGACAGTATTTTAGATGTCCAGTTAAAGAAATAATAACTTGTAAGTTTTGCACCCAGCATTAACACAGCAAACATTCAAAAGTTAATAATTTATTTGTATGAAAGTATCCTTTAATATACTTTGACTAAGTACGTTTTGTGCAATATACTTACTGTAAGAAAACTGCGTGTTTAAATACTTTTCTTTTATCGATTGTATATGGATCATTCCACGCGAAGTCGGACACTTTTTTCAGCACCATTTCGGATTTTGTTCAAATTTGGATATGTTGTAATTTTTAGTGATATGTAAACAAATTTCGAAGGATTTTTGAAAATTTCAAAAATGGTTGATTTTACAGCTGTTCGAAATTCAGGGTCAACCTTTTTTCAATAAATCATAACTATTGAACTTAACAAAATGAGTATTGTGGGTGCTTGCAGTGGAGACATAACAGTACCTAATCGAAAGTATTTCAGTTAGAAGAAAATATTTTTTAACCATTTACTGTGTCATTTTTTTAAACAAATGCAATTTTATAATAGGAGGACCCAATTGAAAAATTCGAAAAAAAATTAAGGATCTACTTCTACTTGTCCTCTTTATGGACAAATTTAAAAAAATGTGCAGACTTTAAAATTGATTGAAAGTAACGGTGCGTCGAGCCGATGCAATTCGATGCAGCGTACACTTAAATTCATTTTCATATGGCGAATTTTAAAGTGTCCATATTCTTGTCGATATGTCCATAAAGGGGGCAAATAGGCCCATATCCTCATTTTTTTCAAATTGGTATATAGTTCCTCGGTATAAAAACAGGGCATTTATTTGAAACAATTGCAAAATTAATGGTTAAAAAATATTTCTTTTAACTGAAATACTTTTTATTTGGTACTCTTATGTCTCTACTGTAAGCACCCGTAAAGCTTATTTTGATCAGTTTGTTAGTTGAATAGTTACGATTTATTGAAAAAACATTAACCCTACATTTCAACCAGCTGTAAAATCAACAATTAAAAAAATGTTCAAAAATCCTTCGGGATACGTTTATACATATTTCGCTAAAGACTACAACATATCCAAATTTGAACAAAATCGGAAATGGCGCTCCAAAAAGTGTCCGACTTGGCGTGGAATGACCCATATCGATTTTTGCTACAAGGTTCAATTAATTAACTTTTTCATTTACATATTACAATAAAAATCGTGCAATATCTTAAAAATTAAAACTATAATCTAGTTGTTTAAATTTTTCTTAGATAATACATACTAATACGTTTCCATATAAAATTCTACTAGTGATCCATTTGCGGATATACGAACATGTTATATGCATGTATAGTCATTGGAACATAATGTAGCTTTAAAATATTTTACGGTTCTACAGTAAAAAAAAATGTTATGTACCAGAAAAATATAAAATATACCTCTACGACAGTAGTGAAGTTTCCTGAATTGTTCACTGCGTCATGGTTGTGATTTTCGTTTGAATTATTTGCAGAATTTTTGTTGTGGGGATTTGGAGAAGTTTCAGGTTCAGTGAAAGACAAGATGTCTACACGAGCCGTCGATTTCTGTTTGAAAAAACTCCCGTTTTGACGAACATAGAATAGGCGAACTAGTTACATAACTAATGACACACTTTTATATAATACTTAGTGAGTTTGAATAGATATATTGTTCACTGAAATTATATAAACTATTTTCAATATTAAATAAACTATTTGAATGCAAAATAACTAAAGGTTCAGTGGGTAAAAATTGTACAATACATTGCAAGGAGCTCAAGAAATTCGAGCATATTACACCAAAAATACGATAAACTGTAGGTAGAAATTATAACATGTGTATTACAAGAAAAATAAAAAAACATAAGTATAAACTTGTTTTTTCTATAAACGTAAATATTTGGTTTCAATGAACGAGTCGCTGTAGAAGGTTATAAGCAGCTGTGACAGATAAAACACGGTCATCCTCTGAGACTGACTGTTACTATAATTAATTTTATATACATATTACGTAAAATAAATATCTAATAAATGTAATGATTGAGTCACAATAAACCTTGCATGTCTAATCTAGTACTATTTGTTAAGTATTAAGGTCATCCGGGATAAAAAAATGGTTAATTGTTATAAGCAATGCATTTATCGATATAATAATTAATAATTTGAAAATAATGCCAAAGTTTATTAGTTTTGCTAACTTATCGGTTTAACATGATATGACAAAAATTTTACAACCCCACAAATGAAGGCATTGTTAAATTGACAACCAGCATAGACAATTCCGTGAAATCGAAGAATTTACTGTATGCTTAATCAGTATATGTATAATGTACCGTTTTAATACAATGAAATCTATCGAAATACTTTTCTTACAAACTGAATACAGTTTATAAAATGAAATTTAAATGTACAGTTTATAGATTAAATTTAAATATACAGTTACTATACGATGAAATATAAAATGAAATTGTTTCATACTTCTGCGATAAAAAAGAACATTTAATGAAAATTAATAATTAAATTTAGTAATTCTGTAAAAAATATTGTACAAATATAATAAGGTACCTTCAAGTCGGAGGGAGATTCTGAAGATGACTTGCTTTGCAAAGACTGAGTATTACTTTCTGAAGCCTTTACGGAAATCTATAATAAACGAATCAATTTGTGTAACGAAGAGCTCGTTAAATATATTATATATTTAAACAAAAGTTGTTAACATACTGCACCAGAATTTCAAATTCAATAGCAAATTATTGCAAGAATAGAATTCATTTTTTCTAATTTTTAATACCTTTCTCAGATTTGATCGTTTAGATTGTTTAGAACTAAACACTTCACTAATAAAAGTATGTTATTGAGGGATAGAACACATACTTCAACATGTTTCTCTTGTATTTTTCTTTTGTGTTCTTCTTCATGATTGTCGACGGATTCCTTACGTTGAATCGTATGAGTGTGCGACATTATAAACTTCTATAGTAATAATATAAATATTAGTCTTTACGTATCTAATGTTGAAAACTGAAACAAATTATATCGCGATGAACCGTGCGATTTCAGTCTCTAAAATGATGTTACAGACAACTTTAGGTTGTACGATCGTTGTCTTGGAAACTGAATTGGAACGGTCGATAAGGTTTTATGAAGAGTTTATTACTGATTTTGTCAAAACATCGGTTTATGCTGTTTAGACTCACTGTTTTATATAATATTACCGTATTTCTTCTATTAATCATATATTTTTTTTTAAACAAAATATAATATACATGATTACATATTCTATTACATACCATGAATTTATAATACATAGTTATAATATCTTTTTATAATAATGTATTGTATTTTGCATTTCTTTACACATAACTTGTATGACTTTAGAATACTGTTACATAATAAATAGATAAGTATGTACATATTCTACTTTATTTCAGGTATCTTTATTTCCTATAAAAGAAATATAGTTATTATTTATACTATTGTAAATTTCTATTGCTGGAAACAATAAAGCGTTTCACAATGTTGTTATGAAAAAGGATACATTTAATTGTATTTAAACATGCATTTAGACAATATTCTGTTGGTATTCTGTATAACTTATACTTATAATGTAATAATGGAAATGTAATGTTTATATAGACTACACTTATTTGATATAAAAATAAATCAATCATTTAAATATTATTACGTATTTATGCATTGTAAAGTCGACTGTAAATAAAACTGTCTATAACAATTATGAACATAAAATTAAATATTCTAAGGTAATCCAATTTGAGAGCTTCAGTGTTTTGTCGTTTACCTATCTTTCGATTATATGTATATTAACTGTTTATTTATAACATTATACTAATTATAGTACACTACATTTCGATGGAAGTCATGCACAATGTTTTAATTATTGCACAATCAATTACAATATATGTATAACAAATTAACAGTTTGCCATTTTCGTACATGTCGAATTTCACAAATACATAACATTGAATCAGTATTTGAGTACCAAACTGGCAATGACATGTTATTTAAGCTACATGTGAATTTATATTGAAATGCAATTTGAGGCGCGATTGTACTCATTTCAGTAATCTAGAAAAGCTTTATTATTGTACATTATATGTATATATTTATAATAACATATGTATTATAATAATTAAGAACATTCATTGTAATACCATATAAGCGGTTCCGTTACGATCGCGAATTACACGTGGACGCTGCGGTTTTACTAAAAAAAAACTTACGGAATCTTTAATATTGTTCATCGAAGTTTGGTTTTGACATTTCCATTTTCGGTGAGCAGAAATAGGGACATTTTATACTTCATATTAAATGAACTATTATTAAGTTAAAATGTTTTTACAAATACTTTTATTTAAATTTAATTATAATGGGAGATTTAGATTTTATATTCAATAAGATTTTTTGTACAGATGGTTGCATAAATAAATAATAATAATCATTTTAGACCAGCGATAACAGAACTCTCACATGATTAGAAATAAGGCCATTGATCTTATGTACATACATAATACCACCGACTAGGTATAGAATAGACCTATCATCCAATGCTTTTTTCTGTCCCACGTTCATAGGGCTACGTAACCCTGTTACCATTTTGGTGTCAATACCCGACGTTACCGATAAAGCATAAATTCTGAGTATTATGAGCACAAATGAAGTGTTATATATTCCATTCATATTGCGTGTATCTATGTATATGATTTGACGGGAATAAAAATAATGAAACATGAAACGGAAAAGTATATATTTTTTCACTTAACTACAAGACAATTTATTCTAAATGCCTCGTTAATGGACATTTTACTAATGTTACTTTTTACATGTTCTTGTTTTATTCGTTTTTATATCTCGCCTTACATTTGGATATTTGTAACAGATAAATTCAGAATAGATGTAGTTTGATAAATAATTTATCAAATCTACATGTGGGAGAATATATACACCACTTTTATTAACATTTACATATTTATAATTTATATGGGAGTATAAATAGTTTTACTGCCTATTGTAAGAATCTTAATACGCACGAACCTCCTGGCAATTGGTAAATTTTTACATATGAATTTACTTACACGTTATTTACGTACAAAAGATTTATTTATTGCGAATAATTAAATAATGAACGTATGTTAATATTCAGCTACGTGTCTCCCAAATTAAGTGAAATACAGAAGTTTTATTTTCTTGAAAATTAATGTCAAAGAATGCACCAACTGGTAGATTAGTTTCGTAAATAAATCGAAACCCTCTATCGGCACACTGTTTTTTAGGCTATCAAATATGACACGGAGTCTTTTAGGAAGTAGTAAAATCTACTACACAAGTTCAATGAAATATTTTCAGGTACCCAGTTTAGGGCTATGAAATTAGAATGTTCAAGAAGAGGTAAAAAAGTTTCATATTTGCAATTATTTTGTGAAATGAATAATAAATAAGGGTCTTATGGATTTATACTGGAGAGCTAAATCTTTAAAAGGAACATGTCGCTTAACCGTTTGAGTGTCACGGAGCGATTTTGCGCTTCTCCTCTGTCCTTCGAACAGTGCCAGCGCTCTAAGCTGCGAAACCGATAACCGCGACACGCTCGGTTTCTGTCGATGCGCGACTTTACGGTTACCACTCCATTTTAGGTAAAAGGAAAAGAATGATACAACTAGTAAAAGAACGAATGACAGAACAACACTGAATTGAAACAATTACAGCTACCGTATAAAGCTGAAAACAGCGCAATAGCGCTCCTTGGCATTCTTGGAGAGGGAATAAGACAAGCGCTATCGCGCCGCTTGGCACTTTTGGAGAGAGAATAAGACAAGCGCTATTGCGCCGCTTGGCATTTTTGGACGGGCAAACAGCAAAGACACGTGGCACTCAAACGGTTAAACAAATTGGTTAAATATGATATTTATTTGGGGAATATGAACATCATAAATAAACGAGAGCGGTAGAGCGAGTTGCGATATCGGTGCTCTCCGTCGGTGTCGACGCGTACCGAACGAGGCCGAAGAAGGTCAGAGCGGGCGAAAGGGAGAGAGCGAGAGCGATAGAGCGTGCCGCAGTATCGGTGCTCTCCGTCGGTGTCGACGCGTGCTGAGGAATTTCAGTGGTCTATGAGGGGAGGTGTGCGAGCGAGAGAGTACGGTTTAGAAATCTAAACCGTCTCGTACTTTGAATGTTTTAGAAAAGTATTCGAGATAAAGATGTATGGGACTACTGAAAATTACTTTAGATTCCTTTTCCTTATTCTGTAAATTCTTTGATTGGAATATGAATGTTGCTGGAAGTATGAACATTTTCACAGGACAATGATATAAGTGGAACTTTAAAACTTTTTTAAGTGTTACAGTGATATTGCGTTATATGTTCCATAATGTCAATAATATTGATTTCCCCGCAACATCCATAATTATTACAAATGTTAATATAACGTCAACATATCTTTTATGCGATGTTTGTGGTATAATAAAAATCTCTGTTTCGATTACGTTTTTCATACACATTATTCACTTATATGTAATAATATAGAATAAAAATATACTATTAGTCCGATATTTGAAAATATACATGCGTTCGTTGTCACTGTTAAACTGTTGTAATAACAATGGAATAATAAAATAATTTACTCAAATGTACATAATAATACATATACATATCCATAAAAACAATATTAAACGCTATAACTTTTTTGTACGCGAAGAAAAACTAATATAGTTCCGTCGGGATTAGAACCCAAGACTCCTTTCTAATACGTCTACTTTACAGCGAACGGACGGAAGAGAATCCGTTCACGACCATGGTCCCTTCTTAGATTTAACGTAGTTCATAAATTCACCGTTCTCATAACGTAGAGGGCAGCAGAAAATCCCTGACTTTTTACACTATCGGTATTTCAGAACATGAGACACGAAGTCCCATAGAGTGATATGTCTATCCTATACCTAGTCGGTGATAATACATACACGTTTCACAAAAGTTTCTTCTATATCATTACTGTTTTACTAACAGCGAAATACTCCAATCCCAATGCCTTCCGCAAACTGCCACAAGATGGCCGCGGAGCGCGGTCGTGCACCTGTAATGACAGCACGTGCTACAGCTGAGTGGCGGTCTCGGTCTCGGAAAAGTGAGTATAATCGTGTTCTAAAGTTGTTTTCCGGTTTCTCGGGCTTACCTGGCGTTTACCCATTGTTGTGTCGATTCTGTGCTCCGAATTGTATCCCGATAATTCTGGCAGTGTCAACCTGGTTCCTGGAATTGCCGTTCTATTTACTCGACGCTCGCACGTGTGCCGTCAATGCGTCCATAGTAAATCGTCGATTGGTAATTAACCTTGGTAGAGAACCGTATTCGTTGATACGGGATGCTTATCTTGAATATCATAGAAACATTAACAAAGAAATTAGGATAGCTGCGCGTACACATGCGTCTTGTTCAAGTATTGCGACAATTGAATCGAAATTACTGTTCCGATGCTAACCTAACTCTTTACACTCGTTAGTCGAAGCATCGTTAAACAGAATGCCATAATACGTGGAGCAAGTTTTAATGTGGGCAATACAGTTTAACGAATGACATTCGAATCGAACGAGTAACATATTGTTCTTTAATGGATCATTTCTTTCTTTAGAAGTGTGCTCCGTAACAGTGTTGATTCATGGAGAACGATGTAGTATACTGTCTAAATATGTCGATTTTAATCTGTGTATTAAAAACGGCCACGTGTTTTGTATTTTGAAAACTGAATGAGGATAATCTTTTCTTTGCCGTTTGTTTTATTGCATACGCGACACGTAATTAATGTGCTATGTGTACTTACAGATTGCATCTTTTGTGCACTTTTTAGTACAGTGTTCGTGATATAGGGTGCATCGATGTAGAATGTAATACACTGACGATGCTGTCACTTATTAGATAGGGCTCGTGTTTACGTCCAAGATGTAAAATTTGATTGATGGATCTCTTAATTTTTTCTTTTATTAAACAATTTTTTCGGTTAAACTAGTACTCATTAATATGTATATGCCGGTTAAAAAGCTCACTTTTTCGAATATTTTATGAAGAATGTGAACATATACACTGATATTGATAAACATATCAGAAAATATTTAAGTGAAAAATGTTAGTAATGATAATTGTATTTCCCTGTCCTGAATAATTTTTTTAGAATTAGAATGTATATTTTTGTAAGATATTTCGTATAATAACTATACATACATGACACGAAATAGAACTATACAGAAGAAGCGATAATTAAATTTTAAATTTAAAAAGAATGTTTACGCGAAAGCCTGGTTTAGCGCTCTTTTTGCTGTTGAAGCACCAAATTCAGTCAAAATTTTTTTTAAATATTTCGCTCATTATAAGGCATATTATTGATCTCCATATATCTAGCGTGGCAATTAATAAATTTAAAAATCACTTGTAATTTAAGTCTAGAAGCTGCAGCACTTGATTTTTTCGATGAAAAAGTATCATATGATTCCAAAAGAGAAATGGTACTACCTTAAATAACGACGATAGTGCAAATAATTATAATGAGAAGCATGTTAAAAGCTTTACATTAAGGAATCAGGACGTTCATGAAATAATTGACAAGGGACTAAAATATTTCGTTTCTGCGGAAACTAACCTATTTTATAAGGGATTTAACATAAATATGGAATTACAAATTTCGATATGTTGTAGTCTTTAGCGATATATAAACGTATCTCGAAGGAGTTTTGAAAATTTTTTAAATTGTTGATTTTACAGCTGTTTGAAATTTAGGGTCAACCTTTGTCAATAAATCATAACTATTGATTTAACAAACTGATCAAACTGAGCTTTGTAGGTACTTATAGTGGAGACATAAGAGGACCAAAAATAAATTATTTCAGTTAACAAAAAATATATTTTAAGCATTTATTTTGCAATTGTTTTAAATAAATGCCCTGTTTTTATACCGGGCTAGTATTTAAAATTTTGAAAAACATGAGGTTATAGCCCTGTTATCCTCTTTACGGACTTGTCTTAAAAAATATGGACACTTTAAAATTGGCTGCATGGAAATTAATTGAAGTGAACACTGCATCGAATTACACCAGCCAAGCCGTGTGCTACTGGTACTCAACTTTGTCCATAAAGAGGACAAATAGGACTACATCCTCAATTTTGTTTTCAAATTTTTTATGTTCATTCATGTCTTTAAAACAATTACAAAATAAGTGGTTAAAAAGTACTTTTTTCTAACTGAAATACTTGTGATTAGGTACTGTTATGTCTCCACTGTAAGGACCCACAAAGCTCATTTTGATCAGTTTGTTAGTTCCCTAGTTATGATTTATTGAAAAAAGGTTAACCCTGAATTTCAAACAGCTGTAAAATCAACAATTTTTAACATTTTTAAAAATCCTTCGTGATACGTTTATATATTGCTAAAGACTACAACATATCCAAATTGAAATAAAATTCGAAATGATGCTCCAAAAAGTGTCCGATTTTGCGTGGAATGACCCCTACGATACATGGATTTGAAATAGTAAATAAATTGAGGGTGGTAAATGATGCAGCAGAGAGTGCAGTTAAGTAAATGATCGGTAACAACGAATATTTAAGAGAAGACCAGGAACAAAAACTGTTTATCTTGTAAATTGTACAAGATAATCGTCACTGCTACTCACAATCAGATGCTACAGTGGGTAAAAAAAGTATTCGTACACTCTTTAAAACAGAACAACTCTTTCAAAATAGGACCAAGTGACTTGAATTTCGTTGTGAAGTTAGAAGGATTAGACTGTAATGAAAATTTAATAAATAAATTTCCAAGATTTATGTCAGTTATGTACATGCTGCAACTTTTATTGAATCGGAGTAACAGGCATCAGAAGATGTAAGAATCCTTAGATACACTACAGTTGTAGGTCAAAAGTCGCCATAAACTGCGATTTTCCACCTTTTTAACCGTTTGTATCTCATAACAACGTTAACCGATTTCGATGAAATTTTCAGCATGCATATTACTAACATAAATTTAAGCAATGTTTTCGCTAAATTACCTTCAGTTTGACCTTTACTATTTTCTTCGCGATTTTGACCAATTGCAACTTTTCAACATTTTGTTAACACATCATTTAGTACAGTAATCCTTCTAACTTCACAAAGAAACTCAAGTCACTTGGTCCAATTTTGAAAGACTTGTTCTGTTTGAAAGGGTGTACGAATACTTTTTTGACCCAATGTAGATACATTCTTTTCCTTAAAACTGACCTTAAACATTTCTTGGATTTCATGCGTTGTGCAAATCAGCGAAGTATTATACATTATCTTAAAAATTGATAGGAGTACAAAAAAAGGTATATAGAAAGAAATTATATAAAATTTAATGGTGTTTTAATATTATTTGAACAAACTTTCGATAAGATTTACCATTTTTGAGAAATTCTTTATATACTCCAAAAACATTGATAAATTCAAAACTTTAAGGCCTGGTTGGTACGTTTCTCTGTTGTCCGATTCTAATAAACTTTTTCAGGGATTATATTTTTATAAAATACAACCATACTAGGGGTGAGAGCAAAGGAAATCGGATATTGAAAAATTAAGGCCAGCCTAATGTGACGTGGATCGGTGGTGCGTATGTTTGTAGCTCAACGAGAGAGATTTCCAAGACCGAAGTCAGAATCAGATTTGTTTAGTTTCGTGTGACTGTTTAGGCTGGGTATTGGGTGATTGAAATTTTTCTAAGAATGGTTGCGTAGTTCGAGAGCGAGGGATGTAAGGCTTGGGTGAGTGTTTCAGGTGTGGATGCTTCAGATGGTTCATACCTAACTTTCTAGTCAATAAAGCATCATATTACTAATTGGTATTAAACACCCACCAATACCTTTTAATTGCGTATAAAAATTATATCTATGAATTTCACCGACATTACCAATGGTCATTCTTCGTTATATTACAAATAACAAATATATTTTGGTATGACTCCACTGTGCTCATTTCTGATACGTTTGGCAACGTTGTTTTTGCACGCATATCTCTATATACGTGTGTGCTTCTTTAGTTTTCCCGCGTATAGTGAATATTCAATATTCTGATAGGTAAAGTTAATTATACTCGCGTGCATTGTAATTTAGAAACATAGAATTCACTACAACACAAAATAAGTAAAATATTTTTTATATTTATTTGAATTTCGTGGGTATGATCCTACTTCAGCAACGTTGCCAAGTTCTCAACAGATAACCATCCAATTACCGACATATCCTGAACTTTATTGTCAAATATATTCCTGGAATGTTCGGCATGGCGTACAAGATTTAATTCATTATCAGGAAGCTCAGGATTTATACAGGGTGTTAATTTTAAATCGAGCACCTAAATTATTTCCGCTACTATTGAAAGTAAGAAAAAATGACTAAATAGGATGTATATGGTTTTAAGGCGTGCATCTGATGGTGATAAAAAGAATCCTGTGAAGGTCATTTTAACAGTTTTTTCAAGGTCATCGTATTTTTTTGCATATTAACATGTATTTTTTATTACGCGATGTGGTAGTCAGCGTCAGAATGAGTTCAACGACCTATTCACCATGACCTTGAAGTGACCTTGAAGGCAAAGTAATCAGCTTCAGTTTGAAGAATGCAGAAGTAAATAAACGTAATAAGAAGTAAAAAACATTTTATCACCATCAGATGCACGCCTTAAAACCATATACATCCTATTTAGTAATTTTTTCTTACTTTCAATAGTAGCGGAAATAATTTAGTTGCTCGTGTTAAAATTAACACCTTGTACTTTCAGTACCTAGCTTTTGGTTAACAGTTCCAGTTTCTGTGAAAAGAATAGGTTATACTTCTGGTAAGAAAGCGTAAGACTGCCATAAGAGCTGTATTAAAAACTGAATTTTTGACAAGCTTTTTCTTATTTATTTATTAATTATCTAATATATTTATTATATTATCTTTTATTTAATTATCTAGTCTTCCGAATTTGGCACGAACTACCTTAAGAGGGGGCAGGGTATTAGTCGTTTGTCGTGTGTTGTAATTTAGTAGTTTTGGTGTTTTGTTCTCTTATGTTATCGTTTTATGTTAAATATAGTTTTTATTATTGTTATTTGTCGTGTGTCAACTGTTTTAACACCCGCATTCGCATATAATCTCTATACTACTGACAGTGTTAGGTGATTACTTCTTGGTATAAATTATGCTATTTCTCGACTATTAAAGTGTAAACAAAGTGTAATAAAATGGTTTGGGGTCTGAGGAATTGGATGATTTCCGTTATCACAGATGCCAGGGGAGCATATCGGGTACGGTGCCCGATTTTATCCAGGCATGGGACAAAATCGTACATGTATATGCAGCCTATTTAAATTCAATATTTTCTTGCACTTTTATATCCTCGAAAAAGTTAGATGTAAGCTGTTGTTGAGTGAAGAAAGTCTTTTAATGAACCACAATTTCAATTTCTTTCTCATTTTATTAATATTAGAGTCTACTCTATTTTAGAGTCTACTCTATTCATAACACTTTTAAAGCATCATTATATTCTCATTCATGTTGTACAAATTAAGTAAATATTAGAGAAAATTTGTACAAGTTAGGAAATCGTCCGAGGAAAAATTATTACACATATGACGGTGGTTTTGATGAGTCAGACATTGATTAGTTATAAATATTTGTTTCTGTATGTACGTCAACTGTTAGTATACACTATACAGGGTGTCCCATCTAATTCTGCCACCCTTAATTATTCTCTTATTTGTCACGGTACAAAAAAATGTTTCGGGAGAAAGATAGTGTATTTTAGGGGCGAAATTAGGCTATGAGATTCAAGGTCATCTCAAGGTCATATCTTCTGAGATTTCTCTAATTTAAGGTTTTTTTACATGGAATGCCCTATTTGATATATTGTTGGATACGTTTTGATCTCCGCTTTGTAATAGAATCAAAACAAAAGCCTATTTTGGAATTTACTTCAGCATACGCCAGTAAAAATGTTTGTTTGTTCGAATTCTATATATATATATATATATATATATATATAGATATATAAAATATGATTAACGAGATTTAGGTAAAATAGGGAGAAAAAGATTTTGAATAAAGAAAGCAGTGTGTCATCATATTATGCACACAAACAAGAGATATAAGAACTTTCGTACGTTCAACATAATTAATGTAAGTACCTTCATGATTTCAGGTGAAGGTGATTTGGCGGGAAAGAAATGTGCCGCTCTGATTTTAGAAAGAAGTGAAAAAGTGAGTACTTATTTAATTACAATTTCTTAATAACATTAATTTGAAGTCTAATTTTGTCACGAATTATCGAATTGCCTTATAAACTACGATTATCTACAAGGATTACATAATACTTATTTCGTATAAAAAATTTCAAAGGGACTGTATTTTACTTTTGATAAGATCCGAGTAATTAATGGAGGAATGCATGGATGGGATTCGATATATCGGGTATGGTAATACAAAGTAAATCGATAAAAAAACAAGTTTATCAATGAAACATGTTTATTAGAAATCTGGTATTATTTCTCTACGTCTACAGTAAATATCACAGGTACACGTTTCTCTATCACAAGATTCTCTGCTCGATCACTTATATAATGATGACAATTTCAACAGCATTATAAACATTCGAATATGTGTCAAGTGTAAAATTTGCACAATCGATCGAGGAGATACGTACATATAACAACATTTTCGGCGCGGGCGAAGATTCTTTCTCGGGTTGATCGCGACACCGCGTTGGCGCGCAAATCGACACGAGAAAATTGATTGGATCGCATGACCTTCTCTGCGCCAAAATGGACAAAATAAAGAAAAAAATTCACGATAAAAGTATGAAATAAACAATAGATAAACTCTGTCGAGTGAATTAAAGCTTCAGCCGCAACGCTTTCGCGCGAGCGTATCATCGAGATCCTACGTTTGCAACTGCAACAACAGTCATTCGATTAAACGCGTTTATAACATCCAACAGACGAAATTACAAAAGAATTTACATCCTTATTCCCCCCTCCCCCCCCACCCCGCACACACGATATTCCACATCGAGTATTCTTGAGCAAATAAAAAATATCTTAAATCTATTTCCCATTTCGGATCACGGGTCCGTATTTGCACACCCCGTAGGCGTTATTAAAAATAATCCTCTTCGTTGTCCATTGTAGAGAACGAACATCTCGAGAAAGTGCGAGAATTTCTTCTTCTATTACGATGGTCCCATCCTCAAAGGCTCGCGTGTTTTTCGCTCGAATCACAGACAAAATTGCAACACCGGTAATGGATCTCCGCAGGATCGATTCTTAAAGGGTATCGATGACCATGTCAATCAGCTTTCTTTCTAACAGGGAGTCCTCGGTTGATTCCGAAAGCTTGATCGACCGCCTATAATACGATCGTTTCCAGCCGTCATAATCAAAGTCCAATTGGCGATTACCACGGTCTCCAGATAGGCTCGTTAGGTTTAGCGACCTGCAGAAGACCTTGGTGGCTTTGAGACATGGTTTCGATTTCCGTTCGGACCGGGGATGGTTGGCTGGATGCCGGTGTCAGTGGCATCGAGTATTCGTCGGAGCTGAGATCGCTGCTCGAGGATGGCGAGGATTGTGGCGCGGTCACGTGGATGGTCAACGGGCCGGTTTTGTCCATGGCGTTCAGTTTGTGACCCAAATGGGTCATCAGTTTGGTTCCCAGAGCGACGTCGACGCCGGGAGTGGCGGCTAAGCAACGGCTGACTTCGTTGGCGCAATGCGTGTACCCGGCTCTGAAACGGTCCGCGTCGATCACCGGATTCGCGGAAAGCCGTTGCTGTCTTTGGAGCTTGTGGAGATGACGGACGGTCAGCTCTAGAATATCGGCCTTCTCCAGCTTCGCCACGTTCTCGCCGTCGCCGGCCAGAGCTGTCACCATCAAGTCCTTGAGCTCGTCCAAGCATCGATTGATGCGTGCTCTACGTTTGCGTTCCAGCATAGGTTTCATCACCTGTAAATCAAAAGTGAAGAACCGTTATAGAGATTGTTTTCTAGAGTGAATGCTGGTGTATTCTGAACGATAATTGGTTCGATTCGCAAAAAAAAAAAAACTATGTTTTAATTCGAACAGGCGTTTTGCCGCGAAACAATTAGCGACCGTGCAGGAAATCAAAAGGGACGCTTACCTTTCTGTACTGATATGTCCTGGAGATCGGCTGCTCCTGTCCATCGACCATCATGATCTGCTCGTGCATCTGCATGGTTAATCCTTTGGTCGAGGGGGGTTATCTTTACACACCGTTAACGAGAAAACTTCACTGATTACGAACGATCCGTCCGGTTTGTCGCGATAATCACACTTGTCGTTGAATGTCCCTTAAATGTCACACAGAGTTTGGCGTTTTACAGTGTTTTCGTAACTGTTGGTTGTTCGCTCGATTCGACGGAAACGTATCGACTTGTATCTCTGATGCGTCTCCAGCTCGAACTTCGTGAACGATCACAGTGATTGTGGTGGCTGTCGGCCGTGGCTGAAGCTTATATAGTCAAGGGCTCTACGGCAGGGTGGGGCAGGGGGCTGCTGTCAGGGTCTCTAGTGGGGGACAGGCCTTCCGTGGGAACGGTCCGTAGAGGTTGGTTCCCAAGCAAGCACACCACCTGTAAGCGGCAGCTGCCAGACACGCGCCCACACCAAGCCATCGTCACCGTTTCTTTGTCCTCGTTGCACCTACCGTTTGAACCCGTATTTCCTACCTCCTCTGATCCTCCTCGGGTAGTCGTGCCACGGTATGCACGGCTTAACGTTCTTTCTCTTTCTCTCTTTGCCACTCTCGGCTCGGCTGTTTCACGAACGTGCGCTCATACGGAAGGACCCCGATATCGCCGTCCTTTCCTTCGTTCGTACCGACAGAGCGAAAGAGAGAAAGGATCGTGCGCGCCCCCCCCCCCTCGTTCCAGCTAGTCTTTCTCCTTTTTCCATTCTAGTAGTACCCGAGGTGGGTATATACTCGTGCTACATCTTCTTATCGTGATCTCGTCTCCGTTCCACTGCCTCGTGGGCACGATCGGCCTGTCCTTGTCCGAACAGCAGCCTCGTGGAGCGTGCTGGGCACAAGTCCAGCGTTCTCCCGATCGCAATCCCACTAGTTACACGTTACTGAATCACAGTACGTGTGTCTATGGCTACCAAGCCACCGCGAAACGATACCACCGTCTCTCCTCCTCTCCACGCGTTCTCTCGCTTCCTGTCGCTTCCGCTCAGCAATTGATCAATCATTTTCTGCGCGTATTAACTGTCCCGTGAGAAACGCGCCGCGGACACCGGGATAAGTGTTGCGCGATATAACGTCGCGTTCTGAAAAGGATGTCATGATTCGTTTAATACGGTTGTCGCGTGGGCGCGTGGACCTCGGCGGAGCCGAAACGTAACCGATGTCGATAATTAGTTACCGTTCGTCCATCCTGTAACTGTCACTTTTTCATCGTGAATGTGACTACGATACATTTGATCGTTGGGTCTATCTACTGGTTTCTTTATCAACATGTATTTCATCGTGTGAATCAATCTGAACGGGCAGGCAAAGGAATCGGTACGCCCTGAAATATATTTAAATTAGACATCTATCTTTTCCTCATTTGTGTTTCAATGAAGTGAAATATAAACCTGCGAAAAAAATACCATTGGCGCACACGATCCATTAAAAACCATTTCACCGGCGAGTCAAGTGTCATCTTTGGGCTAATTTATTCCCGCTTAAGACTCCAGTCGGAATTGCAATCGTGTGTAATCACCGTCGAGAAATGATATTTATCGGGCCCAATAATCCCATGCGTGAAACCCCGACGTGAATCCTCGAGTTTGTCTGCATTAACGAATGAACGGCAAAATGGTTACAGATTTTACAATTCGACGGACCGATCGTCACACGAAAATTGGTTGAAAGTCAAGGGACACAGTTGCCGGAGGTTTAATTTCGTGAAGACGCTTGTTAAACCGTTCCCCCGATTTGGATAGTCATCGTCCCGAAAGCATTAATATATGTATATATATATATATATATATATATAAAAATCTTTTTGCATGGTTTACCTGTACATCCTTCTGCTGGTCCCTGGGAGCACTTCCAGATACTAATTTCGCCGTCTTTTACTGAATTATATCCTTCCTTGGTACCCCCTTCCAATCTCTCTTTCTTCTCTTTCTCTCTCTATCTCTGACCTTCTCATTTTTTGCTGGTATACCTTTTTTCCCCTCTCCTTTCTTTTCTTTTTCCTTGCTCGCTTCCTCCTGCCAGCTACCTCGCTTATTTCTCTGCGGGTCGGGATACTTAAACATCGTTCGCACCGAATAATTACGCAGGCTAGTTTCATCCTTCTCCTCCTTCCGTCTTAGTCCTCGTTCGACCGGCTGACTCCTTCTTGCTACTGCAACTTTATGAGCCATCCTTCGTCTTCTTCGCTTTTCTTATTCTTATTCTTCCTCTTGTCCGTACCTTCTTTGACTTCCTCTTTTTTTTCTCACTGCTACCCCGGAGCAAGCCAATTGCACGTGTCTCTAACGACGCCGGCACCTCCGTGGAACGTACGTGATGCCGAGATAACGCGTGACTTCGAGTATCCTTTTCCTCTTATTCGGCTCGCGGTTGTCGAACATCCGTCCCGTCGAATCAGTTTTTACGGAAACGAGTTATTAGCTCGATCCTGGGAGAAACGATCGGTTTCACCTTGCGCCTTGAAGTACATGCCACGATGAATTTCTCTGATTCACCGATAAAATAATGGCTGATTAAGCAAGACGTTTCTGTTCTTGCGCGACTCAATTGGCTACTCTGGTACAGAAGATCTATATTTACAAATGCCATGTACATTAAACGGAAATTTTATACTTATTGCCTGGGAACAATCTATAACATTACCACTATTAACATTTATTTCGCTTCATTTAACGCTTCGATGTTTCGGGTGCCTTGTTATACAGATTTTCTTGACAAGTGAATGAAACTTAGAATACCTGTCTGTTTCGTATGTATAACACACCAGCAAATCTTTTGTAAAATATTTTTTCCAATTTAATCCAACATAATGAGAACGTCTAAAGAGAAGATTTTTTATTTGATATATCGAAATGTCCAATAATTTTTCGTATAAATTTTACAAATGGACGTAGGTTGTTTCCTATTAATAATGTATCTAGAAATTATGCATTATTTCCAGGTAATAAGAAAATATCCCACCGGATATGTATATAGTAAATCCTCGATGAGTGTTTGGAGGCTTCTCGCACTGACAAAGAGAAGTCCTCAGGTGTAACCCTAACTTTTCAATGAGGTTTAGCACAGTGATAGAGCTTGAAATTCTGAAGCCAAGGATCTTTGTTGCAACCGCATGTGGCCATTACTTCATGAAATATTTAATGTTAAGTGCCGAGGAGCCTTCGCACACTCATCGAGGATTTACTATAATCGTAGTGGGTCGCTGGCATTATGTTCTATAATTTATCTGCAAATTATTCCAAGCACTGTTGACTGGAAGTAAATGTTGATAGGTGGATTATAAATATGAAACATGAATATAGATTAAATTTTGTGTCATTGTTGAAATTTCTACGGAATCACAGCGTAATGCAATCTGTACGATAACTGTCGAACCATAAGCAAGCCCTGCGCGTAACAGTATACGTTAAAGGGTTTCCCTGGGTAAAAAAATTAAAAATGCAAAACTTCACGCGAAATTGCTCGACGAAGCCTTTGCGCTGTCTAATAACATCGTTGATATAATAAAGAGACCATCGGTACGCGACGGGGAGTCGAAAGCGGCGCTCGTGCCGATTGAAACCGACTCGATTCTTCTTGTTAAGCGTTGAAGCGTCAGATCTCACAGAGTCCTAGCGACAGTGATAAATCGAAGCAGAAATATGGCAATGTCTCGCGCGTTTTCCGTATTTCGAAACGAGCCTGCAGACATCGTAAATATTCCCGAATGAATTGCGAATAGAAAGAAAGAAAATTCGAAGACTTATGTCAACTTTATGTTAATTTAATTAACTATTCCCACTGTGTCTACTTAATTAAATATTTCCTTTATTCAGTTACAATCACTTTATATACTATTTGTTAACATCATTGAGGTTTTATACGTTATGTGAAAGAGATTTCTTATTTATAAGGAATTGTCTGCACTGGTTTACCTAATTTTGTTTTATAAACAGTTATCCTGCATTAAACATCTATTTTGACCATGACTAGACTGTTTGTTTATGCAAGTCTACTATCGGGTTCCAAATGAAATAAAGTTCGCGATCCTTTTAATTAAAAATTTTAAGTAAATATTTAGACTAGGTGAGGCAGCTCCGATGACCTTAACAAACGTTGTCAAGGTCACCCTCCTCAGTGAGAAGGTTTTTCCCGTTGCTCGTTTTTTTTATTATAAAGTTATGAACAAAAAAGGTCTGCAAAGTGTAGCAGTTATATTAAGTATTGAAGGGCACCAATGACCTTGACCTTGACATGTATTGTAAATGTCACCCTCCTGAATGACCTTAAGAAAATGTTAACAATAGTTCGTTATTTGTTAAAAAGTTACTAACGAATAAATTTCACAATATAAAGTTGTATGGTTAACTCCATAATTTAAATCTTACCCAAATAGTATAAACATTTTATTATCAACATATCTGTTTCTTTAAGTGATTGCATGGGCAGAGGAGAGGCTTCGTTTGAATTTTGCAGACTCCTTTTGTTTATAACTTTTTAATAAAAAGAAAAAAACTGACGGCTGAAATCCTCTAAAGGTTACCGAGGAGGTTAACCTTGACAACTTATGTCAATAAGTTAACCGCCTCCCCTATCCTAAATATTTACCAAACTTTATTACTCCGAGCTTCATACAATAGCGTGTGATATAAACGGATCGTATGAGTAATTATGACAAAATGACGAAACGAAGCATTCTGTGGTCAATCACGTTTTATGATCACGTAATGATATTAATTTTATTAACAGGCCCGCCGTTTCTTTTTTCCTACGAAAACCCGATCGCCGCTTATGTTTGATCTGTCATTATAAAAACATAATGTCCTGTCCACGATCTTATCGGAAATTACACAAGAGTGAAAATTGAACTCGCTCTATTAAATTTCTTGTCGCTTAACATTTTATAGAGATCGCGAATCATAAATATTCAGAGCGCTCTTCACTTTCAATAAATGTCGAAAAATGATAGCGGGGAATTCATGCATGTCGGAAACGAATCGGTAAAACGTTAAGGTTGTAGTGATCGTGTGCCACAAGGACCATCGTGGTCGGTGACGCGTCACGAAAAAAATAAAGACGACCCGATCGTTTCAAACCATTCTAACGTAGTCACGTGTCGGCTCGATTTCGAAGTCAGCTCCCACTCACGTGCCGCTCATTGTGCTCTGTTTTTGTAGGATCTATCTGGATACACATGTATGTACTGCATCGGACAAATGAATTCGGACGCAGATGATTTTCTTTTTATTTGTTGTTATGGCGATGTTACAAAAGGTCTGCCCGCGGAGTTTTACTATTAAAAAATATTAGAAAATATAAAATAGGTCCCACCTATATTTAGCTGGACAAATGATATTCGGACGTTTAAAATTTTACATTTTAAAATATAAAATCATAGATGGGTTATATGGAGCGTTAGTTAGATACTTTTGCGACACGTGACATTCCGAAATAGACGGTGCATCGAAAAAAAAAGAACAATTAGGCAAAACAAGCGTTGATTACTTTATGGAATATTAATACTATCCACAATTCGAATAATGTAGCAAACGTTCTTTGTCCGAAAACATTTGTCCGTTATTGTAGGTCCAATTGTTAGTCACGAGAAACAAAATATTTCTGTTGAGATTAAAAATAGTAGAATATTTCCCAGACAGAAATTATATTGTTCAAGGGGGCAAAGGTGATGGTGTAAACACACTTTTGGTTAATGTTATTTTCAAGGTTATTTGAAGGTCATCGAAGTTTTCTTAAATAGCATTATGTAGTTTTAACTTCATACTTTACATACAGCTGATGACCTTAAAATGACCTTGGATTCAAGAATCTAGTTTCGATCTACATAAATTTTAATATGGAGAATTACATTATTTAGACCAAATTAAATTTTCTAAGTGGTGACCTTCCGTAATGACACAAGCATTTAATCGCTTTGTAAGGCCATGGAGTGCTGTTTTAATTTCATATATTCAAATCAATTCAAATTTCAATAAAACGACACACACGTTAACGTTTTCGTTGGTTGAACCAAGATTTTTCAATCCAAGATCATTTCAAGGAAATATCCTATGTCGCTGAATTCGTCATGATATTAGCTACAAAGCTACAGAGTTAAAATTATATGATGCCATTTAAGAAAACTATCGATAACCTTTCAATAACCTTGAAAATTCCACGAAAAAAAAAGTTTGTCTATACCACGACCTTTTCTCCCCTTGAGTAATAAAACTATTGTCGTGGATATATTCTCCTATCTTCAGTCCCAAGAGAGATATTTAGGTGTTATGTTTATTGACCCTGTATAAACTTAATTAGGAATCGCGATTAGTTCATGTTACACGCGCCTGCGAGCTTTTACGCGGCAATCGCGCACGTGCTGAAGCTGTACACGGCTTATGTAGATTAATGCAGTGTATTAACCGGAAGAGAGTGCAATCAAGGGGGTTTACGCTGATGAATTACCTCATCGTCTGTTCAGCACACAGAGTATGTATTTCATCCGAAATTATGAACTGCGAATCTGATGGCATGGGCATTGGAACCTATACATATGGTTAAGGATGAATCGATACAAGTAAATACGAGTAGATTACTCGATACTTTTGTTTCGATACCAAGTAGGTATCGAAAAAACAGTACTCGTATCGAATGGAGTGAGTATCGATCCATCAACATTTGATATTGTAATTACTTTCAACACAACACAACATTGTTTACATTAATAATTAAGCAATGTATGTTTAAATATTTTCAATATTAAAATAATATAGGTAGATTTGGTTACGTGTGAGCTTTCGAAAATGGTATATTCAGAACTGTAACATAATACTGTTGGCGTGAACGGAAAGTCAATCGAAATGGGCTCGGCGACGAACCTGTTAATTTCTAAATAAAAATAAACAAGATATAACTGTTTAAATAATGTCGTGACAAAAATTTCATTTTCTTGCAGTTCAATAATTAGTTCATCAATACGTCGTAACAGAGTCGTACGTAATGTTTACAATATTAATGTATTAAAATTAATTAATCCTGATACAAAAGGTACAAAATACATTTTTATTTATTATATTTAAATAAATTCTCTAACAATTATTATTACTTAAAATTTATTCTTTATCTACTAAAAGTGATTATTATTAATAAAACTATAATTTAATGTAAAATTTCAATTTTACACGTGTTATATAAAAAAATTAAGTTGTTCCAAACGTACATACGATCCAATCACGCGAGACATGTTGCCGCGTTGACAACTTTTCTCACAGTTATGATTTTTCGAGTTTCCCATGTTCATTATACGTATGTAGTCACAGTGGTATTGAGTGAGACTTATTAGCAAGTACATCAGCTGTTCGTGAACATATGTCGCGAGCCGTTTGGCTCGTGCCAACGAAATCGTGAGCCCCTTCTCCCCTATCTGGAATATCACCCCCCGGGTGACATTGGTTCGCACGCGTCCACTACTGTGTGCGCACGTACTTAATATCGGAGGGGTGTTCACAGGGGTTATTCGAAAGATAACGACACACCGGACGTTCATAATAACGTGGTCGTCCTCTTCGTAAAAACCTTTTGTCTCGTTCTAAAACATTGCTTAATTCTATTTCGTTTAATCTCTAGCCTGTTGTTTATTATGTATTTCGATTAAAAACTGATATACAGTGGGAGACAGAAGTATTCGTACACCCTTTAAAACGGAACAATTTTTTTCAAATTGGTCCGAGTGACTTGAATTCTTTTAAAAATAAATTTGAAAAAGTTACTATTGGTCCGAATCGCGAATAAAATAGTAAAGGTTGCTTTTTACAACTTTTTTATTCGAGACTGTAATGAAAATTTAATAAATACATTTCGATGATTTGTGTCAGTTATACAGGGTGTCCTACGTGACTCTGCTACCCTTAATTATTCCCTTATTTGTAACGGTACAAAAAAATAGTTCGGGAGAAAGATAGTGTATTTTACGGGGGCAATTAGGGTATGAGATTGAAGGTCATCTCAAGGTCATATCTTCTGAGATTTCTCTAATGATAACATTTCTTTAAATAGAGTGCCCTATTTTTTGTTTGCCATTATAAAGAGGAGATCAAAACCTAAAATACACTAACTTTCTCCCGAACCATTTTTTTGTACCGTGATAAATAAGAGAATAATTAAGGGTCGCAGAGTTAGATGGAATACTTTGTATACATGTTGAAAGTTCCATGAAAATCGGTTAACGTTGCTACGAGATACAAACGCTTAAAAATGTTGAAAATCGCAGTTTTTTCCGACTTTCGACCTAGAACTGTAGTAAATCTAACAATTCTTACATTTTTTTTAATTTGATGCCTGTCGCTCGTTTCTGTATCAACCGATTTCAATGAAAGTTTCAGTATGTTTGTGTATAACTAACATAAATCGTCGATATGTATTTATTAAATTTTCACTATAGCCTCAGATTAAAAAGTTGTAAAAAACGACCTTTACTATTTTCTTCGCGATTCCGACCAATTGCAATTTTTTCAATTTTGTTTACACATCATTTAGTAAACTATGTAATGTTCCTAACTTCATCAAAGAACTCAAGTCATTTGGACCAATTTTCAAATCGTTGTTCCGTTTTAAAGGCTGTAGCCTGACATTTGCCCCCCCGCCCCTGTAAAGTGGAATCGCTTATGAGGGAGTTAAATTGAAATTTTGTCCTCCGTTTGAGTAAATGACAGATGAAATGGAGATCTTAAAGCTATTAGGATCTAAGCTAGCCTCAAAGTGTCTGTGCATAGCTTAATAATTGTGATTAGAGGTTTTAGTTTAACTCGTTTTGCATATTCGAGTGTTTTCGTAAATAATTTCTTGTGTTTTTAGTTTCTGAATTATGCTATTAGCATCGATTAAAATCTTTCGGTAAGAAAAAATTCAGTAATTTTTAGTGAATATCAAGTATATCTGTATTAGATGTGATATTTGGATGTTATGTAATGCGCTCTTGTCGACCACGGTGCGTGTGTAAAATGTACGATGTAATCTATTTTGGTCGTTAGGATGGTCGGTGAAAGAGACCTTTTCGTAAGGGACTACACAAAATCAGACTTATATAAATAAGAAATGGGTGAAACATTCCTACACGTTATGGCGGGTCATTAAGGGATTATCGACGTCACCGTGATAGTTATGGCACCATAAACTTTGCATTGTACGGGTAGACCTCTGATGCCCATTGTTTACCATCGTTTTCCCAGGTAGGAGTGCATCGTTATATAAATACTTTCCACTGCTTCGAAATTCATTAAAACAGGTATTAAATACGGTACTGCATTATTATGTCTACCATCACTCAAAAGTTTCGGATTATTTAGTGGACAAATAGTTAACTTTGATTTTTGAATGAACTGTACATAAATAGTTGGATAACTTTTTCAGTAAAATTGTGGTGTTCTAATGTCTTCTGCTGCATCAATGTTAATAGAATAATTACGGACCAAATTACAGAAAGATCTTTTTTCAATGTTATCAAGCCATTAGTATTTTATTAAAAACAGTTGTATGCTTTCATTTTCAGGCATAAATTGTAATCTGAAACATAAGTTTCACGAGATTTATTTATTCATCCCGGGATGATGTAAGGTAAAAGCAGGTCAACAATTTTAAAACAAAAAATTATTGATAATTTAAATGGAACCCCAATATCTACATATAGTTTCCTGATGTGTGGGCATACCGAAATAGACGGTATATGCAATAAAATGTCAGTTTCTTCAACGACGTCACTTAGAAAATATATCGAAGCATGATCGACCTAAGAAAACAACAATTAGGCAAGACAGGCGTTGGTTACTTAACGTAACATCGATGATATTTCTAATTCAAATACTACAGCGAATGGTATTTATCTGGTACTGTAGACTTATTTTTTACAATACATCAAAATTTTCCTCTAATAAAAGACATAAAACGTTATATTAACATCCGGAAATTACTTGGATAAGGAGAACACGTAGTATTGTCGGGAAGTAGCTGTTTAGAAATGTTGAAATTTGCATGCCGTGCCGTTAACATCTTCCGACACAAACACAGAGGAGGGGGGGCTTCTGACCTACTGCTCGAGCAGAGTAACCATGAAGAACGGGAAGTGGAGAAGGCGAATAAGTGAGAGCATTCTCATGGAATATCGAGTTGTTCACCTGGCGGCGTGTGCACGCACCGTGTGCACTTCGCCCTATTTAAATAGCCTTTTCTGCCTTTCCTCTTTTTTCTTTTTTTTTTCTTTTTTTTTAATTCAATACTACGTCGTAGCACGTGCTCACAATACCGACACACGTCATCGCTTCCGTGTACACACAACCTCGTCCCGCTTCCTCGGGATCTTCCGGTAATACCTGGGCCTGCTTAGCTTTCAGCAACCTTCGACCGCCCTTCTCCTTCTTTTTTTTTTGGTCAATCGAACCACTAATTCCACGAGACTTGAAGACAACCCCTTGTTTATTCGAGAACCTCAATTAGGATTTTTTAATTGCAACATTGTCGAATGCTTTAAGATATTTAGATGCTAATTAAGATATTATCAATTCAATGAAACTATTGATTCGGGTCTATATGAAGAAACATTAAGGAATCGTGATTGTTTTTATAATTTGTATTCTGGTACGTTCCGAGATGAATTATTCTTATTGGAATAAAAATAAGAAAATTGTGTAAAAAAGTTGGAAACAATGTAAGACGAACATATAATGATGTTCTGTAAAAATAATACTGTTATTAAAGATTTATGAATTATCGTGGTGCCGTGATAGCTGAATCCAGTGAGTAATCCGGAAGCTCTAACAACAAGTCGACGCATAATAGGCAGATAGAACTGTCCATTTATCACACCGGACACTCGTTTTTAATGTGTCGAGTTACAATCTTTATACCTAATCCGATACATATAAACGTAAACCTGGAATTAATTATCGACCATCCCGTCGAAAATATCATTCGTATCGCGTCTCTGTTGTAAAGTTTCATTTATACAATTTTAAATATCATCAACTTAATTGTTTCAGCCATTCAACATAATTATCTTTCTTTTTATTAGCTGCGTATATTCCTAGTGAAATTTCGGGTCAATATGTAATGCATGTTTTCCAGCTTTCCTTTCAACCATCACAAAATCATTAAAAATAATAAGGTTAAACTTGTAACTCGATGACAAAAGAGTGTCGATTCAGATGGATCTTCCACGAATAATCTTAATTTCAAGGTAAGTCATAATTATCGAAACTTTGTGCCAAACCAGTAGCGTCCTCGTTTATTGCATTCGAGAACGGTTAGAAAAAGATCATTGAAATTAGCGTGTAAAAAACAATGGTGTCAAAGTGCATGTAAATAAAGAATTTGAAAATTTGAATGGATAATGCGGATCGACCGGTGTCACGTTAGGAGTTAAAATCGATAAGCGACGCTCTGTTGTCTGGCGTCTTGGTGGTAGAGGGGCGGCTGGCCCCGATAGGACCCCAAAGGCGTCCTTTGTGGGGTCCTTTAAGGCAGGTCCAGACACATGCAACAGCGAGCACGAACACGCGCAGCCAAAATCCCGTAACCCAAGGCTTCCTTGTGTGTCAACCCACTAAAAGCGACCTTTCAATGAATGATCGGATGAATCGATACAAGTAAATGCGAGTACATTACTCGATACTTTTGTTTCGATACCAAGTTCTTTTGGTATCGATACCTACGGTTGCGATACCAAGTAGGCATCGAGAAAACAGTACTCGTATCGAATGGAGTGAGTATCGATCCATCAACATTTGATATTGTAATTACTTTCAACACAAAACAATGTTGTTTATATTAATAATTAAGCAATGTGTATTTAAATATTTTCAATATTAAAATAATACACGTATACATATATGGTTAGGTGTGAGTTTCTGAAAATGGTAATTTCAAATGTACATAGAATCAGTTTTCCTGCATTGTTTCCTGTAGCATCTCCATCTATGTTATGTTTGACATAACCTTGTTCAATGTGCATGCTATCTCCACAATGAAATATTTTATTACTTAAATTTAGCAAATTTAATTCACTTGCGCAGTCAAAGACTGCGTTTTCCGTTTCAGTTTCTATTATAATTTCATTTAATTTTATCATTAATAAATGAATTATAGATGTTAGTGATGAATCTTTATTTATTCCTTTGTTTTGACAAAAATAAGGGGCTTTCCCATTTTCCTAAGTACAACATCATTGTTTTGTTACATATTCTATACTTTACTGGGTTTATCTTCCTAATATACATACTTAGAAGGATGGATTTGTTTGGTTTGCCTAAATATTTTTGGGGCCGCCTTGCGTCGCAGATTTTATGCCCCAACTTGAATATTTTCAGAATATCTCTGAAACTAAGTATGCTTGTACAAATAATGTCTGATAATCAATATCCACATACATATTTATTTATTATGTATATCATATATTACGTATATTGTATATAATTTATACATATGTTTGTTTATATGTTTTATATTAAATATTTATATTTAAATAAATATATAAAGTATACTATTGTATTTCTTTTTCCCTCAAGGTATATACAACTTTTGTGTTGGGTAACAAGGTTATTAAAATATAATTCGATACAAGTAGGTATCGATACTTTTCTTTCGATACCGAGTAAGTATCGATAGATATCGGTTCGATTCAACCCTAGTTGCAAAACACTCTGGACAGGGTCGATTTTAATGTGTCTACGCGCAAGGCCCGAATTGTACGGGATTTTGGATGCGCGTGTTCGTGCTCGCTGTTGCATGTGTCTGGACCTGCCTTTAGGTTCAAGATTGCGCACGTGCTCGGTTTTCCCACGCGTATAGCACGCAGCCGGTCTCTCCGTCGGGTGGAGAGGGGGCGGGGGGAGCGCCGTGGCTGAGAAGGGACAGGGCAGTATTGTGTCGAACACGGGCCTGAGACACTGGAAATTAAAGGTCTGCCCACTTTCGTTTGTCTCCCTTCCTTCACTGGCAAATGATAACCACTACAAATTGCCGGTAGCGGAAATAAAGGGAAATGAATTCGCTTTCTGTTCGATCGAGCCGTGCGATACAACGCGCCATTATTGCAACATTTTCTTAGGCTTAAGGTCCGCATTGATGGGTTCCAATAATCGCTAATTAATTTGAATTGCTTTTAGAACGAACAAGTTTCTTGTATGATCCGTTAGTATTTATTACTATTAGTTATTTATATGTTATATTTCCATAGTAAAGAATATTATAGTTCTTTAATAAATACTTTTTAGTTGCTGCGTCGGTCGTGTACATCCGGAGCTAATCTTTCCGTTTAGGCTGTTTCATATTTTCCCTATTTAAATACAATCTGTCACGAAACATGTTGTGTAATCATGTACTTGTGTAGGAATATCATGGATATTGTAATTATCAGGTAATTAAGTATTCATTTTGTTAAGAATATTTGTTGCCGTACTGTAAATATTATAATGTATATTCCATGATCAAAAATGCTAGTTTTAACAATGATGGTTGCCTGTGTTCAGTGCGACAGTGTTAATACCAATCTGTATTATTCTATAGGATCGTGAATTAACATATATTAAAGGAATGAATGATTTTCCTATAATTGGACATAATATATGTATATTATATATACAGATGTAACTTAAAATTCTGTTTATGCACATTTAGTTTCAGTCTGGTTATTTACACAGTTCTCGTTCCCTTCGAATTTCGGATAGCGAGTCGCGGAAGATCTCAGAACGCCATATTAAAAGCAAATAATGCCCGTAATACGGAATGTCCTGGAGGAAAGTTCTCCCTTCTCGGTTGTTGCCGGTTTGAATGCCGTAGGATTTTTGTACATTTCAGTCACAGCGTCGAAGTGAAATTTTCGTTACACAGAATATAGAAGAATAAAATGTTATATAAAATTATTAAAATTATCTATGTTATCATACGTTTGGCATTTACTTTGTAGAAGTTTACCGATTTATGGTCCAATATTAATAATATCGAAAAGTGTACTCCCTAGAGTCGGGGTCACCGGTGACCCCCAAGGCATTCAACGCATGAAAGAGGACTTTTCTTGTTTGACGTTGGTCGTGACGCAGCTTTCAGAAATGTAACCGTGGACCACCTACGCCGGTTATGTCCGCAGGTATATGCGTGATAGACGTGACCGTTTCTTACCCCGAAATTTCAACAGAGCTGACTCACGGTTCTTGTAGTACTCTTTGAAATTGAGACCAGCCTCTATAAGGAAGTCATTCCGGTGACTCGCCAAAAAATTCATTAATTCCTTATTAATCCACAAAGTTATTCCGAATAACAAACAAAATATGACCAATGGTATCTACGGATATATATTCGTTATTCGCGAATCAGAACTAATCAGATTAGTTGAATAAATCAATATTATTTCGTGTCTGTTTATTCGGCATTAGAAATGTTCGAATAAATTTTGTTGTTCAATGTATTTTATGTAAATTTGATTTAAGTATCACTCTTTGCTCGTACGTAGCATCAGATATCTTGCGGGATCAAGGTACATTAATCATAGAAACGTAGGAGAAAAGATACGTGATAAATCAAATTTACATTAAATTCACTGAATAATAAAATTTATTCGTCTTTTTTATTTGAAAACTTCGAATAATTAAGAATCTGAATAAAGAATCTGATCAGTTGTTATTTGCGAATAACGAATAAGTCCATACTATTCGTTATTGTTTTATTCGTCACTCGCAACTATTTTTGCCGAATACTGAAATCGAGTAATAAATAAACGAATAAAATTTTATTCGATATTCGTTATTCGAATAACGCCCAGTGTTTATATTATTTTTGTTTAAATTATACACTCTATTCCCAGTGAAACGTCAATGTTACTATAGAGGTAGTCTTAAAAAAATATCGGTCATGAAGCCACGGGAATAAAACGCATCGTGTCAGTGATTAACAATTCAGTATCCTCCCCAGATAGTATAAGACGCCTTAAAGACGCCTATTTTACGGCTATTTTAGCTCTAAGACGCCTTTAAGCCGTCTTCAAGGCGTCCTGTGCAATCTAGATCGTGCTTAAAATTTAGATTTATTCTTTTCACGTAAATCCACTTCAGAATTACAAAATTCAAAATCTCTTTTTATGACGAGAGACATCAGTGCCGGCCACACGAGCTGTAAACTTTACTACACCGGTCATATTCGTGCCTGAAATTCTGTCACCTCCGTCAACGCGCTCGACAAATTGTCAATAAAGATAATTGGAGGCGAGGACAATAATTGGAGGCGAGGCTACAATTACAAATCCTTCGTACTACCGTGTAAAGACGATTAAGTATAAATATCGCGAGTGGCAAACGTCGGGCCACTTTGCGGTCGTAATACGAATTTCTCAAGTTCCCATCAACACATACAGTGGGTCAAAAAAGTATTCGTACACCCTTTAAAGCAGAACAAATCTTTCAAAATTGGACCACGTGACTTGAGTTTCTTTGTGAAGTTAGAAGGATTAGTGTACTAAATGATGTGTTAACGAAATGTTGAAAAAGTTACAATTGGTCGGAATCGTAAAGAAAATAGTAAAAATCGCTTTTTACGACTTTTTTAATCTGAGATTGTAATGAAAATTTAACAAATACATTGCTTATATTTATGTTAGTTATATGCATAGTACACTCGAACCCACCAAGCGGCCCGGGCCTTATATAGTTGGAAAGGGTGGAAACGCTGAGGGAAAATCAACCTGGGTAACGCCACCCCTAGACTCCTAGAGTCTTTGCGAAGGCCAGGCATTACAGCGCCAGGCTCGTGTCCTCGGAGGGGGATATCGAAATCCCTCTCCCCCCCCGGGTGACTATGTGCTACTAATCACTAATCACTAGTTCTATGCATGCTGAAAATTTCATCGAAATCGGTTAACGTTCTTATGAGATATAAACGGTTAAAAATGTTGAAAATCGCAGTTTTTCGCAACTTTTAACCTACAACTGTAGTAAAGGGTGTCCCAACAAGAGCGGAAAATTTAAATTTGACGCCATTTCTGCTGCTGTGCTTTGACAGTCAAACCATTATGACAGTTCGATGGTAGACAGTCCGCCATTATTAAACATCAATCGCTATTCGACACAACAATGCATTCTTATTGTTAAACATTATTTCCAAAATGGTGAAAGTTTGACTGCCACGATTCGCAAATTGCGTTCAATTTTTGGTAGACAAAATGTTCCAAGTGCATCAACTGTGAAGAGAATAATCGAAAAATTCGAGGAGACTGAGTCGATTATTGATGTCAAACCATCTACACGTGTTCGTCCAGGTCGTTCAATCAGTTCACATCAAGGCTGTTCGTCAGAATGCCGGGAATGCACAAACAGTCAATGGTGAGCGGTATCGGGGCATGATAACCCAGTTTTTTGTGCCTCAAATGGATGGTATGGATCTCGAAGACATGTGGTTCCAACAGGACGGTGCCACTTGCTACACATCACGCGAAACAATGGCATTATTGCGCGAGACATTCCTTGGTCGTGTAATCTCCCGTTTGGGCGACCAGAATTGGCCGCCTAGATCGTGCGATTTAATGCCTTTGGACTTCTTTTTCTGAGGTTTTTTGAAGTCAAAAGTTTATGTCAACGAGCCCACGACCACCCAAGCCTTGAAGGAAGGGATTAGACGCTGTATCACTGAGATCCAGCCACAATTATGCTAAACCGTGATTGAAAATTTCGTCAAACGAACGCAAATGTGCCAGCAAAGCCGAGGAGGGCATTTACCAGATGTGTTGTTCCATACATAATTCCCACATGTCTACTTTATGATTAAATCAAAATTTCGGTATTAAATAAAAAAACTGTATTTTATTTGGAACTTAAATTTTCCGCTTTTGTTGGGACACCCTTTATATCTAAAGATTCTTGAATCTTTTGATGCCTGTTGCTCGTTTCTCAAAGTTGCAGCACGTATGTAACTGACATAAATCTTCGAAATGTATTTATCAAATTTTCATTACAGTCTCATACAAAAAAGTTGTGAAAAACGACATTTACTATTTTCTTCGACATTGTGAAAAGTCGCAAATTTTTCAAAATTTTTTCAACACATCCTATAGTAAACTAATCCTTCTGACTTCACAAACAAATTCAAGTCACTTGGTCCAATTTTGAAAGAGTGGTTCTGTTTTAAAGGGTGTACGAATACTTTTTTGACCCACTGTAAATCCTTTCTCTGTCCCGAAATTGCCCCCCCCCCCTCGAGGTCCTCCTCCCTCCTCCCCTACATGGCGCTCTATTGGTAAACTTATTAACCACGTGGATAGCGTGATAAGCGGGTAAAGAGGCGTCGCCGGTGTACACATAATTTCTTTTTAATCCAGCCGGAAGCTCGCGTTAAGGAGCCTCCGTTAATTGCTCCTGGCTTCGGTCAACGAACAGAAATATGTACCCGGCCCCACATCGATAGGCCCAGCACTCGGTTTTTACAAGCTATCTCTACCTGCTTGCGTACGCCAACAGTGAGACACCACACACATACACACACGTATACATATATGTATAGTATACCCGCAAGAATGAATGGCGGTGCCAGGCGGAGAGGTACATCTCTCGTTTCTGGACTCCGAGATCTAACTACCACCTGCCTCATTTTCCCACGAGCCTCCACGGAGCGAACCTCTCGAATACGGATGAGATAGACGAGGACGAACCGGGCGTGTAGAAACGAGGCACACCGCTCGAAGGACAGCGACGCGCGAGCGCGCCGCTGCTGCTGCGGGAGGATCCAGAGAGAAACGAAGAAACACAGGGTCAGACAGAAACAGAAATGAGGGAGAGTTGTCCCTCTCCGTTTGACGAAAGACGAAAGGGGTCCGGGGAGAGGAGGCAGCTCGCGAGGGGAGTGAGACGGACGAAGACGCAGGTTAAAACATCAATGAAATTAAATTAAAAATTTTAAAAACTACCGACACAAAAGGAACAGTTTATTAACTGAAAAAGTAAGGTACGAAAAGTTGAAAAAGTATGAAATAATTTACTACATCATGTTGGTAATTCAACGCGACATCGGACACTTTTTGGAGCACCATTTCAGATTTTGTTCAAATTTGGATATCTTGTAGTCTTTAGGGATATATAAACGTATCTCGAAGAATTTTTGAAAATTTAAGAAATTGTTGTTTTTACAACTGTTTGAAATTTAGGGTTAAATCATAACTATTGAACTAACAAACTGATCAAAATGAGCTTTGCGGGGTGCTTACAGTGGAGACATAAGAGTACCAAATAAAAAGTATTTCAGTCAAAAGACATATTTTTTAACCATTAATTTTGCAATTGTTATACATAAATGTCCTGTTTTCATACCGGGAAACTATTTAAAAATTTGAAAAAAAAAATGAGGATATGACCCTATTTGTCCTGTTTATGGACTTCGGAAATATAGATACGTTAAAATTGACCGTATGAAAAGTAATGGAAGCCAATGTGAACCGACGTTTATTGAACGTATAACACCCTCCTTTTTGCGTCAGGGGTTAAAACTAAAGACAGAAAGGTATAGGGTCAGTGTCCCAATTACTGTCACTGTCCCTACTACTGCCGCTTATTTATTTTACTTAATAAAAACGTAACGTGTAAAGAGTTGTGTAACAGAAAATTTTATTACTAAATGGGGAATTTGATTTACATAAAAACAAGGAAATATGTGTACTTGTATGTACCTGGTATTTAAAAAGTGATGGTGAAACATAAAAGTGCAATTTGAATGTCAAAAACACGATCACGTAAGTAGGAAGTGAATGCGAAGTCATAGTGATGAAAGGGCCGTAATTTTACTATTCAACCTCTATCTATTGTACAAAATGATTTGTTAAAGTATACAAGAATTACTTAGAGGACAGTGACAGTTATAGGGACACTGGGACTGCTTGCAAATTTGTATTAATCATTAATTAGTTGTTCATACTGAATGTATAAAACAATATTATGTTCGAAACTGAGACGATTCATAGGTTAAACAACACGTAAAATAATTAAATGAAGTTACGCTACAATCTTAAGGTGACAGTAATTGGGACATCTACCCTACATACATACTGACGAAAAATGAGTGGTAGATAGAGAGGGGTGGGGGGAGGGGGATGGAATCGAAAGATACGGAGGGTAACCATTCCGGCCTTTCCGGTAAAGAGGGAGATAGACCTGTGGATATATCCCCCTCGGTCCATGGGTACATAGGATACGTGTGTACGCGTACGCTCGAGCACGTGTGTGGATGGCGGTAGGGGAAGAGGATACGGAGAACCAAGAGGTCCCTCGAAGGCGGGCAGGTAGAACACGTGCTGGCACGAGGTGAGTCAGACTCCGCGGGAATATCGAAACACGATCTTCCTCCCTTTTTTCTCTTCTTTCTTTCGTCGTTCCCTTGTCCTTTTTTCGGGCCGTTCTTCTTTTTTTTTCTTTCTTTTTGGCGAGAAATCTCTTCGTGGAACACTTTCTGGAGGCTCTTGATTCGCTGGATGGCTCGATATCGGGGGACACGTCGCATGTAGGTTGTGGTGGTGTTGTTGGTGTTTGCCGTAGGAAGTGACAAGGGTGATACTGTATCTTATGGATTTTTGAGAATGGTTCCTTTAAAAATTATTTATTTTACATGTGGAATAATCCTCTGTTTTGTGCAATGGACAGGAAGAAAAAGGTTCTTGATAAAAAAAAAGAACACTAGGCGATTGGACAGAGGGACTTGTCGATATATCGATTATTAGAAATAATTCTAGGTATATTAATCTCCGTGAAAATGCAAATAATCTTTAACATGATGAATCTGACTTTCACCCTCTATAGGCCAGTGTGACTTTCAAGTCACACACTGATATATCGATATGTTTTTGGCATAATTTAATTTTTTGCCCCTATGTGACGTACACATTGTGTTTATAACCTCTTTTAGGTAACCGATAAAATTTTCTGTAGCAACTGTAGCTCGAAATATCAGAGTAATAACAAAATCTTTGAAAATTGTTAATTCATTGTTAATTTGTATTTAGTGGTTGATTTTTGTTGCTTTCACGTTACATAAATTTTTTGATATTCATCGACGAAATTCGGGCTGTAGAGAGATCACTTAGTTGAACGTAATGTTTATTAAGAAACAGGGAACATTTAAATGCATCAATTTGGATAGTCGATCGCGATCGAAATCGCAATGAGACGTCACGTGACACTGTGGGGGGGGGGCTCGTGAGTTCGTCCCACGTTGTATCACGCTGTGTTATTGCTCGTTGCGATTGACAGGGAGCAGTATTCAATAAAAATCTTATTAATTCAAGTGGTGTTTCTTTTCTCGAACTTCCTTTCATGTTCGGTAACACGTAGCATTGGTTGCAGATATTATTGGTCAGACTATACTTCAATTTAGGTAGCAAACATTATCGACTGTTTCACTTTTGCACTTTCGTGGAGATTACTGCACCCTCTTTTTTTTACTTAGAATTAATTTAAAGCACGATAGTACGTTCTTAATCGCAATTAAAATCAATTTAAACAACGATAATACGTCGTTAATCGTAATTAAAATCAATTTAAAACACGATAATACGTTGTCAATTAGCAGTTGATGATTCAAATTTTTATAACTTAAAACTGATTACTTTCAAACACTACGCGCCACTATAGTTGTTTCCCGCTAAATCATTCTATGGGACAAAACGTAACAACGAGTAACGACTCGTTTGTTCTCTCTATACAGGGTGGTCAACGCAATTGTTTCAGGTTATAATTCCGTTATTAATGCACTTATGAAAAAATGCCAAAGGAGAATGTGCAATTAACAATTGCATCATTTCTTTGAATGGAAATGCATATTGTTTGTTTCATCGACCGATTCCACTGTGCATTCTACGTAAAAAATTATTAGGGTACCATAGCAAAATAATTATTAATTCTCGAGATATTTTCAAAAAATGTCTTTGTTAAAAAAGATGTTCAAATGCTTCTCCATTACATTGTAAACATTTCTGATAGCGTTTTTTTATTGCTTTCATAACTTTGTTTAAATTATTACGTAATTTTTGTTTATTTGTGTTTACTACATAGTTATGAAGCGTTTCAGCACAATTATGTAATACCATGTATTAAAAAACTTTGAGTAATCACCGATGCTCATTATTTTCCTTTGCTTAGTACATCAAATATATAAATAAATATTCCACCGTTTTTTATCATAGCGACTATTAGTGATACTACCTAGACTGCGGATGTATATGCATTTACACTACCTTCAAAATGACGAAACGTATTAAAATAAAGGTTTTAATACACTTTAATACCATTTAAGTGTTGTTATCACTGTAGTACAGCTACTAGTACAGGATTTAAGTCTATTCACAGATTCAGGATTTAGTTCTATCCATTTTTAATTTGTTGCATTAACATTCCAGATTGTGAATTTGCATAAACATCCGCAGTCTAATAATATCATATGTATGAACAAGTTTTCTGAAATTCACTTTTACATGTACTAATTTATTTGAAGTACCTTTAAATAATTTCACTATTGAGACAAATAGCAAAATACAATATTTTGCTTACGTTACATAATGAATTGCAAAGGAAATTTATCAATTTTTAGCACATATAAATACGATTTGATAGAAAATGTACTTAATTTTGTTCGTTCAAATGTTTATGTAATCACTGTGTAATCATTTTAATAAATTACACAGTTTGATTGAGTCGTGGTTATTTTTCAAAATTTTTTCGATTAAAAGTTCCCAGGGTCTATCAAATTTGAGACCAGGACGATTAAATATTAAAGGTGTTCAGACACGTGAATTACCCTGCATACTAATGCAAATTCAGTTAATGCAATTGAACATTCTTTCGTGTGCAAAGAGTGTTCATTCATGATTCACGAGGGACTTCTTAATGATAATAATATTGACGAAGCATTACAGCAATTTAAAAAGCTACATTAATCGAAACGAATGGCTCCCAAACAGAATATACATATACATATATGTGTACTTATAACTGCAAGCACATTCTCGCAATTTCCAATGCACGATATATATTTTCATCTAAAACTTATTATTACAGTATTTAAGATGAATTGAAATGCGCTCGGATGAAACAGTAATCGAATCTCTGCGGAGTGTTTTTATAATTGGAATGTACAATGCAGGCTAAAAGATATTTTATTCGATCGTTATCGATATTACTGAATCGTTAATGAGGTAAGGTAAAAACGGGAGAACGAATAATCCAGATGCTCCTAACGAGCGGGCGAAGTGAACCTCATCGACCTGTATTTTTTTGAATAATACTCAGAGTGAAATTGTAATTTATTCATTAACGAGTAACACTTTAGCGATTGCACAGACCTTATCTCAATAATTTTACGATATTAACCCATCGTTTGTCGCTACATGAGCATTTTGTTTATATTGTTGTGGAAACTGTGACAAGTGGGTAACATTCGCTGATTGTGAGCCAATCTTCTCAAATTATGTTGGTGATATTCTGTGTAGTCATTAATCGTAAACATAACAGCCTGTTAATTATAGTGCTTTTATACGCTGATACAGTGGATTTTGTTATTTTTGTAAATTTTGTATGCAGTAAACTAAGGAAAAAATCCGTACAGTTAGATTTAGAAAAAGTGAAAGAGGAATCAGGAGGCATGTTTATTATAAAATTACTTCTTATGAATACTGAATTGTGAATGCGGGTTGGCCTATGTGCAATAATTATAAAAAAAATGAAATAAAAAATCGTATTAAAAATTGAAATCTTTGTTCTTATGTTTATTTATTCATGTGAAATCAAGAATTATCCATTCCAAATTGATCAGAAAATCTGCGTATGTTAATGAACAATCTGGTCACAAGGTGTCAAAGAAAAAATTGCATCCGTTACTGCAAATGTGACTGGTCATGTGACGGACAAACAGGAAAACAGAAAACAAGTGTGGAAAGTGTGCTAAATATTTACACAATAAACACAAAATTGATACACCAACAATACTTTGGATTGCCGCAGTCTTCGCCGTCTCCTTAGTTTTCGTTCTGCTTTTTGTATTTGTTTTTTTAAATGGATAGATATGTTTTTTTAGTTATCATGAGTATATCCAGTTTGCAATAATTATATCATACATATTTTCTTCAAATTTCTGTAGTAGATACTCATCGCATGATTGTATTTGAAACTGTGACAGATAACGGGTTAGAACAATGTAAATTATATCGCCATAAGATTTATTTTAACTATTTGTTTTACGAAATTTGTACTCTTTAGTCATTTTTCTAAGGTTCGTTACCCCAATAATATGTTTACTTTTAATCTCCTGAATAAAATTGATTTTCGAAAAGACAACCTTATCTGTAATAAGTTAATAACAGTTATGAAGTTCATAAGTTATTTGTATTTACGTATTGTAAATTTGCAACTTATTGTACGTACTATTTAGTTTAAAATTACAAATTTAAGTAGAAATATTGATTTAAAACTAAATTATCCTTGCCATTTAGTGTAAAATTACAAATTTAAGTAGAAATACTATATTTGAACACGTACAGGTGGGAGTTGTTGAGTTGCCCAGCTCCTTCAAACTGAACGGCACACAGGCAAGAGGGCTTATTTCGCCAACCAATGGTTAGCACTGCAAGACGCTACATCATTAGTAGGTCAGTACCACGTGATTACTCTGTTATCGCTCGATCTCACTTGATCTCGTGTGTCCCGTTCGCTCTCTTTGTCACGAACGAATTTGATTGGACGACTTCTCGTCAGCTCCCAAGTATACAATATGCAATCTACACCTATTACCTTTATGAACAATAATTCGTAAAGCTAAAGTACAACGTCTTTCACACCAACACATCTTTGTATACACGTAAGTACATAAGTAAATCTCAGAGTATAAGAACTTGTAATAGGCTGGATGCAACAGCAAATGAACACGTACCAGTGAATGAATATTAAATATAAAAACTAGTAAATTAAGCTTTAAAATAAGCAAATGATTAAACATTGAACAATTTTTACGCCACTGGCTGGAAATGTTCATTTACTTAATATTGTTTATTAGATGGTGAAGTCTGTATTTTTTTCTTTTAAATTACTTAATGACATTTTTACAATTTTTCAAATTGAAATGTATACGTTAGAAAAAGGTATAGATATTAAAAAATCTAATTTTCATGTGCCACATATTTTTAAAATTCCACTTTAATAGTTACAAAATCTCTCAAGTGTTCATTCTATGACACGTTTACCCTATTTAAAACTATTTAGTTTTGTTTTTTAATATTTTTTCATAAAGTACATTGACTTTTGCTGTCGATTAAATTACTTTATCGTAGAATAATTACGTTGCAAGTTTTGTATAAAGTATCATACGTAATTAATCAATTGTTTTTTATCAGTTTCATTTAGACATACATATAGGGATACTTGGTTTTCAATTACCGCATTTATATATTACTTTCAAGTGATTTTTGATAAAATTCTTTTATATTTACATGTATTATCCTTGACTGAATTGTTTCTTATAATACAGTGGAATCCTTATTATATGAACTATGTAGTCCGGCAATACGATTTTCGTATGATCAAATAACAATGTTTCGATGCAAAATTAACTATTTCTTATCCAGTATTTACATATGAACACATTACTGATGTCATATCTAAAAATTTGTTCTAATACATATTATACATACAAAGGTCTGGTTACAAATATGTTTTTTCTAACGACAGTGAAGTAATAATAATCGTAGGCTTCCCTGTTTAAACTGTTCGGATAATCCAGCGCTGAAATAGGGGATGCTCATCATTCATGCAAAAGTCAGCGTTAGAAATTTGAAAATTCTACCAATCTGACCGTGTACTCCTTCGTCCCGGAATTAAATGTGATAATCATGGTAGTTACACCGAATCGGAATAATTATGTGAAGTCTTAATTACTTCGATTATGAAATAATTATGTGCAATCGAGCGAAACTTAAAACCGAACGTTGTGCAGGCAACGATCTGTGTCCCGCTGGGAAGGGCCACCTTAAGCAGCTCACCGTTAGTTTTCCGGTACCGTTAATTTCCCAATAACAATAAAGTAATGAATTAACGACATCAAAAGTACTTTCGTTCTGTTATCTGTTTATTAAGCTTGGCGTATAAGTCCCTTTATCCATTTTGCGTGTTATAAGCAATGATCCCCCCTCCGGTTAATTACGAAATATCGGGACGACAGAGGTATCCACAGCGAGTTCTTAATTAGTATCGAGAAAACTTCGGTTCGTGGCAAACATTTTAAGGCTGGAAACGACTCAAGGAACGGTGACTTCGATCCTCTCGAGGGGGGAAAGAGAGTGTGCACGATGGCATTCGTATTCGAACTTTTTTATTCACACGAGGTAAGGTCATGAGGTATAACACTGACTTTGTGCTGAACGTTTGCCAGTCATCATAGGGTAATTATACGGAATAGGGGCGACCCCAACAATTTCAATGACCTTGAAATACGTTGTCAAGGTCAACATTCTGAACATTTTGTTCTATACATACACATGTATGTATAACTGTTGCTCGGCCTTAGTTTCAGAGATTGCAACAATGAATGAACATTTAAGAGATTTTATAACTATTAAAGTTAAATTTTAAATGATAACAATATTAATAAATATTTTGGCATATGAACATAAGATTTTTTAATATCTATACTTTTTGATAACGTATAGATTTCAGTTCGAAAAATTGGAAAAATGGGATTAATAACATTAAAAATAGAAGAATACAGATTTCATTAGTGAATGAACAGTTTAACCTGCAAATGAACACTTCTAACAGTTCTAACCAGTGAATGAACAATATTTTGCATATGAAAATAAATAAAAAAAACATGATGAAAAAAGACATCAAATTTGAACTATTTATTATATAATGCGTAAATAACACTTATAATTTATTAAATTATCATTGTTTAAGTAAATGAAATATGCTTATAAAAATGTATTACAAACAATTATGTAGTATTGTTTGGTTGAAACAATTCTAATAATAACATTCTTGGTTTGAGTAATATTAATAATAATATTTTGTAATTATTACTTTTTTACTGTTACCCCAGTTGCAGTCACAAACCTTCTTTAGTGAATGGGAAATAACGGAAGAAAGAAAAATCGGGTCTCGACTCTTAGAATCGGTTCACAGAAAAATCGAACAGCAGAGAATCGATTCACAAGTCCGATCTTTCAACCAAAAGAATCGAATCGAAGTCGAACAGCCAAAGTTCTCTGGTTGCCAAAAAAAGCTTGTCTCACGTGGCGTCACGGCTAGGGATGAATCGATACAAGTTATAAATATGAGTATATTACTCGATACTTTTGCTTCGATACCGAGTACTTTTGGTATCGATACGTACAGTTGTGATACCAAGTAGGTATCGAAAAAAGTACTCGTATCGAATGGCGTGAGTATCGACCCATCAACATTTGATATTGTAATTACTTTCAAAACAAAACAACGTTGTTTATATTAATAATTAAGCAATGTGTATTTAAATATTTTCAATATTAAAATAATATACGGTTAGGTGTGAGCTTCCAAAAATGGTATTTTCAAATATAGAACAAGATTTCCTGCATTGTTTCCTGCAGCATCTCTATCTACCATTTATATTATGTTTGACATAACCTTGTTCAATATACATACTACATCTCCAATGAAATATTTTCCAGTTAAATTTAGCTACTTTAATTCGCTTGCGAAGTCAAAGACTGCGTTTTCCATTTCAGCTGCTATTAAATATTTCATTTAATCTTTATTTATTCCTTTGTTTTTACAAAAATAAGGGGATTTCCCATTTTTCTATGCACAACATCATTGTCTTGTTATATATTCTATATTTTACTGGGTTTATTTTTCCAATATACATACTTAGAAGGATGGGTTGGTTTGGTTTGTCTAGATATTTTTGGGGCCGTCTTGCGTCGCAGATCTTGTGCCCCAAGTTGAATGTCTTCAGAATATCTCTGAAACTAAGTATGCTTGTACAAATAATATCTGATAATTAATACCTACATACATATTTATTCATTATGTATATCATACATTACATATATTGTATATAGTTTATACATATGTTTGTTTATATGTTTTATATTAAATAAATTGTGTTTTATTTTTTATCAAGGTATAAACAACTTTGGGGTTGGGTATCAAGATTAGGAAAATATAATTCGACACAAGTAGGTATCGATACTTTTGTTTCGATACCGAGTAAGTATCGTTACCTTCATACAATATTAGCAATGAGTAAAAATATCGATACCCTGGCGGTATCGATTCAACCCTAGTCACTGCCGCGCAAAGCGGCATCGAAATCGTCTCGAGGACGGCAGTGGCCATTTCGATTATCGGGACCCGGCAGATATAATTGAACGAAACCACGCGTCTCGTTGATGTGGCGCCGATCATCAGCCAATTGCATATCGGAATTAAAGCGGCTGCGCGGCATGTGAAATCAGAACATCCTCGCCGATTCTTATCAGCTGCGACTCGATTCTACGGCTCGGTCGATCGCCATCCAGATACATACGAATATTACAAATCATTAAGATGCTCCCCTTCGATTCGCGCCCGCCTCGACGCTTTCACATCCGTGTACAGTTGCAAATGTAAATAACGATTTTTACTTAATACGATGCATGGTGCGCAACTGGTTTTCGTGGAACTCCGGGTTTCTTTCTGGATAGGCGGCCGAACTTGAAATGATTGATTGTCTCGAACAGGGCCGTTCCTCGCGGGGGTGCAGGAGGTGCCCAGGGCGGCCAAACTCAGGGACGGCCGCAGATCGTTTATTATATGTAAAACTTGGACTAGTAAGAATAATAATCACAAGTTTTCTCATGCTTATGAACATTTCAGACCGACAGAAGCTAATCAAATTAATTACATATGTAATCTTTGTAACAGCAGATACTCGTTTAGATACCTACTAGAAGGAACTCTCTTTATGGGCAGCATAAAATAGCATACGATATTTAGCCATATTTAATGGATTATATTCCTGCAGGTAATTAATAGTCGCTATTTATCAACCATAGCATCATAATTATAAACATTATGCGTGAGTTTCGTACTTATATGTGGAATATACGAAGTATCACTAAAATAAACCATTTTTTAAGGACCTTTAGTTCATTGTATGAAAATAAAAATTCATAACTGTTCATAAAAGGGAACAATGATCCTTGAAAAATGGTTTTATTTAAAACGAATATATTATTATTATTATACAGGGTGAACCAGGAATCGTGATCAGTAGAGATTACTCTGTTATTAACAGTTCGATCGAAAATGTTTTTATCTGGTATGGCATGGTTTCGAGAGAGCTTTAACGTGATTATAGCAATTTTTTTGTTAACTTTTTTTTCATGATTTTTCGAGGTGACCTTCAATTTTCTGTAAATACACGTATAATTTTTTTACGGCTATCTGTTAGAGGATTTCAAGACGAATTCGATAAGTATGATAACATAACATGTGTTACTTTTTTTTTCATCTGGTTCGAGAAAAGATTAAAGAAATATTCGATCTGTAATATTACAAAAAGTATCGTATGCTACGCCATTGTACGCCTTCCGATGTTGAGCTCTTGCCTACTGTTTGTAAACATTTCGTTCTGTACATTGGAACACATCTAATATCTACTGATCACGATTCGTGGTTCACCCTGTATATACAGGGTATTTCACGTAACTTGACCACCTTAAATGTGTCGCTTATTTTGTATGATAGAAAAAATATCAGGGTAGAAAAATATTCTGTCCGAAGGCGCCAATACGGTGATGGGCCGAATTTTTTTCTCAAGGTCATTTTTTTCACTACATATTTTCACTACAATACTCTTATAGCATATAAAAAAACAAATCCAACGAGGTGCAATATGTTGACCTTCACGTGACCTTTAGCGAAAAAATCATGAAATGTTTGTCAGTAAGCTCAGTACGCGTTCGGGGACGGTAAATGAAGGAATTTCATTTTCATTGGAACAGTGTACCGTGTAATTGTCCCTGGTGCTTGTAAACAGACATTCGTATTCTCTTTTCATCGGCAGAAAACATGCGACAAAGGGTTCTACATGAATGTAGATCAATTACTGCAGAGCAACTTATATTGCACCTCGGTGGATTTGTTTTTTTATATGCTACAAGAGTGTTGTAGTGAAAATATGTAGTCCCATTAAAAAAAAATCCGATGACCTTGAAATCTCGAAAAAAAAAATAACCTTGAGAAAAAAATTCGGCCCATCACCATATTGGCGCCTTCGAACAGAATATTTTTCTCCCCTGATATTTTTTTTATCATACAAAATGAGCGATATATTTAAGGTGGTCATGTTACGTGAAATACCCTGTATATAAAAGTAAACACTGCATATCAAATTCTTAATTGAATAATATTAAATTGATAAGGGTGACGATACCTACTGTCTTTGTACCCGGGCGGCCAACAACCCAGGAACGGCCCTGGTCCCGAACAACGGTGTAATTAATTGAACGACTCGGCCGGCGACGTTTGATCAAACGAGGTGATATTTTCGCTGAAAAATTGATCACAACTAATTGGATTGATATGCGATATTTTCGGGTGGGGGAGAGTACGCCGAGTGAATTCATTTTATGTGCTTGCGTTCCAAAAGTATCTCTGCGATTTAAGAAACATAAATGAAATAAAACAAGTTTGAAGCATTACACTAGAAGGAGAAGGAAACGAATATATTCATTAAATTTGTATAAAATCACATTTTCCTTTTATTTGTAAGATTGTTCTTTCTCATTTTTCGACGTTTACTAAAGGAGTTCTTAATTGTAAGCAATATATTGTACGATTGCAGTTTGAATTTGAAATTGCATAAGAATTTTTAAGAATTTTCAACGTTCTTTTGATTTGAGTGACTCAATTTTAAAGTTACTTCCATTCAGTTACTTTTTAAAGTTTCTTTTTGCATTATTCGCTGAGTCTTTGGTCAAGTGAATTTGTATTTTTTCATATTACATATTAGGCTTTGTTACAGTTCAATAGTATAATAGTGTGATGCAAGGAAGTAGGGACCATCAGACTATCGTTGTTCTCCAATATGGCGGAATCGCGTCACGATCTTTGCTCTTAGACTGAAACTTTTAGTTTCGTTTTTACTGTAATTTTTACTTTCTTCATTCTGATTGTGGACGAAAATTAACACGATTTTTATATAAGTATTGAGGTATCATGTGCGTATAAAAGTTTTGCTGTAGTTCAGTTGAGTTAAATAAATCCTATTAATCTTTCGTTATTCTGATTTCTGCATTGCTACTTTGTATTCTTCATTTCGAAAGTTTTACCTTGTTTGATGTCGCAGGTTGCATACTATTTATAGTTGAGCATTCCAATAAAAAAAAAACATTAAATTAAAAATTCTCTGTTTTAATTTTACCGGAGTGTGGTTTTAACGCACCCAAATATTGCTTGAAGCATAAACCAGATTTACATGTAAATACATAAACTTGAATATATCTTATATTTAAACAATTTATTGTAATCAGAGACTGATATATTACAGTTAAAAGAATTTACGAAAAAGTAATCAATGCAGTGTAAGAATGGAACACATACTTAAGTTAATGGACGGTAGCAAAATTCGAAGATCATAAAATATATGTAAATAACTTGTGAAAATTTATATTTCATGATGACGATAAGTTTACATATGCATTGGTACATAAACATTTTTTAGTCATTTGTGCGTTCACGTTTACTTTCTTCGCTTTCATATTTGTTTCATCTCATCGCATCTGGCCAAAATTCCGCAAGGTGCATAAAATCTCGTGGCCAGTAAACACATTATTTACCGTTTACCTAACCGTATAATAAATATCCGTTCGGTACAAGTAGAATGAAAAGAAAGTTTTGTATTTCATGTGCATCGCATTAAAATATTCGCTGCGCTTCCGTATGTGATCCTCGAGTATGTTAATAACGTTTCAACCTTGACCTGAATCCTATGGTACTTTAAATTATAAAATCTCTCGAATCTGACGATGATAACATTTGTATTCTTATGTAATAACACGGTTATAAGAATAACGAAACATTATTACAGTGTACATAATATGCAATTCACAGTTAATCAGCGCCATTTGTGATGTAAGAAAATAGATAGAACAATTTAAACAAGATTTCTTGTTAAAATTATTAATTTACAGTGACATACGGAAATATAGAGTGTGTCCCACGAACTCTGTCTACCTGAAATATCTTCATTAATTCAAACAATATGCGAAAATGTTACGAATGAAAGTTGCAGGATTTGAAGAAATACACAATATGGTAATAATGCTGTCTTGACAGGTGGATGCGTAGAGGAGATGTAGAGGTCACTTTTGTTTTCGTCAATGGAATGTCCAGTTTTTTATGGCTGATTTAGATAGAATAGCGAATTCTGCGTATGAATGTACTAAGTACATTTATCCTGACACTTACGTCAAATATTATCCTCACACTAAAGTCAAATATCTCAAAAACGGTAGGTCTTAGGATAAATGTACCTTAGTACTTTTATGCTCAGAATTCGCTAGTCTATCGAAATCGAACATAAAAGGTTGGACATTCCATTTAAAAAAATAAATTTGATCTCTATAGCTCCTCTACGTATCCACCTGTCAGGAAATCATTATTATTATATTATGTATTGCTTTAAATCCTACAACATTTGTTAGTAATATTTTCGCGTATTGTTTGAAATAACGTAGATATTCCAGATGGACGGAGTTCGTGGGACACACTGTGTAGCCATATCCTTTTTCCGCAGCACAGTTACACAAATGTATTATCATTATACCATTAATTTCAAGTAGGTATCCTCTTAGGGAAATTAGGTTTCTTACACTACGTTGTATTAAAGTGTTACTATAAAATAACATGTAGTACATTTTTTCTTCAACATTTCTTAGGATTAATAGGAATAACCACGACGATACTCCGATAATCCAGATGCCTATTTCTGCTAAAACACGTCATCTACTTTAGGATCGTTAATAACATTTATTAGATTAATTATATTAATTTTTATTATTATAGAAAGATTGATTGCAAAACATCATCATCAGAATGACTACAAACATACCCTCTTTTAAATCACTCATTTAATGAACTACCTATTATTTGAACAATCTAATTTATAATATGGCAGATTAGTGCAATAGATTTAAGATCTATTTAAATTGAACTATTTTATTAATAATTATACTTATAATTATTGCTGTACCATCACTTAAAACATTATACTTTATTGATGAACTTTGAAAGCCTACATTTTTTACTATTAAATCAATTGGACATCAATGGTATTGAAGATATGAATATTCAGATTTCCTAGATATTAAGTTTGACTCCTATATAAATAATATAGATAATTTAAAATTATTTCGATTATTAAACGTAGATAACCGAATAGTTGTACCCTTTAAAACTCCTGTACGAATATTAACAACGTCGTCAGATGTAATTCATTCATGAACAATTCCATGAATAGGAGTAAAATTATATTCAATTCCAGGACGAATCAATTAAATATCATTAATCTCTTCACGACCAGAATTATACTTCGAACAATGTTCTAAAATCTGTAGAACAAATCATAGATTTATACCTATTGTAATAGAAAGAACAAATAATAAAAATTTTATATATTAATTAAAATCAAATGTAACAACTAAGTAAAGACACATTGTGCACGATAGAGAAGATCTGAAATGTACGTATATAACATGAAAACTATAAAACAAATATACAACTGTGCGCAAAATATAAAACCTGTCATATTCAGTAAAAATGAAACACGTTAAATTATAAATCCACATATTGAATGTTCTGACATTTATAAAAAACAATTCGACATTATAACAAGAAATAAATATTGTTCGAATGGTTGTGAAAGTATCGAATACCAATCTGTACATTATTGATAGGTTGCACAAGTTCACCTCGTATAATGCAAGATTGATCAATGTAAAAATACAGAAATAATGGAGCTTGATATATAACCAGTCGAAAAACAAAATCTTCACGATCAGAATGTAGCGTGTGATCGGAGTCACACGTAACGTGGCCAGCACGACGGTGATTAATTGGTTCGTTTACACCGGGACTAATTATTCTCGATGCAGTTGAGAACTTGTCCCACGGTATGCGACGTGTTCCACTTCTTGGTCCCATTGAAAGTTACAACTGCGACACTCTCAGTATCAGTATGTATTCGAACGTACTTGCGCGCGTCTGTTACCAATTTATGGCGCCCGTATTCCTTCTGAAATCTCTAATTCTCGATCTCGAAATCGAAGGTCAAGTTTTCTATATATGTATTCATTCCTAATACGCGTATAATTTCTATATTCTATTCGACTGTCTGAAAACGTACGATCTTCTAAAATATCGGTAGAGTTTTCACAGTGATTTTCTTGTGCACCTTTACATATTATCATCCAACACAAGACCAGATTTACAATGGAGGACAAAAGTATTCGTACACCCTTTAAAACGGAACAACTTTTTTCAAAGTGGTTCGAGTGACTTGAGTTCTTTTGTGAAGTTAGGAACGTTAGTTTACTAAATGATGTGTGAAAAAAAAATTGAAAAATTTACAATTGGTCGGAATCGCAAAGAAAATAGTAATATATATGTATACAATTGAACTTTACTTTTCAGGACCAAAAATTATCGACTCTTTTTATACCCCCTGGTAGTGTTCAACGAGTAGAATCTAAAAATGCAAGTTTTAAGTTTAGGAGTCCAACGGTTAAATAGTTATGGGTATGTAAGTCCAAGTATTTTTAGCGTACTTTATAAGTTAGTTTAACGCCATATTGTTTCAATTTAAAATTCGTCCGATGAGTACTGTCACTGCTTGTAAGGAGATATACATGGGCGGCGGCCATTCAAATATGCTTGTAAAAAAATAACCACTTATTCAAAGCGAAAGTATTCAATATTCAAGCGAAGTACTGATTCTGAGTTGGCTAGAGACATTTTACGGAAATAAACCACTTATTCAAAGCAAAATACTGAATTTGTGAATTCCACTCATTGGACGAATTTTGGATAGAAGTCAATATGGCGTTAAACTAACCTGTAAAGTACGCTAAAAATACTTGGATTTACATCCGCAAAACTTTTTAACCGTTGGATTCCTAAACTTAAAACTTGCATTTTTAGATTCTACTCGTTGAATACTATCAGGGGGTATAAAAAGAGTCGATAATTTTTGTTCCGGTTTTAAGTAAAGGTTAACCTTAAATTTGACTAGAAGGTAATTATTCGGAATAAGTCCATTCTCACCGATTTCAATGACCTTGAAATATGTTGTCAAGGTCATCGTTCTAAATAACTTTTCCCTATATATGTTACCGTCGCTCTGGCCGCTATCTACCGATACTGTATACTGTAATGTGTTCTGTATGGGTATTTATGTAGAAAAAGGGCAACTTCGTGTATGACCTTGACCTTGTCTATATTTTCAAGGTCAACGTCCTGAGTAACCTTGACCTTGAAAAAATAGGCAGTATGCAATATTTAAGAGAAGATACATATTTGAAGGAGTGATCGGAGTAGGTCTGAGACTAGGTTTGTCAGCTGGAGGAGTGGCAGCCACTCCCCCAAAACAATAGATGAGTTTCTATCTGTTTTTCGGATATTCAGAAAAAACTTTTGTTAAACTTAGATTTGTGACTGGTAGTGTGTATTCATCAGAGCTGGTTAAATACACACCACCCAGTGTTAACCACGCACCCAACATCCCACCAAACACAAGTTTAGTTATGAATATCTCCAAAACCAGGAAAGAAGTTTCTTCGTTGGGCCCCAGAGTACATCGTGTGTGTCTTGTGTTTGGTGGGATGTTGGGTGCGTGGTTAACACTGGGTGGTGTCTGGTGGGATGTTGGGTGCGTGGTATAATAATTAATTAATAAATGAAAACCTGAAAAAGTATCATGTAAATTGGAACATATTTTCCTGAATATCTCGGAAACTAAGGCTGAGCGGCGGTAACATGTATAGGGAAAAGTTTTTCAGAATGATGACCTTGACAACATATTTCAAGGTCATTGAAATCGGCGAGGATGGACTTGTTCCGAATAATTATCGAAATCATTTTTGAGAAATAGTACAGTCAGAACTGAATATAAATCCTTATCCCATAGCAAATGTTATATCGAAACTTTTACTATAGGTCAAAAGACGCTGATCGACCATTCGATGTTGCGAGGGTTTAACCCGATCCCACGATCGGCGTGGTACACACAGACGCGTTCATAATTCTTCATTTGTGTCGTGTAAAACGGCCGGAAGAGCTCTGACGTTCGTCTCGTCACGGAAGTTTGACGCACGTGTTATCGGCGCCTTTCAGACACTCTCATCCCCCGAAGATCACAAAGAGTCCTTTCACTGCCTAATTAGGATGCTTTCGAGGCACTTGTACGCAGCGAATGTGCCTCTTTGACACATACAGCCTGCCTATATTACTGTTTTCAGGCTTATTAACGAGTAGGGAAATGTGCGTTTCACGGTCGTTCAACTGCCTCCGTCCGTATTCACGTTACCCTTGCTACAAAGGATGCGATTATTGAATAAATGCTTCCCAACGGATCAGAACTATACGGGCGTGGTGTTTCAGGAGGATTTGTAGGATGCTACGTTTTGGTGAAAAATGTTCGACGTAGGTACACGTGACTACTGCTCGTAAGTATCAGGACACTTGGTAGATCTGTAGTAAGATTACATGCAAGTTACTAAATTATGTAAGTTAATGATTGAAAACGATATTTCGCACCTTCTTATAGGATAAGTAGATTACAAACATTTAATTATTTATTGAAAACTTTACGTGTAGTGCATTCAAATTGAATATGCGGTTTATTCATGTATCCGTCGATTTTAAGTAACACTGCATTAACTACATAATTGTAGTAGTTTTTCTGTCGGGATTTTAATTGTCCCTGAAGTGATTATCTTCGACGCGTAGATGAACTTTTTATCATAGAGCTTAGAAGTAAAACAATAAACGGATAACGTAATAGTAATTTGAATTGAAATTTATTAAAGTTTATAATAGCATTATAATGAACGGAACAATATCTTGTGTAGTTTCGATTGTTTACTTAAACTATTTTGCAATCTGGTTTTGTTAATGTTCCATCCAAAGTGCTAATAATCGTGCAATTATTTCGTACATTTACACCAGTTCGTATTTTTAGGGAAAAATCTGCATCAAAATATGTATTCCGAGTCCGTCAGGATTTTGTCCCGATAGCGTAGGAGTGATTTATTATAGAGTACGGCTACAAATTCTCCTGCTTGTTGAAATATGAAAGAAATACTATTTCTACTTTACTTAACAAACGTAACTGATAATGTTAAATTATCTTATTAGTAAATCAAACTCGATACTAAATCTTTTAAAGATATATGAAATTATGACAAATTATCTTGTAAAATATAATAAGGAATTAAGTAAAAAATATTTCTAAGTAAATGACTGAACAAATAAAAATGAATGTTACACCTTCTAAAAATGTATGAAATTACACCGAGTACATACGTAGTTTTAATGTAAATAGGAATCAATCGAAGAAACTATTCGTTGTAGTCGTTAAAAAATATTGTATTCATATTTTATGTTTTATGAGTCACAGTTGGTGTTAATCTATTCCCTCGAAATCGCGGCCTCCTTGTTTGACGTCAATGCGGCTTCTTAGCACGAGCCCTCCATAAACGTAACAGGATCCCATACGGGTGTTCCTCGGCCCGTTTCTTGTGCGGCTACGTTCCCACACTTTCCGCACCATTGAAACGTACACCAGAAGAATTCACCCCTATACATACCACGAGGGTGGGAGCTAGAAAGCTCCGAACTCATAGAAATTAAAAGCACCCCTCCCTTTCAGGAAGTCTTTCAGTAGAAGCGTGTAATGCACGAGCTGGACACGAAATTGAATGAACCGGACCGTTTCCGCGTTTTCTAAACTTAACCCCGATACTATGAAATGTCCTTTCTTCCTCTCTACCGTGTGTCCCCTCCTTCTTGGCGAGCAACAAATGAGCACCCTGGATTATGAATTACGGAAGAAAGGATTAACTGATGCGAATACACCGTGATACAATAAAACCCCGATTAATAGGAATCGATTAGGTGACACGATATTGGAATAATCGAACGATGATATCTAGACATATGAAGTTTTTTCTGTTTTGTTCTTATTGCAAGTGTAACATTAAAATGTTATTTTTAATAAGAAACGATAGATAAGTAATGATGTATCTATTTAATTATTGTCATTAAATTGTGTGGGTTTATGCAAATATAGAGTGTTATTACAGAAACCGAAATCAGATATCTGTTTACTCTATTATGCTTATCTATAAAGTTAAAAAAGAAATGGATTTTTGGGTTTTAATATTTTCTTACAGTACATCATTTTAGAAATATTGTGTGAAAGTTTGAAGTCGATCCGACCAAAATTGGCGGGATTACGCCCATTTAAAGTATACGGCTTTGGAAGTTTCGGAACAAATATAAAGTGGTAGAATCCCTTTCTAGGAGTACTTGAGTCATGAATACTGTGCCCCAATGCAATTTATGATTGCGTTAATAAATATACAGTTTGAAAACCACATTTTCAAAATCGTTGACCAAAATACCTCGAGAACCGCTGCACCGAACTATTTCAACTTTGGTGGACTTATTCCATACATAAAAATCTAGTGTTTGATCGTGGCTTTTTATATTTCATTGCGTAGTTTTTATTGAACGATTTTTTTGGCGAAAATCGATAGTTCGATTTTGAACAGCCGCCATTTTGTCGTAAATTAATTTTTCTGGATAACGAACGATCGGGCACTAGATAATTTAATATATTAATTAAATTTGCTCGGAGTTTTTATTTTAAATAAACGAACTCGAAGTTACAGTGGTCACCGCAAAACGTCTAAAATAAAAACGCCGCCGAGAGATCGCTCATATTTTCCCTATTTATTCATATTCTGCATTGAAATTATTACTATAAGCATTTTAAAATGTACACTTTCGAATACAATCACGTGTGTTTAAAAAAGTCTTCAAGTTTTTTAAAAATAAATTCCGAAAGTACATGTCTTTTTTCGACCTCGCAAGTAGGCATAAGAGTTTTATAGGTTTCTATATAAAATGCAAATCTCATTGTTCTTTATTTACTTTTATCCTATAGTGAATTATAAATGACATTTTTCTGTTTTATAGAGTTTTTCTTAATATAACAATTTTAGATTACACGTTCGTGAATCTTGAAATTGACACGGAATGTTTATCATAAAGATGAATTATTTCCTGTCCATATTTTCTATATTCGATGTTCGAAAATCCATATGTATGTACATGTTTGATATTTGCAATTAACTTTGGGAAGAATTCGAGTGATTTGTAATCATTCGTGATCAATAGACTGCGGATTTTTATGCAAAATGAAAGTTTCTGAAGTAATTTATAAAGATTGGAGCAATCCTAGTTTATTTTCCCTCTTAAGTATCGTATTGAAAACTCGTTGAATCCGATGAAAGTTTCGTTTTTTATTGTATTTCACAGAGCCCTATAAACTATAAATGCATAAAATCCGCAGTCTAGTGATCAAAGTTTCAACGATGAAAGATTGAAGAAAATCAGTAAACACAAAATATCATTTTATGTAAACTTTCAGTTTTTAATATGTTAAGTGACAATTAAAGAGAAAACAAGGTACACAACTTTTTCCCGCGAACGTTTTATCGCGTTCGGCATAGGTATTGGCCGCGGATGACGCACAGAAACGGAATTTCTTCCTATTCAAAAGGGTAGAAATTTCCATTTCGGTTCGTGTCACGGAATTCTTCAAAAGTTCCCGTAAACGTCACGTGTATTTGCATTCGTCGGCGAATTCAGCCGCGTGAAAAGTCTTTTGCATTAGTGGTACCCCCCACCGGGAAGGGGGGGGGGGGCGCAGGTGTCCTGGGAAAATTGAAGCTGGGGATAGAAGTGCACGTGTGGTGTGAACAGTTCACCCACGGGCTGTTCAACAGGTAGTCGTCTTCTCTTGTCAGGGATCCATTTACGACAACCCCCCTCCTGGAGGCAACCTTTTGTGTCCGCAGGGGGTGAAGACGAAAGGGGGTAACATTTTATTGGTGCACATGCATATGCAAATTTCTGTGTACTCGACTTACTGACTCATTACCCTTCGCCTTTTGCGTCATATATGAGTACATGTCGCGTAGTATAGCTGGCATAAATGGAGTACTTCCACGTTAATAAATACATACTTACAAAAATTTTGCAAGTTATTCTCGGCGATATGATACGTCTACTATTGTAAGTTACATATTTCAGTTTTTATTACTATTGACGTTCGATTTCGAAATTTCTAGTGATTAACGACTGTTTAGTTTTATGGTATTATCACAAATAGACTAGTCAGTAATTACTGATGGAAACTAATAATATGTATTTAAACACAACATGTCTGATTTCAATTGTGGTTATTTAATATAATATTTTTATTATTTTAAATAATTAATTAATATAATATCAATTCCGTGATACGAAATGAAATTACTGTAATTATCATATTTGTATAGTTCTCACGTTATATAATATGCAAACATTTACTTTCATCCCATTCAAGATAGATCCGGGCACTACAATCTTGCTTTCTCACTTGCTAACATGAATTTGGCACATGATCTACGCTATCTAAGACAAGATATTGATCATATATTATGGCAATGCCCTGTATTTGACAAACAAAGAAAGAAACTAATTGATGGACTGCGAATCCAAGGCTTTTTTCTTCCATTATCTTGTAATGTGTTACTTTGCAAATCCACCGTAGCAATAGACAACCTAGTATATGCGTATCTTATCGAATGCAATCTAAAGATTTAAAGAAATACCGTATTAATAAATAAGTGTATCAACAAGTTTAAACGTTTGTTTTTCTAAAACGTTTTGCAGAATAATCTCCCCACGGAGATTAAAACTACGTTAAATAAAAAAAAGATCCCATCAAAGATATGCCTAAAGCTGCGTCTACACTGTATGACATAACATGTTTCGTGTTATATAGCAAGCTATATGTTATCCATCTAGTGTGACACCATTATTAATATTAAGATGCGAAATATTGTATACACTTGACAGACTCGTCTGAAAGGTATAGTCGTATAACAAGTTACAAAAACATGTTCTATAGCAAGGTTATACAATAATTTGTCGTATAACACTGTTTTACTATATAGTGTAGACGCAGCTTAATAACTGTTAAAATAAAAATGATTAATGCTTTCGTAAAAATAATGATTATGTTTTCCAATTCAATCCGCCGCGATCCACGCATTTCCATAAAATCGCAAATAATTTGAGAAGGGAGGTACCGTTAGATAACACTTCCGCAATTAGTTTCTCGTTAGAAGGTTTACAAGGGTCGCCGAGGGTCGGGGCGTTCGCGCGCGTATTCGATACAGGTGGTGAAATCATTGCCAGAAACGTTGACACTCGGAACCCGTGCATTGCACGTGGTCGACACGAGACCGACCGTCAACCCTCCTCGCTCATTAATTTCGAAGAGGTCTTGTCGGCGAGAGGGGTCCGGGTGAAGTAAAGAGGGTTGGCGGACGAGTCACGAAAAATCGGCGCGGAAGGAGCGATTGGAGGAGGGGGGGGGGGGGCTGTACAGACCCACCAACCCGGTCAGTTTAACACACCTAGTCGCGAATAAGTGTGCAAGGCGCGCATTTAGCGCCTGGAGGCTCTTTCACGATGCACGCTTATGCGAAGATATCGGCAGCTGGCCTGGAATCGTGAGAGACTCAGGCAGATGGCCTGCCCCGAAAACTCCTCCACGGCGCTCGCGTGTACGTGCACACGACCACTAAGATCCCCGACACGCCTTCCTAAGGAAGGAACCACCGAGGATGTTTCCCACGGACTCCTGCAGCCTCTCATCTGCCGTATTACTCGGGCACACGAATGTGCCCTGGATTCCCTCCATCCCTCTGGCTCGCTCCTCTTCCCCCCTTCGTCGTCATCGTCGTTCTTCCTTCATTCTCGGTCGCCAAAACGCTAACGCGAAACGGGTGGGGGGGAGACCCCCCCCCTTGTCTCTTAATTCCTTTGCTCGGTTTCCATTATTCCGTTGGGTCTACCGAGATTGTGGAATAGCGGCGAGAGATTTATCGTCGCGACATTGTTCGCGTTTAATTGACCCGCTTTAACGCGCCACCTGACTGTTTTGTTCCCGTAATCGTCGTGTCGGGGCTGGTTTTCGCGGGCGTCGCTATCCTGTTACTATTTGTCATGCGTGTTCCGTCCTTAACGTTGCAATTGTTACGACATGATGCAACGGCCTTTTATTGAACATTTAATGCAATTCTTTTAGCGTCTCGGAACTTTGTTATAGCATTATATGTGTCATAGGGTACATGGTCTTTAGTAGTAAGCAGTTTTGTTAGCTGGATCTACATTAATGTATATAAATTTAAATAAGTCGTAATAACTAGACTGCGGATTTTTATGCAAAATAACATTTTCTGAAGTAATTTATAAAGACAGGAACAAATGTAGAAATTTATTTTTCCTCTTAAGTATCTTATTGGGTTCAGACTAAAACAGAGAAATCATTGAAACCGTTGAAAGTTTTGTTTTTTATTGTATTTCACAGAGCCTTATGAGCTATAAATGCATAAAATCCACAGTCTAGTAATAACAGTTCTTAGCTTAACAATTACATGATAATTGAAAGTTAATCGTCGTTGGTTATCACTAGACTGCGGATTTTATGCATTTATAGACTATACGGCTCTGTAAGATACAATAAAAAACGAAACTTTCTGCCGAAGTAACGGATTTTTTATTTTATCCCGAACCCAATAAGACAGTTAAGGGATGAAAGGAATTCCTACTTTTGTTCTTGTCTTTATAAATTACCTTATAAAATGTTATTTTGCATAAAAATCTGCTCTCTAGTTATCACTATTTCCTAAACTAATTCTAGACCACATCAAACCATGTACCATTAAAGTTTCACAAGCGTTACACACGTTCGCACAGCCATTCCAAATTCATAATTGAATTTTTCGAATCGCAAATCCAAGTCTATTGCAGCCAAAAGCTAATATGGTTGTACCACAATTATCACTACCACAGATATTTATCAGCGGGTTTCTCTACGAAGATAATCTAATCGCAGTCGATTCCGCGGCGCACTGACACGCGAAATACCGTCACGCTCGTGCCATTAAACGGTCATTTCGATAGGGCCCGAAGTGGGCTAGGTAGTCAGCTCGAGGTTTTTATGTTTAACACGTTCACTGCCGAGCGTGTTCTGCTGGTTTTGTCTTCAGCACCAAAGAGTGATTGCCTATTAGAATCATATGACAATATGATTATACGTGTTGTGCAAAATTATCATGCGTGGTACATTAATGTTGGTGCCCGTCATCTATGACCCCCACAGCATTAGAGTATGTTTTCAGTCAATAATACTATATTTCGAACATTACAGACAAATTTTTAGCAATGTTTTATTTCGTCTATTATTCAATGGTTATTTTGTTTCATTTTTTATTTCCCTTTTTTAGTATCAGTCTCTCAGGAATTTTGATGTGTCGCAGTTCATATAATAATTTGAATCAATTATTTCATTAAAATTACCCATACAATAAATAATATGATATCAGAAAAAGAAAGTTCTACAAAAAGTGTCAACATTTTGTGAATTTACAAAAAAACACGCTTTTCTGAACGTTTTTGTATTATTCTTAAAGCTTACGTCTTTAAAGCTTCAGTTACGTGTGATATTAGAGTTAAAAAACTGAAATATTTTTGGATAAGTTTTCAACCTTCGAAAACTCGAGCTCAGTACATCACTTCACTACATACAATTTATACGACTCGAGCCTTCAAGCTTAAAGGCTCGAGCGTTAAAGTCTCGAGGGTTCGAGCCTTTAGTTAGGGTTTCGACTCGAGGCTCATTTGAACAACACTAGAGGCACGGCTAGAAGGTAAGTAAATCACGTCGCGGGAGCGGTAGCACACTGCCAATATAATTCTAAGCGATCAGTGCTCGGCGTAATCGGCCGATAGCGTGGTAAATCAAACAGCGAAGAGTAAGTCGAAACCTGTTGCATACGCGTCGGGCGTGTACTCCGCCACGCGCGACCACGTGTCGGTGCAGACGCGTGGGCCAACGCACGAGAGAACCCCGGGAATCGCCATTAAGTGGGCAGCTAAGATTGGCTCTCGTTTACTTTTCCCTCTGTCTTTCTTGCCCCCGTTCACCGATATTGCTCTGTCCTGATCTCTTTCGCTCGTGCGTCCTTCCTTTCTTTTTCTCCTTCGTGTCCTCGAGTGGGCGGGAAGATACAAGTAGTGCCGTGATTGAGAGAAATGACACATAAAGAGAGAGGGCGAAGATAGAGGGGTTAGTGCCGTAGACGCGACTGGTATTTAATGAATGATTCGAACACCAAGGAAAGTTGTACCTAATCATTCTTGCGGCAACCGATGAGATTCACGACTTTCATGGACGTTTTCGTTGCTCCGGCCGTGTTCGTGCGTTAATTGAGATCGAGCTGAGAGCCCATTACGTTTAAATAATATTTTCATATTCGTGGCGGTTACATAATGTAAATGTCGCGGTAACTCGCAGATATTGGGGACCGATCATGCGAGGCTACACACGGTATTTTAAATGAACGTGGATGAATGGTGGACGCTGTTTCCAGGGTGTTTACACTAGAAACGCGATTGTACGAATTAATCGAGAAACAAGTCGGTTTTGGTAAGCGGTTTTCTTGAATAATTACTCCCAGAGAAACAAATTTTGATATAATGTCATGAAGCAACTGGAAATGAAACAGTTTTGAAAAATAATTCTTCATTGAAGCGAAGAAAGAAATTAATAATCTGTAGATTGAGCGAAATTTCATCATTTATTTCTTCTAGTTACTTTCGCTCATCTTAATACACTGTCCAACGCAATTCCTGCTTTGTGGTGTAATTGTATATAGTAGGTGACATTATTTCTTCGTCTGTATCATTATTTTCTTACATCATTTTCGTCGTAATTTCAGTTTGAGTGCATCTTCAAAGATCGCTTTAATTTCAATGTTCCATGGGATACTTTCCGATTCAGTATGATTGCTTAAAATTTCTCTGATAATTTTACATAACGCGTTGAATGACTATGTAAAACTGTAATTCGTATTATTGTCATCAGGAAATAATATGTGTACAAGTTTTAAGCAACGGACTTGTAGTCCAATGAATACGTGACATTTTGCATGTTTCGGATAATCGACGTTTCACTATACTATTAATATTTTTTCTAATTATTTGTTAAACCGCTCACATTAGATTTTATACATGATCAATCAAAGTCTGGACGCTTTAACGGATCTCCAGCGACACATAGGAATGCATCATAACTGTAATCCTGTCCCATTTAGCGAGAAATAAGTAACATTGAGAATGTTACTCCCTGTCTTGATTGCGATCTGATTTATCCTATATATTCCGCCGTATTAATGAAGTTTCTTATCGAACTTGCGCGTTTGATACGTTTGTATTTAATTACGGCGGAACGTAACGAGGACGTTTAGAAACAGACGGAAGTGGAACAGTGGTATCACACGCGTAGATCGGTTCGATATTCTCACGGCAGTCGCGATTGATAAGGGGACGTTTCACGCTTGGTCACACTTAATTTGCAATAACTTTCCCAACCATGACCGGAAACGTAACGGGCAGCTAGATTGTGTGATACGTTTTGATTAAATATTAATTACGGTATCGGTTCTCGATCCGAAAAAATTGAAAGTGCTTCTCCCTCGCGAGGCACGATTTACTTGCATGCGACGAAACCTGTTGCGCGGAATTTCCTATACTTATCGGGTTTCGAGCAAATGATTTAACTTTGATGATTAAGTTTCGTTCAGTTTGGGACAGTTTCTTGTTCGTGTGATTCATTTTTGGAATTGCAGGAGCAGGATTCGAAGAGAAATCTTCTTTCCTTTAATAATTATACTGTTTAATTAAAACGCGTATCTGCGTACACTGTGAATTTTATTGGACGTTTACAGCAGTAACTGACCAGTATTCTGGCGTCTGTTGATTATTGAATACTTTCTCGAATGAAAAAGTTCGATAATTCTTAAACCGTACTTTCGACGTATTGTTATATTATTATACTATTTTATATCTATAAATCAGTTATTAGACAGTAATGATAGCTAATGCACTCCTATGAATTTTTTGTAATTTTAGAAGATATGTTGTACTAATTTGAAGAAATCTTTTCACAATCAAATATACTTTTAGTCTTATATACGACTATTGGGAAAGCATGTTTGTTTATCCATCGAACGAAAAATATTTATTAATTTTTATATCAGAACTTTTTAAATATTTTCAGGTTTATTATCGATAAAAATGTTCGCGTATGTGTACGTTAGTATTTGTTGCTTAATATCGTTGTACTTAACGCAAAAATATGTTACGTCAAGTGTAAGCAGTAAATGGTATTTGAAAAATTCTACAAAATATGTTCCTGATATTGAATGCTTTGTCAAATTTTTTTTAAATCAAAATAAGATCTTGTAAATATAAGTACACCAACATGTGAACTTTATATAAGTTATGAACTTAAAAAATTAATATTAAAAATGAATTTGCAATTTAAACGTCAAAGACGCGACTACGTGAGTATGAGGTGATGACGAAATCATACTAAATAAGTAGCCATAATTTTACTATTCAACCTGCATCTATTGTACAAAATGAATTTTTAAAGTAAAGAAACTTTACTTTAATTTTTGTGGTGACAGTTATAGGGACACTGGAATTACTCGCGAATTTTATTTCATTATTGATTAATTCTTCAAATTTAATATGTAAAACATTATATTTCAACGTGAGACGATTTGTAGGTTAAATAGCACGTAAAGTGATTAAATGAAATTACGCTACAATCTTAGGGTGGCAGTAATTGGGACATTTACCCTAGTCATCAACCGTCGAATTACACCTGAGATTCCACGATCCTCGGAAGTGGCATTCGAACCGGCACATGTGGGTCGGGTAAACAAAAAACCACTTTACCGGAGTGGTGCGCGGAGGTTGTTTTGAAAAGAGAGAGCTCCCGTTCGAAAAAGCGCGGCAAATGGACGCGCGTGCACGTAGTACGCGCGGTGCGTCGTATCATTCTGGCGGATACATATGTATTATGTGCACGCTATCTCGTATGGTGTGTGTGCAGTAGTTGCGCGCGCACGCGCGTCATGGCGCGACGACGAACTAGTGATGGCAGGCGGCGGGGCAGGGGGGGGGGGACACGTTACGGCAGGCGCATCCTTCGCCTTTTCTCGTGGCTGTCTCACAAGGTGACGCCGATGCCTCGGGACTGTGGGAATTCGGGACATGTGCGTGCCTACACACGCCGTGCTCGTGGTCCGCACACGAGGGGGAAATCTCGTGGTGTTTGGAAAGAGAGGAGTGCAACGGTTGAGGGGGCGAAAAGGGTACGGGGAAGACCGGACCTACGCTGTCCCGCGGCGCAGCGGCCGCCATAAGGCAAGGAATCCATGGGAATATCGAGCATGTGCATCGGTTCGCTCGTGTGCTGCACGAGTTATGGAGTGGCTGGTCACCCTCCTTTCCCTCCCCCCCTTTTTTTCTCTCTTCTTAACCCCACTCTCCTTCCGTATAAGGGATTCCGTGACCTGGCGCATTTAAGGATTTCTTAACCACGTGGCTGCATAGGGAAACGGGCTGCAACGTGGGGTGGTTCGCCCTTGTGTCCTGTGCCCCTCCTCCCGCTCCTCGTAGCTCGTGATCGCCGCGTGGCGACTCGGAACGTCCTCCTCCAATTATGCCGTTCGAGTGCCCCTCTTACAGTTGACTGTCGCTTCCTGAAATTGCTAATTACTTTATTTGTCGTAGTTCCTTCTTCTTTTTTTTAATTTTCACTTGTTTAGAGAAAGTGGTAGTACATACTCGTGTGTATATTATTTTGTCGTGAATGTTTGGGTCATTGTAAAAATCTCGATACGTTTGTAATGTGCAGGTTTAAAAATCTTGGAAAATATTATAAGTAGACTGCGGATTTTTATGCAAAATTTTCTAAAGTAATTGTAGAAATTTATTTTTCTTCTTAAGTATCTTATTGGGTTCGGACTAAAATAGAAAACTCATTGGATCCGATGAAAGTTTTGTCTTTTATTGTATTTTACAGAGCCCTGTGAGCTATAAATGCATAAAATCCGAGCAACAATCTGAACACAGTATATGCCATTAGAGGAAGGGAAGAGGTTATTGTAAACAATGGGGGTTATATACTTGATCAAACAAATTATCTTATAAAGCAGTTATTTCTCTTTTAGATTTAAGAACATTTTATCAAGACGTTTGCACTGACCTTGTGTGTGTTTATATACAGCTCAACACGTCAAGGTTTGTATGCTTTATCTTGTATTAGAAAATGGCGACATAAATATGTAACAGGTGATTGTGAATAAAACAACATTTGAAACACGTTTTCTAACACGACGTAAAATATACATAAAGAGAATTTTGCAAGATAACTTACCAGAGCTATGCATGTATAATAAATAATAGAAAAGAACGAAACATATGTAAAATCACAATTTACAGTACTTCTTAAATGTGACAACTTACTATGCTATCTGCTTTCATAATTTTTGTCGGTAATATCACTTAATAATAATGTTGTGTTTATAGTTTAAAGGTCAGATATTTGAGTTACTTGCTATTTTCGATGTACAGAATTTTCAATAGTTTCTTTCTATATTTACTCGTAGTAACGTTAACTGAAAATGCTGATATTGTTTGATTATTCTTTATTAAGGCGTTGAAAGTATTAAGATTGAGAAAGTCATTAGCATTAAAGATAGATTTACAATTTCCATTAATCTTTAATCGTTTTCAGTGTTCAAATTTATATTTATTGTTACATATAAACCAACATTATTTCCGTGCATTGAAATGAAAAATATCATTCCGCTAATTACTATCCGTCCAGTGCTTTTAATTGCAATGCTTTTTGATTCCAATTTGTAAATTGTAAAAAAGAGTCACTATCTATCAATTTTTTCCAATCGACCACAGTTTTCTTTTTGTTGCGGTTGTATGGTTAAGTTAACATTTAGCAAAAATTACAAAAATAAACCTGCTTGAATTCACAATGATTATGTATTATTGTATTATCACCTCGTTATAATAAGGTCGTCCTAATTTTATAGTCAGTTCGGAATTGAGTAATGCAACATATTTCCATAAATAATAAATATATAATTTTGCAATAATAGTTTGGCTTATTATTTAAGCAAAATTAATAATACCAATATTATTGAATATTACTAATAAAGTGTTAATACTATTAAAAATATTAAGTACTGTTAAGATAATTATTCAAGCGAGTCATTTGTATCGTTTCGAGAAATAGAATAAGCGTTTCTACTCTGTAGAAACTAATTTCTACATAAGTCTTAATAATACCCTTCAGTCGTTGGCATTTGATCTTGAATCTCTGTTTAGCAGCTCCCATATTTTCCTGACGTTCCGATTATCTTGCCAGATTTCGCAGGCCATTCGTTCTCGTTACTCGTGATACATGAAACAGTGGCACGTTTCCAAACGCATTTTCACCCACTTATCCCTTTTGTCTTGCTAAATATAAACGATGCAAGTGTTTCTCACGATATAGATGCTCAATTACCTTTAAACGAAGCTCGTAAATTAATTGGGGTCGGAGTTGAGAAAAACTGTTTTCCATATAAAAAACTCTGAATTCTTTTATCTACAAGTAACCAAAATTCCAATACCAGAATTGAATAATACGTTCGACCTAAAAGACTTATCTAAACTAACTGTTTAACTAAAATTGTAATATATTTGATTTATGATTCATTGGAAAAAATGTTTCAGAACATTTAGTAAAATACATTTTTTCCCCTGTGTAACAAATTATCTGATGTTTCGTCATGTTTATCGTAAAATAAAGTGTCATTTTCATGAATTACTATCTCAAAGTATATGAAGAATGTTTAATGTGTGTGGAATATAAATGAATTTCTGTTACCTACCGATAGTATGAAAAGTTTAAACTTGTAATACATTTTCTTTAACTTATAATAGGTATTGCTCATGATTTTCTAGCAAAGAAATGAAGCGTATATTATATGGAAATAAATCGTATATTATAATATTTTATTGCGTCACATGTTATATTTTTTTATTATATCTAATCTTTATTAATTCAATTAATTCATTATAAATAATTCTAATCATATCCAAAGTGGCTAATCGTCTTGATTATTATGTTTTTCTTCGACTTTGAAGGCTGCACGTGTTAATATGTTCAGAAGGAAAAGATAAAGGCTTATTTTCAAAGGGAAAATTCTTTGTAAACCGGTCTTAATTTTTCAGTTGACGGCTGTTGGCATTCATATATTCTGGTTTCCAATAATTAAATATGATTAAGAATATTAATTATATGCAATTAGTATTAATGTAATAATGGAATTAATTGTATACCTATGATACACTTTTCTTGATCACAGCATTGAAGAATATTCATTTATAATCATTAATATACTCAGTTTCATATTTACAACCTGCATACAACTCAGTATTTATTACTGATCAACAGTGCTTCAAAATAATTTCTACAAAAATTATAGTACATAACTGCTATCTTCTACGATTATACATGTTTTGTGGGATATTTTTTCATTACGTGGAAATAATTCAAAATTTCTATGTGCGTTGTAAGTATGGAATAATATATGTCGATTTGTGAAATTTGTTGGAAAAATTGTTGCATATTTCAATGTTTCAAGAAAAAGTCTTTTTGTATAGACTTTCTCATTATGTTGGATTAAATTTGTAAAAATACTATTTATATATTTATTGATAATTGCAGTCTCAAGGCCATGGAATGGACTTGGTTTACAATTTATGTTACATTGCTTTCATTCATTCTTCCATTCTTTAGACATATTCCACACCTTATTCTACCTATCCTCTTCTATCACTCTTTCTCTTCTCTAAGTTTCCTTATTTTACTTTCTACCAATTTTCTAACCACTCTACTACTTTTCCTTCCACATAATACTTCCTCTAACGTGCAGTTCCCTCTTTCCAATCCACAACAGTCGTCTAACAAATGTTTTAGCGTACCCCTACCATTATTAGTAATAATTTATATGTAATAACATGTAATATTTATTACATATTTCGCATCTCCGCTCACTATCCTCTAACCAGTATCAATTGTATCCTTCTAAAATCCCACATCTTGCCTTCGCTATTAGCTTTTGACTATCTTTGCTTTCTCCTTACAACCAAATACTCTGGTAAACTATAAATCTGTATATCCTTATACCTAATATCGTATTTCGACTCTTCTATTTTGTCGAATTGCACTTGTCTTTGGTTGCTGTAGTCTTATTTTTCATAACTTACTGACAAGATACCCTTCATCGCACATTTTTTCTTTTAAAAAATACTAATTATCCTTTTTTAAATTGGAGATGAATGCGGATTTATAGGGAGGTTATAAGTATGACACAGGGCGTAGAAATCAAAGAATTACGACTAGGTAGTAATATTTTTAAAAACCATTAGTTACACCCATTGTCTATTTTCGTGAGTGAATGATAACTCGTTTAACAATCAAATTTTTATTTCTTTTAGGTGACTGCATGATTCCAAACTTTCAGCCGGCTGTGTGCACCACCGAAAAATGTGAGTTTTATTTACTGTAACACAAACTGGATCAATCAATAAAATTTAAAATAGAAACATTTAGATAAGGATCCATGTAATTTGCTGAAAATATTCTGAAAATATTCAACTTGGGGCATAAGATCTGCGACGTAAGGCGGCCCCAAAAATGTCTAGACAAACCAAACTAATCCATCTTTCTAAGTACATTGCAAAAATAAATCCAGTAAAATATAGAATATATAACATGACAATGATGTTGTACATAGAAAAATGGGAAATCCCCTTATTTTTGTAAAAACAAAGGAATAAATAAAGATTCATCAGTAACATAAATAATTCATTTATTAATGGTAAAATTAAATGAAATAGTTAATAGAAACTGAAACGAAAAACACAGTCCATGACTGCGCAAGTGAAGTAAAGTTTGCTAAATTTAAGTAGTAAAATATTTCATTGCGGAGGTAGCATGCATATTGAACAAGGTTATGTCAAATATAACGTAGATGGTAGATGGATATGCTACAGGAAACAATGCAGGAAAACTTGTTCTATATTTGAAAATACCATTTTCAGAAGCTCACACCTAACCATATATACCTATATTATTTTAATATTGAAAATATTTGAATACACATTGCTTAATTATTAATATAAACAACGTTGTTTTGTGTTGAAAGTAATTACAATATCAAATGTTGATGGGTCGATGCTCACTCCATTCGATACAAGTACTTTTTTTTCGATACCTACTTGGTATCGCAACCGTACGTATCGAAACAAAAGTATCGAATAATGTATTCGTATTTACTTGTATCGATTCATCCGTACGTCCAACACGTTTTCGTCTTGATCCACATTTTGTACTGATGAATTTTTCATCGTCCTCAAATCGTTTTTGCAAACAAATCCATATGAAACTAGAACAACGTATGGTATATGGTAGCGGTAAACACTTATCGGGCGTTGCTTTCTTTCTTTCACGCGGGGTAATTGGCTGGACGAGGCCTTGATATTACGAGAGATGGCCAGAGAATACACGAAGGATGTACGGTTATTAAGCAGGATATACTTTTTACGTTTCACTCGATACTCGTAGCCGTTCGTTACTCATCCGTGTAAGATCGTTAGGAAGGGGTTGTCCGGTGTCCATTCACTATGTTATCTCCGGCTGGACGGATGCGAGAGGATCCAGCAACGATGAACGCTTTTTTGTATAGTCCTCGGCTTCTTTTTCCACGGAGGCTACTTTCCTGACATGGGCACCTGACTGTCTAGTCAGCGTAACATTAGCCCCGAGAACTTTTTGGATTAAGTAGTTGCCTTTTACTCGTGCCTTCGGCCACAAAATCCCACGACGGAAGTGTCATTTATTTGGAAATCACTCCTTCATGGACGGATTTGCTCGTTACACAGCTGATTCCGAGTAAACATTGCTCGATATGCAAATGATTCGTTCAAGAAACAATGTGTTACTTCACAACCTCGATTATCTCAGAAAGGATGTTCACGAAGTGACACGCGCCGATTTTTCTATAACTTTACTCAATTGTTCGTGGGATCAATCTAAGAATTTTGCTGTTACTACTTGATTGGTGCTACTTTAACGGACTTAACTAGTTGACTACGTTGGACTTTAACAGGGAAACCACCCTTTTTATCCAAAGCGGTCGTTTTATTTATTCGCTTGTAACTCGTAAACTGCAAAAGGTATCGAAAAAAAAGTTTAGGTAAGTTTCAGATAAATAATAAATTAAAAACAATATAGAATTTATATAAACTTTTTTTCGATATCTTTTGCAGTTTACGAGTTAGAAGCGAATAAGTAAAAGTGACGTTTCGGATAAAAAGGGTGGTTTCTCCCTTAAAGTCTGAAAGTAGTATACTGATTTAAGTTGGATAATGCTTTCAACAGTACTCTTTTTTGTTTTTTAACTAGCTCCAACCAACTCAGATCAGACATAGAAACACATCCCAGTACAAGCATATAATATGTATAATCATATCAATATACCGGGCTGTCCCATAAGTTCTTGCCATTTTCAACCAGTTTTATTTTCATTTTGTATTTATAAAAACTTACTTTCTATTCTACGATATAATCACCGTCAATAACATTCAGCTGTCTGCTTGGAAAGTTTTGAATGCCTTTTTCCCAGAAAGATCGGCGCTGGGAGGCAAAAAAAGTCACCAATATACTTTTTGAAGGTGATGTAGTTGTCAAACTTCTTGCCCAACAAATTTCGTCTAAGAGCTCCGAACAAGTGAAAGTCCGAAGGTGCAATGTTTGGGCTGCACAGTAGATGGGGTACAGTAGACCATCCTAGCTCCTAGAGCTGCTCATGCGTCAACTTTGCGCATTGATGTTGAGCGTTGTCGTGAAGAAGCTAAACGCCAAGTCGTATTGGCCGTTTTGTTCGCATGGCATCGGCTAGCTAGCTGGTCCCTGTAACGGTTGGCGTTGGTCGTCTGGTTAGGCTTCAGAAGTTTCCAGAAGAGCATTCCCTGCGAGGAAGCCTAAAGACGTGGCATGTATCATTTTCGTAGCGTGCCCAGCTTCCATCTCCAGTGATAATTTCCTTAAAAAAGACTTGCTGGTGCTAGCGTAGCAACAAACTTTGACAAATGCTGACAGGAGTGGCTATGTCATGATCGATCAACGCGTGAGGCGTCCATCGCGACATCACTTTGCGGTAGACCATCGAATTTGGCGATCGATGGTTATATAGGGTTGCCGAAAAGCATTCTCCGAATTTCGCGTGCTGGAATCCGGGTGCTGCTCGATTTCGTCGCGTCTTTGTCGAAGGTAGCTGGCCAGAGTGGGGTTGGTTTTACACCTTATATCGTCCTCATTGAGGCACTTATATCAGAAGCGTGCTGTTCGATCGCTACTATCGTCTCCGTTGAAGAGGTGTTAAGCCGGTGCTCATACAACATAATAGCGCGCAGTTGACGTTTCTCCATTTTCGTTTTCGTTCTCGTAATTTGTACCAATTACGCGGAAGATTCGCGCACAGATTCGCAGATTCTGAAAACTTTTCGGGACTGCTTTGATTTAAGGACAAACACGTTCCAAACAGAACGAACTCGGTAAGGACTTATAGGACGGCCCAATAATCATGGCTGGCCTTAATCAATGGTCGTAAATCAATCCTAACGCGGACGCTGTTACGGACGCATAGGTATAGTTTTTTCAAAGATACTGCGTTAGCCATAAACCCGACCGACCCTAAAGTTTATGTATTTCGGTAGCCTAATTCTGTCACTCGATACCCTTGAGTTGTAAAAACTGTGCTCGATTATCGTTCAGGGGCGTACGACGTCAATTTGGGGTCGGTTTTTCCGTTCTAATGTAATTAAACAAGTTCTTCTAGCGTACTAATTTCAAATTTAAAATACTTGTGGCCGTTTTATTCTTGATGAAAGCTTACGAAAACGTAAATTTCTTTCAAATATTCCAGTCTTTTTCGTTTTATTCCTTGGCACAACATAGCTGAAAGTGGCGTACCACTCTGATAATTCGCTTCAAAGATATAGCGTTAACCACGTTTATGGTTAACGCTATATCTTTGAAGCAGCTATAATTGTGCCGGTGATTATAAAAGTGGTGTAAGTCAAGGAACTAAGAAAGTTGAGTTTTTCTCCTATTTTATATTATGAAAGAATATTCGAAACGAAAGATACACGATTTAAATCACTTCCATAATCACCGGTACAATTATAGGCTGAATTCACTGTAGTGGTACCGATAGTTTTATACGAATCTCTCGAAAACTAGGACCGTCCGTCGATTGTATGTAAGGAAAAAGTTGTTCAGAACTATGCCCACGACAACATATTCAAGAATCATTGAAATCGTTCTATGTTGGTACATGAAATATGCCCTAAATCCGAAATCCAATACATTTAGGGTAGACCGAGACTAATCAGATCAAAATAAGAATTCAGTCCATATTTTTTATATTCTCATGGACACGAACATTTCGATTGTTCATATTGCGTCATTTTTATCCCCCACATCCAATCCAATAACTCATCAATTGTTTTACGTAGTTATTTAGTGCTAGCACATGTTGCCATTGAGACGAACGCGTGCGAACGTAATAATTTTGATACGAATCTGAGATACGTAATCTACAATTTCATATTTAAAATAAAAAGGTAAGCTTGAAAATTCAAATGTGTTTAGTATTATTAGTTTGTATAGTGTCCAAATTTGGTATTTCATATACTTTAGATTATTATATCATAATTCGTCTATGTATCCTATTCAATTTAAAATCCTTATGTATGGGGCTAATGGGATCACGTCATTTGGGGTGAATCGGATCACTCTTTTTCTTCGTTTGAATATTTCTATGATTATAAGTGTGATAATTATTTATATACAGATGGTTCGTAAGAACATTAAAAAAAACTAATCAAGGTTCATGGTGTCCAGAAAAATGAAAGAAGATTCGATACAGTGCAATGTCTGCGAAGGGTGGTATGACGAGAATTGTGCTGATAGAGGTGGTGTTAAAAGACACTATACTTATGACCATTATCATTAAATTAAATTTTTATAAAGCAATTTAAAGACATTTTTTATGTAAATTTCAGCTTTGTTTTAGTGATTTCTGGATTATTCGATTCGCCCCAACTTTGGGGCGATTCAGATACTTCTCGCTTTTTCGATTTTGTTTGCAAAAGAAAGATTTTTAAGTTTATTTAAATTTCTTTATTATAACTGTTTAAGATAAATGTGTACTAATTACGAATCTATAATAAATAATTAGCTGTCTAAACTTTGACTATTATTTTTGTACTATCAAAATAGAAAATGATCCGATTCGCCTCGGTCTACTATTGTTTACTGTAGTTATACAGTAAGTGTTACACTTGCTTTGTCGTTTGAATCAAATTCAATCGAATGCACTATAAATATCTCGAGATCTCTCATTTTCTATACATTCGAAAGTAATCTTTAAACATGTGTCCAATTAACCTCAACGTAAATACATCTCGAACCAGTTCTTCTTTTTTTTATCGTCGATCATGCTCGATTGTCGAAGCACTGTCCCGCGGCATTAAACGAAATCGCGTACACCGTCGCTTTCCTCGCCCAAAGAGTCAGTCGCGAACGGAAAAAAGTGGCGTCTTCTTACTTTCGTGCTCGTTACAAGACACCTTGTTGGACAATAAAACACGGGGGACGGTTTATTGGCGCCTAACAGTGCAACGCACTTCTCAAAGAAAGCAGGCCACGGCTCGGAGTTACTCGTAAATTCGATCAATTTCTCTCTCGTTAAACGGCGAATAATCGGAGATCTGAGGGCGGCCGAAACGTCGATGATCGGGTCCCCGTAAGAAGTAATTATCGCGTAATTATTCGTTGCCCCGTTGGTGAACGAGGCGTGCCCTGGCCCCGGGGGCTTTTCATTCTTTGAATGACATTTATTATCGCTCGCCGAGAAACCGACACTCCGCGGACGCTTTCAGTGTCCAGTAATTTCATTGACTTAATAAATCATCGCTTGTCATGTGATTTACCGTATAGTGAACGAGACGTAGGGGATGTATTTCTTCCGCGCCGTTTTTTTTTTTAAATTATTTTCGGGATACCTGTATCTTGAAACGCACGTGTTAGAAATGTTACCGAATGTCCTGCAAATAAAACAGTAATGTTTCTCTCTTTTTTTCTTTCTATTTGAGTATAATTGTAATATTTTATTAGTCGAATCGTCAATTTTTTCCTGTTTAATTGACACATCCATTGCCGTGATGATTATTAATGACTGGCGTCATTGAATTATATGAACAACCTTCAGTTTCTAAGGAATAATATATACATTCTTGACGTTATTATTATAATTAGACTGCGGATTTTTATGCAAAATAACATTCTCTACAGTATTTTATAAAGACAGGCGCAAATGTAGAAATTTATTTTTCCTCTTAAGTCTGTTATTGGGTTCAGACTAAAATAGAAAACTCATTGGATACAATGAAAGTTTTGTCCTTCATTGTATTACACAGAGCCCCATGGGCTATAAGTGCATAAAATCCGTAGTCTAATTATAATTATAGTAGAGCAGATATTTATATTCTTAATAGTGGAACAGGCGTGTTTTCTAACGATATTGTCCGTGTTAATAACATATTTCATTTTACAAATGTATCAAGTAAACAGATTTTGGGAAATTATTTTTTCCATGGTGTATATTTTATATTATAACATTAATCTATGATTTTCTATAGTAAAAACATTGCATATTTATGTTCCTGTTAATAAAAAGCAGGTAACAGTATTCTCTCCCTCGGATACAGACGACCGTAGACGAGGACGTACGTCGACGGTCGAATGTCATTGGCCAAGACGCGAAGAGTGAGAGAGACACAAGTGCCGTAGATGTCTCGCGATCGCGACAACATCGCGAAAAGTCGGGTGTACCTCCCAGGCATCTTCTTTTGTGAAACAGACTATAGTCCAAGTCTTACATATAGTGAACCATCTGTGGCCGCCACTGAGTTTGGCCACCCAGGTGTGGGGGCACCATTTGCACCCCCGCCTCGAACGGCCCTGATTTTGTCATTTTGTCTACCCCCCAAATATTTGATCAAACGTGTCACGGTGTAATTAAGGATCGGTAATTCGGTTTTGGTTAAATATAATAGGGTATAAATAGTACGTTGCATGCAATAATTTCCCAATTAGCGTAGAACTTTTTTGGAGTCAATTAACCGGGGTGTACGAGTTTATTATGGTATTTTGACAGTTCATGTGATATGTTCCAGTTCCGCGACAGCCAAGACCCCGGTGTAATTGCTGGCTGCCCCGTCGTTTTATCTATTATGTGTGTATCATTCATTTTCACATAACCTGTAGGTACATATTTTATATTAACGACGTCGAAACAAAAATGCGAATTACACCGTACAAAGTAAAGCAGTAATGAGGAACAACGACGAATAATGGATAAATTAATGATTATAAATTCGAATCGACATGTTACATAACACATATGTATATAATTATAACATTTCATTTTTTTTATAATCGCTACTCTTTTTACTCATTTTTAAAAACGCAAATAGTAATGTATAGAATTCATTTTCACAAATCATATTGAAATGTTTTTTCTAAGGATCAAAATTACGATCACAGTTAGCAAATTCGCGCTAGATAAAAAATCATGGTCGTGAATGATGTTAAATCACGACCGTCATCGTGATTCTGCAATCACTATGATAAATCATTGTCAGTGATTTTGCACAGCATCTCTGGGCTCTCGAAAGAAAGTTCCCTCTAAGAGAATCGATGAAAAATTTTGATTCGAAAACAATTCGCCGTGTAACACCTTCCTACCTCTGCCCATTGTCAAACACCTTGTGGTGACTGTGGATGGACCGACAATGTCGCCACGATTATCTGCATCCCCGGGGGCCCTGGGGCGGTTAATGATCAGCATCGGTCGGAGGAAACGCGGCGCAAGAAAAGGCAACGACACGAAGAAAAGAGCGCCACGCTTCGTACACGTTCCGTGCACACGCTCCGACGCAGCGCCTAGATTACAATCACGACCAAGCACAGATAGAAGAGCAGCGCAAACGGGGGCGAATTGTAGTGCGGAATCAGATGATGGGTAGGCACAGGAGGGGGGGGGGG